>NC_136922.1:32842310-33216432 GCF_949752795.1 Hyperoodon ampullatus
ACTTCCCTGGTAGCGCAGTGGTTAATCCACCTGCCAATGCAAGGGACATGGGTTCAAGCCCTGGTCTGGGAAGATCCCACGTGCCGCAGAGCAACTAAGCCCGTGCGCCACAACTACTGAGCCTGCACTCTAGAGCCTGCGAGCCACAACTACTGAGCCTGTGTGCCACAACAACTGAAGCCTGTGCACCCTAGAGCCCATGCTCTGCAACAAGAAAAGCCACCGCAATGAGAAGCCCGTGTACCACAACAAAGAGTAGCCCCCGCTCGCCGCAACTAGAGAAAGCCCGCGCACAGCAACAAAGACCCAATGCAGCCAAAAATAAACAAATAAATAAATTTACTTAAAGAAAAAGGGGGCTGGCAAGAGGGGAAAATGGGGAGTTATTGTTTAATGGGTACAGTTTCAGCTTAGAATGATGAAAAACTTCTGGAGATGGATAATGGGGAAGGTTATACAACATTGTGAATACACTTAATGCCACTGAATTGTACACTCAAAAATGGTTTAAATGGTAAATTTTATGTTACGTATTTTATCACAATTTTTTTTTTTTAATGGGTGGGAGATTGGGCTTCTCTTGAAAAACTGGAAGCTCTGGCAGTGCTGGGGCCACATATTTATGGAGATGAAAAGAGTATTTGATGTGTAATCGTTCATTTGTATTCTTGCTGGCCCTTGTGGGCATTTGAGTCTGTCATCCTTAGAATATATAAAGGTACTTTATTTACTGGTGGATGAAAATGTTACTCAAAAAAAAAGGAAGTAATGATTTGCATTTAACCAAGGCAGCTCCTGGTCTTAGCAACAAATTGTGCTTAATGCTTAGATGAAATTAACTAATTATATACTTTGCTTCATTTTTTATTATCTTCATTTATGTTGTGAGACCCTACAGAAATTAGATACAGCTGCTTAAAATATTTTGAGTCTCTCATTTATGCAAATAGTTAATGATTAATAGTATTTTTTCTACTTAATTTTCCTGCCTTTGGATGGCAGTGATTTTCAACACTGACTTATTTGGTACATGTGTTTATAAATTCAGACATTTAAGCAGTGGTTTTCAAACTAGGGAAATTCTCTTCAAAGCAGTCATACACTTTTTTGGGGGGTGGGTGGGTGGGCTACGTTGGGTCTTCACTGCTGCGTGTGGGCTTCAGTAGTTGCAGCATGCTCAGTAGTTGTGGTACGGGGGCCTGAGAGCCCTCGGGCTTCAGTAGTTGTGGCGCCCGGGCTCTAGGGCCCCCAGCGTTGGTAGTTGTGGCACTCAGGCTCAGCTGCTCCACAGCATGTGGGATCTTCCCGGAACAGGGATCGAACCCATGTCCCCTGCATTGGCAGGCAGATTCTTAACCACTGTGCCACCAGGGAAGTCTCAGTCATACACTCTTAAAAGTAAGGGTTTCCTACCTTTTAATAGTTTAAGTCTTAAGGAAAGATGTTATAACTTTATAAGTTTGAATTGTGCTATCCAGTATTGTAGCCATTCGCTACATGTGGCTATTGAAATTTAAGTTAATTAAAATTAACACAGTTTAAAATTCAGTCACATTAATTACACTTCAGGTACTCAGTAGTCACATGTGGCAGTTGCTACCATATTGGACAATGCTGATAAAGAACATTTCCATCATTACAGTGAGTTCTATTGGACAGTAGTGCTTTAGAGCATGGATATGAAACAGAATACCTATGTTCACACAACGTTGTAAATCAACTACACTTCAATTAAAAAAAAATTAAGGTTAAAAAAAAAAAGAGTACCTGTGTTCAAATTCTCTTACTACTGGTGTAACCCTCAAGGTAAGTCACTTAACTTCTGTTTTCTTCTCCACAAAATAAGGATAATATTAGTATTATGGGTTGTTATGTGGATTAAACTAATTATGATATATAAACTACGTGCTGTTGTTGTGTTATTAGAATTCTCATTGTACTTTCTCAGAACTCTAGGTTCAGAATAATACAGTATAGAAATTTAGAATATTAAAATGCATCAAATTGGCATTTTCTACTGTGCCTAGCGTATGAAACAGTTTATGGTTTATATGACTTACTTAAAAATACTTTGTTTTCCTTTAGCGAGTTGAAGAATTTCTCAGCAAAGATATCAGTTATCTTATTTCAAATAAAAAGGAAGCTAAATTTGCACAAACCTTGGGACAAATTTCTCCTGTACCAAGTCCAGAATCTGCATATACTGCAGAAACCACATCACCTCATCCCAGCCATGATGGAAGTTCATTTAAGTCTCCAGATACAGTAAGTCTCTGAAATATGCTTTGAGACTCTGGGAAAGGCTACAGGATTTTATAATTTTCAAGAGTGGGCTGATAGCAGAGTTCACTTAGGTAGAATAATATCTACATTAAGTGTGGCTTTCCAGTCATTAATAAGGTTGCTGTTGTATATAGAAAGGTGATTTTTCTCCTAATAGTGCTTGTGTAGTCACACTCTGATTCCTAAAATATGCCCTTGCATTTAGTGATGGCTTTTATTTTTAGAGTAATTTACAACTAAAGAGTGACAGCAGATCATTTTTTAAAGAAGGAATAGAAACCTTTTGTTTGTTTCAGAGCAGGGGTAAGCAAACTATGGCCCATGGCCAAATCCAGCCTGCCACCTGTTTTTTTTTACAGCCTGTGAGCTAAGCATGGATTTTACATTTTCAAGTGGTTGGGGAAGAATTCCAAAGAATACTTTGTGACAAGTGGCAATTATGTGAAATTCAAATTTCATTGTCCATAAGTAAAGTTTTATTGGAACAGAGACATACCATTCATTTACATATTGACTGGTTGCTTTACTGCTGTAAAGGCAGAATGGGATAGTTGCAACAGAGACTATATGGCCTACAGAGCCATATAAACATGTACTATCTGGCCCGTTAAAGAAAAAGTTTACCAACCCCTGTACTAGAATTACTAACATCATATCCCTACCACTCAGTTGCCAGTAAGTTGTAAGATACAGTGAAGGATAAATTAAATTGATTTAATTGGGTATGAAAAGGGAAAGAGATTGAAAAATAGTGTTTATCTCATTTTTAGATTGAAATTAATTATTTTAAAATATCCTCCCCAGGGCTTCCCTGGTGGTACAGTGGTTAAGAATCTGCCTGCCATTGCAGGGGACACGGGTTCGATCCCTGGTCCAGGAAGATCCCACATGCCACGGAGCAACTAAGCCCGTGCGCCACAACTACTGAGCCTGTGCTCTAGAGCCCGCGAGCCACACTGCTGAGCCTGCGCACCTAGAGCCTGTGCTCTGCAAAAAGAGAAGCCACCACAGTGAGAAGCCCGCGCAATGCAACAAAGACCAAATGCAGCCAAAAATAAATAATAAATAAATTTTAAAAATAAATTAAAAAAATATCCTCCCCAACTTATCTACTGCAGCCGTTTGGAAAGCAGGGAAAAATGGGAGCGGGGGAGAACAGGTAAAAGAAGTGATTGTTATATAAAAGATACCTCTTGGAAAAAAAGAGACAAATACAAAGAAGAAAAAAAGTCAAAGAAGAAGAGACCAAGGAAGCCTCATGCATTCTTTCAGTTAATGCTTTTTTGAGGAACAAGGTTGTACACCAGTGACTAGTTCCAAATTAAATGCTGCTATTAGCATTTCAACTGCTTTTCCTAGTGTTTTGTTTAAAAAGTGAAATACTATGTAAAAATAGTATATATGGTTTACTCATATCCTTAGATCTTTGATTAAAAAGGAAATTAAAATGTAAACTTACTATTTAAATTATAGATAGAATTTCAGATCAACCTATTTTATTTTTCATGTTGAATGACATTTACTACAGAACTGACCTTGGGTCTCATTAAGCTGAGTTTAGGCTCTACCAAAAAAAGAAGAAACAAACTTTTTAATACAAGATCTTACTACAAACAAAGACCCTAAGGAAATCACTTTTTACTGTACATTTATTATGTTGATGGTCATTAAGACTTGTACAAATAAACTTTATGTATTTTAAATTTCATATTTATATTAAAATTCATCTTTAAATTTTATCTACTTGCTTTAGCTATTTTATCTTTTTAAAATTTTTTCCAGTGAGGCATTATGTTATAACTATTGTTCTCTGGTCTTTTTATAGGTGTGTTTGAGCAGAGGAAAATTATTAGTTGAAAAAGCTATCAAGGACCATGTAAGTAGGAATTTTAAAAATTCACAGTGTATATTCTATTACTAAAAACTGAAGTGTAGGGGGCTTCCCTGGTGGCGCAGTGGTTGGGAGTTCGCCTGCTGATGCAAGGGGGCATGGGTTTGTGCCCCGTGTCTCGGAAGATCCCACATGCCGCGGAGCGGCTGGGCCCGTGAGCCATGGCCGCTGAGCCTGCACGTCTGGAGCCTGTGCTCCGCAACGGGAGAGGCCACAACAGTGAGAGGCCCACGTACCACAAAAAAAAAAAAAAAAAGAATATGGGAGTATATTAAACAGAAATGGTTTTAGAAATTTCAGAAGAAAAAAACTTATGTCCTCATGGCTATTGTAACTGTATAGGATCTGTTCTGAATAACCATCTTAGTGACATTAAGCTTCAGATAATATTTTTAATTTAGCTCATTTAAAATAGTAATTTCCTATAAAAAACTATCAAACTTTTTTTTTAACAGGATTTTATTCCTTCAAACAGTATATTATCAAACGCCTTATCATGGGGAGTAAAAATTCTTCATATTGATGGTAAGGATTTTATTATTGCTTTTGACAATATTTGTTATAAGTGTCTGTCTCTTCATTCCTAATTTTAGATAGAATTCTGATAGCAAGAGATACCTGTAAGGGTAATTCTTTCATCTAAATTTACTACAATTATAAGAAAATAGCAGCGTTTAACTCCAAAGGTAAAAATGCTAATCTTAAACCCTTCTTTCTTTTAATAAAGACATTAGATGCTACATTGAACAAAAGAAAAAAGAATTGTATTTACTCAAGAAATCAAGTACTTCTGTAAGAGATGGGGTATGTTATTTTCCTTAATTTTTAAACTAATTAAAGAAAATGGTAAGCTTGGTTTTTATTTATGTATCTATAAATTTTTTTGCCAAGTGGAAAATATTACTGCCAGAATATCCTAGGAGTAATCCTGTGTACTATATGCATGTTTCTGTCATTTGAATAAATTGTTGCATATCATTTTACTTTAGGATTTACTCATGAGGTAAAAGTTGTTCCAGGGATGGTGGCATAGTTTTGTTTTCTTCTTTGGTTGCTGCTACAACCAAGAAAACATATTTTTGTTCATTCTGAAGGAAAACAGCACAATTAACATATTACATGAGAAGCTCCTGGTATGTATAATATACTCCTTCTGGGAACATAAATAGGAAGTAGGCTTACTGTTCAACTGCTCTATAAATCTTGTCATATAGTTTGACTATGTGGCCTGACCACAAAATATTTGTTAAACAAGTGCATTGGGCATTGTTATCTGTTACACCTAATGTTCCATATCTTCAGTTTCTTCCCTTTTTACTAGCTTCCCCCTCAAACCCTCTATATAGAATCAAGCCTCTTCTATCCTTTAAAACAGGGGTCCTGTTAGGAACCAGGCCACAGAGCAGGAGGTGAGCAGCAGGCGAGCAAGTGAAGCTTCGTCTGCCGCTCCCCATCACTCCCATTACCGTCTGAACTAACAGCCCCCCACCCCACCCCTGTGGAAAAATTGTCTTCCATGAAACTGGTCCCTGGTGCCAAAAAGGTTAGGGACCTCTGCTTTAAAACAAATACAATAAAACCTTCCTTGACCTCTCGTCCCTACCAACTATTCAGTCTTTATTTATCCAGACATCTCACAGTTCCACTTTTACACTTCCCATTCACTCTTCAACCTGTGAGGTATAAAACTACTGACCAATTTGGCAAATCAAGTGTACACTTTTTAAAAACCAGTCATATTGGTTCTCTCAGCTATTGTTCACTTCCTCCTTGAACTTACTTTCATCTGGAACTTCTCTCCTCCCTTTGCTTTCTTATAGTTCTCATATCTCAGAACATTCTTGTGTGGTCCACTGTTTCTTCACCTAATCCTTAAATGAACCTAAAAGGTAAACAAATGTTATAGAAGAATGTATATAAAGACATGAAGCCATAAGTAGGATGGCATGTTTTGGAAATTTTCTGCAGTATAATACAACCTGATCTTTGAGTGGGAAAGTGACAGGAAATGAAGCTAGAAAAATTAGCAAGTTCAGATGGACCTTGCACGCTCTATAAAGCAGTTAGATTTTATCTTGAAGTGTTTGGAACATTATTGAGAGATAATAGGAGAGTAACCTGGTTGGATAGGTATTTTGGAAGGATCCTGTGGTTGCCAGTTAAGAATATTTGCTGGCAAGACTGATCATTTTACTGTCATCATAGTTCTACTTTTTCCAGAATACCATATAGTTGGAATCATACAGTATGTAGCCTCTTCAGATTGGCTTCTTCAGTTAGTAATAGGCATTCAGAGTTCCTCCATATCTTTTCATCACTTGATAGCTCATTTCTTTTTATCAATGAATATTCCATCATCTGGATGTCCCACAGTTTACCCATTTACCTTTTGAAAGACACCTTGATTGCTTCCAAGTTTGGCTGCCTGTGGCACCTTTACAGCTGCAGTTTCGTACCTGGGGCCCACTCTCAGGTCAGAACTGTGAGAAAAAAGAAAGAGGAAATAATACAGGGATTCCCTTTGTATTCTTCTAACGGCAGGAGCCTCTATCCTGATTCTTTGTGGCCAAAAAGATAGGGTTTGTATAGGAGTAATCGCCACTGGCTCTGCTGTTGCTGCGAATCTCATGACTAGAGGTCCATTCTTAAGGAGACATTGCAAGAGAAAAGGGGGAGGGGGATGATGGGAAATGTACCCCCTTAAAGTTAGCTTCTCCAAGTTTTGTCTTTCTTCTGCAATATATCTGCTTTTGTTTACTTTTAGTCCTCAAGTAGTTGCTTATTGAATTTTGTCCAGAGTTTTTATTGTCATCAGTGGGGAGGGACCATATTGAACATATTCCTTCTTGACTGGAATTGACAGGCTAATAAATCTTTTACTAATTCCTTTGATGAGTTTATCACAAAGGTTTTGCTGAATGAGGGCATAAAAATAACTTACATGACTATTTTTAGATTATTTTACTAACCATGCCTTTTCTTTATTGGTTCATTTCTTTCTGTGAAGACATTATAGCTAAAAGGCAAAATATTTGTTGAGGGTATTGTAAAAGTGAGCTTGTATTACTAAGTTCCATACCACTGGCTAAAATCTTTAATTCCTGAATGATCTTTGTTTTCTTTCATTTCTTTGGTTGAGTTGATTTTGAAAAGCAGCTTTTTCTCTTTTTTTCCCCATGAAACTGCAATAATCACCCTTCCTTTATTTAGTTGTTTTCCTATATGATTTTTTAATCTTGAGGATATTGAGCAATTGCAGTAGCTGTTTTCACTGTACTTTCAAGCCCACTGTTTTCACCATATATATGTTTATATATATATATAAATTTTTTTTTAGGGGAAAAGAGTAAGTATTGGCACACAGAAAGCAAGAAGTAAGTATTTTGATTTCCTTAAGGGTGTTTGTTTTGCTTTTAGAAAATAGAATAAAACATATAAAAACTTCTAAAAAATCATGTAACCAACCCTTTAAATGACTTTTTCAGGGGTTCTTAGCCTTTTTTTTTTTTTCTTTAGAACACTGACCCCTATGGCAGTCTGGTAAAGCCTATGGACCTTTGTTAGAATAATGATTTTTAAAACATTTTTTCTTATCATTATATTACTAAGAAAATTAATTATATTGAAATTCAGTTATCAGAATATTTTTCAGTATAAAATAGTTATATACTTGTTTTTATTACACATTAAAAAGTTCTAGCAGTGATTATAATTGCTACTGTAATTTTGTTTTGAAGTGATGAGTGTAAATGATGCTTTGAGATATTTGTAGTAACTAATATGATATGAAAATATGTTTCAACTGATATCAAAATTACAAGCACTGGGCCTCCCTGGTGGCGCAGTGGTTGAGAATCCACCTGCCAATGCAGGGGACATGGGTTCGAGCCCTGGTCTAGGAAGATCCCACATGCCACGGAGCAACTAAGCCTGTGCACCACAACTACTAAGCCTGTGCTCTAGAGCCCGTGAGCCACAACTACTGAGCCCGCGTGCTGCAACTACTGAAGCCTGCACGCCAAGAGCCCATGCTCCGCAGCAAGAGAAGCCACTGCAATGAGAAGCCCACGCACAGCAACAAAGAGTAGCCCCTGCTTGCCGCAACTAGAGAAAGCCCGTGCGCAGCAAGGGAGACCCAACACAGCCAAAAACAAATAAATAAAATAAATAAATAAATAAAAATTACAAGCCCTGCTAATACTACTGTGTGATTCTTTTGCTTATATGCAAAATTGAAGGACATGTTACATTTCAGTTAGAGATTAGTGAACATAAAAGTTAAATTTTTTTTCCTGTTCTAGCTCAAAATCCTGAATTCTGCTTATAGATCTTTTAGGAGATCCATTCAAGAATCACAGAATATAGACAGAGCTCCTGTCATTTTGGAAATGGATTTATAATTGTAGGATACCTTAACTGAGGCTGAAAACTTCAAATTGAAATGAAATGGATAATGGATACATAGTTGGATTATTTTAGCCAGAGTAGTTTTGTTTAAAAAAAAAAATTCTGGATTTTTAAGCATCTAATATCATGTTTTGTATATTCCCAAGCAGGTAGACTCAAAAAGCCTTTTGTAAAGGTGGAAGATGTAAGCCAGTAAGTATCTTAAATTCAATCTGTATGATTTAAATACAATATTAAAGGAGAAAATCTAACTAATTAAACTGTTCCCGCTAATACTGTTAGGTCCCTTTACGTTAGATTTATATGATATTAATATGCATGTGGCAGAGTTTCAAAAAGTAGCATTACTTTGTGCTCAAGGACTGAATTAAGTTTCAGTAGGTTTTAGATAATAATTCCTTGAAAATCTAGTTTAGAGCAATCACAAGACCAACTCATTTTTCAGTATTTCAAATAACCATTCTCTGGCTAAAGGTAATACTATATGATTTAGAACTACTACTTAAAGACTGCATCTACATTTGTAAAAAAGAAATTACTAGTTACTACTTGGAAATACAAAATCTGAGTATAACATCGAATTTGGTAGTTTTCCCAAACTCATTCTGAAGCTCTATAGAATAATCTTAATGAAGACTACAGATATAAGTAGACTAATTTGGCATGGGGAGAATTAGATTTCTTTCTCTTGACATTCTAGTTACTCATTTAGACATGTGTGATTAATTCTCTTGGGTGCTCACTGAGGTGACAAAGCTGTGTTGAACACTTCTTTTTTTTAAATGTGCTACTGTGAGAAAAAAAAGTACAATTTAAAATTAGGCCTGGGGCCTCCCTGGTGGCGCAGTGGTTGAGAGTCCGCCTGCCGATGCAGGGGATACGGGTTCGTGCCCCGGTCTGGGAGGATCCCATATGCCGCGGAGCGGCTGGGCCCGTGAGCCATGGCTGCTGAGCCTGCGCATCCGGAGCCTGTGCTCCGCAACGGGAGAGGCCACAACAGTGAGAGGCCCGCGTACCACAAAAAAAAAAAAAAATAAATAAATAAATAAATAAATAAATAAATAAATAAATAAATAAATAAAATTAGGCCTGGAGGGACTTCCCTGGTGGCCCAGTGGTAAAGAATCCTCCTTCCCATGCAGGGGACACAGGTTCAATCCCTGGTTGGAGAACTAAGATCCCACATGCTGTGGGCAGCTAAGCCCTCACACCTCAACTATAGAGCCCATGTGCTGCAAACTACAGAGCCTACATGCTCTGGAGCCCACGCACCACAACTAGAGAAGAGAAAGCCTGCATGCCGCAACAAAGAGCCCACGTGCCACGACTAAGACCCGACACAGCCATAAAAATAAATAAATATTTTAAAAAATAAAATTAGGCCTAGAGAAGCATCAATAAGTGGAAAGACAGCCCATGTTCATGGATTGGAAGACTTCATATTTTAAGATGTCAGTACTACCCAAAGTGATCTACAGATTTAATGCAATCCCTATCAAAATCCAAGTGACTTTTGTTGCAAAAAAAGAAAAATCTGTCCTAAAATTCATATGGAATCTCAAGGGATGCTGAACACCCAAAGTAATTTTGAAAATGAAGAACAAAGTTGGAGGTCTACACTTAACCAATGTCAAAACTTACTACAAAGCTGTAGTAATCAAAACAGTTTGGTACTGACATAAAGACAGATGTATAGACCAGTGGAATAGAATAAAGAGCCCAGAAGTAAATCTTTATATATATGATCAAATGATTGCTGACAAGGATGCCAAGAACATTCAGTGGGGAAAGGACAGTCTTTTTAATAAACAGTACTGGGAAAACTAGATAGCCACATGCAAAAGAATGAAGTTGGACCCTTACTTTATACAATATATAAAATTAACTCAAAATGAGTCAGAGACCTAAAACTATACAACTCTTAGGGGAAAAACAGGGGGAAGCTATGTGACATTGGAATTGGCAGTAATTTCTCGGATATGACACTAAAAGCAGAAGCAAAAAGAACTAAATTGGACTATGTCAAAATTATAAATTTCTATGCGCAAAAGACATAACAGTGAGAAGGCAACCACAGAATGGGAGAAGATAGTTGCAAGTTATATATCTAATAAGATGGTAATATGAAGAACTCAACAACAGAAAATCAAATGACCCAATTAAAAAATGGGCAAAGGACTTGACATTGCTCCAAACATACCCAAATTGCCAACAAGCATATGAAAAGATGTTCAACATTACTAATCATCAGAGAAATGCAAATCAAAACCACAATGAGAAATCTATTACCTCACAACCATTAGGATGGGTACTATTTTAAAAAGAAAAAAGTGTTGGTGAGGGTGTGGAGATATTGGAACCCTTATGCACAGTTTGTGGGATTAGAAAATGGTGTAACCACTATGGAAAACCGTATGGAGAGTCCTCAAAAATTTTGAACTGCTTGCTGTATGATCCAGCAACTCCACTTCTGAGTATATATCCAAAAGAACTGAAAACTGGGTTTAGAAGAAGCACTTGCACATGCATGTTCATAGCAGCACTATTCACAATAGCCAGGAGGCAGAAGCAACCCAGATGTTCATCAACAGATGAATGGATAATATGGTATATACATACAATGGAATATTATTCAACTTTAAAAAGGAATGAAATTTTGACACATACCACAACATGGATCAACCTTAAGGATATTATGCTTAATGAAATAAGAGGAAAATACTACCTGATTCCACCTAATGAGGTACCCAGAGTAGTCAAATTCATGGAAACAAGGTAGAATGGTGATTGTCAGGGGCTGGTGGGGAAGAGAGAATGGGGAGTTACTTATTTTATATGTGGATACAAAGTTTCAGTTTTGAAAGATGTTTTGAAACATGTTTTCTTTCATCATAAAGATTCTCATGTATTTGTCTTTTTATTCTTTTAGGCTTTATAGGCCATTTTATCTTCAGCTGACCAGTATGCCTTTTATAAACTATTCTGTTCAGAAGCCCTCCAGCCCATTTGATGTAGATAAGCCATCTACCACCCAAAAGCAAACTCAGGTTAAACTAAGGTTGGTTTAACCATCAAGTAATTTTTTATCTTTTTAAACAAATATTTAAAATAATTCATTTAATGCCATGGTGTGTGTGTGTGTGTGTGTGTGTCTAATCACTGTTGTGCTTTCTCCCCTGGATATTTTAAATGCCCCTTTGCTAGATTTAAAGTCTAAATCTTTTTTTCAAGTGTGTCACATTTAGACACTTTAGATGGGGGCTGTGGGGGGGGGCTTAAAAATATTTGCAAATAATTCAAATGTGTTGTTTCTTTTCAGTGATCTGAGATATTCTCCAGAATAATCGTTACATTCTCAGTTTGCTTCTCAATTTCTTAAAAAGAAAAATGGCTAAAAGTATTTGTTTATGTAAATCTCTGCAAATTATGGCAGATGCTGTTTGATAGTTGAGGACTAAATTTTTTAAAATTATTCCTTACGTTCAGTGGTTAATCTTTTACCATATATTTCTATCAGGATCCAAACAGATGGTGATAAATGTGGTGGAATCCCAGTTCAACTCCAGTTAAAAGAGAAGAAAAAAAAGGGATATTGTGAATGTTGCTTGCAGAAATACGAAGATCTCGATACTGTAAATGTGATTTTGTATTTAGAGGGTTGATATTTCTAAAACTATGAATAATATTTGCTGTTTAAATTTTAGCTTATTCTTTTGATTGTGGTTTACAACTTGGTAATTATTAAGTAGTAGATACTTCTTTTTGATAGAATTATCTTGAATCTTAAGAACCCAAAGTGGAGAAATGTGTATTGAAAAATCATTTTTATCCACTCAACAAATATTTATTGAGCACCTGCTGTGTACCAATTACTGCTCTGGGTGAACAGCATTGAACAAAAGCGACCAATTCGCAACCCTTGTGAAGATTACATTCTATGGAAGGGGAGGAGAGAGAGCTAACCACAGGATAAGAGAATAGTGAAGTATATAGAGAGAACATTAGATCAGTGCTATGAGAAAATAAAGCAGGAATGAAGGTGTTGCTATTTATTTAGACTAGACAAGGAATACCTAACTGATGAGGTGGTAATTTGAGTAGAGACCTGAGAGAAGTTGAGGGAACAAGACTTGTGAATGTTGAAATAAGCAATGCAAAAGTGCTAAGTGAAACTGATTGATGGGATCAAAGAACAGATGTTGGACTGAGTGATGGTGGTAGAAGTCAGCTTGCGGATATGACTGTAAAGGCGGGGCCAAGAGGATGTGCAGTGGTTTGGATGTTGGGAGGGAGAGAGGGTGGGTCATGGGTCACTGCATGCTTCAGGCCTTAACAATTAAAAAATGGGCAAGTGATTTACTAATGGGAGGATGAGAAGAAAGTGGAGACAGTTCTTTGAAATAGCAGAAAGAGAAATGGTTGAAAATATATATGGGATGAAGAGAAAGTTTTAAAAATGGGAACAGTTACAATTTGTAAACTGATAAAAAGAGCAAGAGCTCTGGATCCAGGCTAGCCCAAGTTTGGATCCTGGCTTCCTGTCTGTCTATGAGACTTTGGACAGTACCTGGCACTGTGCTTATTAAATATTAGCTATTATTGTTTGAATTGTTAATTCTTAAAATACTAGGACGGTCTGTTTTGGTGCTTGGTTTTGGTAGAAGATGGTGGGAAAGTTGAGAAAAAATATTTGAAAATATCTGATCCATAAACTACCTCTGTCTTCAGATTCTAAATTGGAAGTTTGTTTTATAACTGAAAGTTTGTGTCAGTTTTTTGTGTTCAGTTTATATAATAAAGTATAAAAATACAGTTAATTTAAAATTATTTTTAATCATAAGCTGAACTTTCTCAGAAATATTTGCCCTTCCCAAAAATCATTTTGAAAATTTAAATTGTAGATTGGTCCTGAAATTTTACTTTGCTGTTGCAATAAATTAATCTAAAATGGATATTTTCCTTAATATTAGTTTGTGGATCCTGATTTGATGCTCAGAGGATGTTGGGGCTAAAAATCAACCACAAGAAAGGAAAATCAAAGTAGAGGCTGCGATGGATATTTTTTAATTTTTAATTTTTTTTTTTTTTTTTTACAGTTTTTCATGTATATGATCCCTAGTCACTAAGAATATAGAAAAGATTTTGTTTTTTGAAACTTTGATTTCACAGTGATTCAGTTCCACCTGTGTCGAGGCATTCATTTAACAAATTTGATCACAGGAAATTAAGCAGCAAATAGGGCAGATATATTCCCTACCCTTTTACCATCTTACGGTCTGACAGAGGAAATAGATATGAAACATGTATTTGCAAGTAGGATGAAAAGTGAAGTATGAAGTGCAGTGGTAATAGAGTACTGAATGTAGAATGAGGGACAAGGAAGGCTCAACTGAGAAAGTGACATTTAAATCAAGACTTAAAGGACGAATAAAAAGAGTTAGGTGGAGGTAGAGAGGAACTACACAAAAGTTGCAAGTTGTTTTTCTTAGTTCAGTTAGTTATTTTTCCATCCAAGAACATGAATAAACAGAATCTGAACTTACAAAGTTAATGTTTCGTTTCTCATTAGTTTTAACATTACTGGGCATACATAATTTGTATATGGTAAATTTTGCAAGCAAGGAAGGAATACGTTTATATTCCAGAATACTGTATTTTTTGTGACCAGTGAAGAATTTCGTTTTTGGAATTAAAATTAAATCATCGCAAGTTAAAATCAGTGCTCACTTTGGCAGCACATATACTAAAATTGGAACGATACAGAGAAGATTAGCATGGCCCCTGCGCAAGGATGACACGCAAATTCGTGAAGCGTTCCCATGTTTTTAATAAAGATGTTAAAAAATAATAAAATGGATAACCAAAAAAAAAGTTAAAATGGTATGAAACTAGGGAAACAGAAATGAGGTTCTTCCATGATCACCTTGATACAGGCTTCTAGTTACAATTCCCTGATCAGCTGATAGACAGATGATAGAATTAGCCTGGAGATTCCACCTATTCAGAAGGAACTTTGTTTCCTCTGAGTTTTATCCCAATACACTGAACTTGTTGACTTTTGTTCTTAACCACCCTTAAGATTGAGAAAAGCCTCTCGGTACTCAGTCATAAGCACTGGGTAATTGAGATCATTTATTCCCTCATTCTCAAAATTTTTTTTCTTCTTCCCAGCATTAGTTGTACTTCATCTTTTTTTACTTAATCTCTCTTCTAGATTCTTGTTTTGGATTCTTGTATGTTATATAACATTTCATGTATTTAATATTTTATAAGCCCTACCTTACTTATTAGTGGTAACTGCATAAGGATAAAATAAAGTAGTAAAGAGAATTGTTTTCAAAAATATTAGCACACTCTAAATGCTATACGTTACTGTTGTTTTTCTTCAGCTTTATCTTCATTTTCTGATGTAGCTCACTGGTTTTCAGTTCCCTTAAACTACTAATTCATTAGTACTTGACTTTTCTGATTGAAAAATGGAAGACTAAAAACCAAAGTACTTTTAGTGGTTTCTCAGCACTTACTTTTATTCTACTTATTTTAAGTTCTGATAAAGGATATTTTTTTGGAGTAGTTATTAGATACTTAATTTTAGGGGCATGAGAATATTAGAAAAAAGTATCTACTTTAAAATATAATTATGATTTATATACTTTTTTGTTTTATTTTAGCATCTTCTAAGTGAGCAACACAGAAACTTTGCGCAGAGTAATCACTATCAAGTTGTTGATGACATTATATCTAAGTTAGTTTTTGACTTTGTGGAATATGAAAGGGACATGCCTAAAAATAAAAGGTAATTATCAACCCAAGTTTTAAATTTTACAAGAATATTAAACCATTAAACTAAAAATAAATCCAATGTTTTCTGTTCTTAGAAGGATTATATTTTCAGCATAGAAATATGGTTAAGAACTGATTGCTGCTTTTCTCTCCCTCCTCCACCGCCACCAAAAATGCTTACCTTATTATTACTTTTTTTTTTTTTTTTTTTTGCGGTACGTGGGCCTCCCACTGCTGCGGCCCCTCCCACTGTGGAGCGCAGGCCCAGCGGTCACGGCCCACAGGCCCAGCCGCTCCGTGGCACGCACAACCCTCCTGGACCGGGGCACGAACCCGCGTCCCCCGCATCGGCAGGCGGACTCTCAACCACTGCGCCACCAGGGAAGCCCTCTTATTATTACTTTTAAGGCTCTCTTCTTAACATAATCTAAAAGGGGAGTTGGCAAACTTTTTCTATAAAGAACCATATAGTTAATATTTTAGGCTTTGTGAACCACAAAAAATAAATAGATGGCAGAACAGATTTGGCCCGAGCTGCATAAAGTGTGAATACAGTGATGTTCAGTATACAGTAACTGTACATTGACAAAATGAGCCTCATTAAGATTATTCCCATAAATCTAAAAACGAAATGCTTTCATATGAATATACCCTAGAATTGGTAATAACTCAATAGGTTGTTTAGTCCTTATATCTGTTTTTAGACCAATCTTAAGGCATAAAGAAGACTATAAATATGATACCAAGCTACAGCTCCTGAAAATTAACTAGAAAGTTTTTTGGCTATATCTGGGTAGAACAGTTCCTAAACCTCTTATTTCTGTAACATTCAGAATGATTGTTCATGACTGATTTAATATTTGGAGAGGAAGCATATTTCCAACTATTAAAACTTACATGAGCTACTGTAAGAATTTAGAATTCCCTAAAAACTAATTCTGCAGCAAAATTCTGAACTAATACTTATATATAAACTGGTTTATTCCTTAATTGTCTTATTATCTGCACAATTTTTATCTCTATAGACAATCACTTAAAACATCTCTGGACTTTAAAGAAGAGTGATGTTGGACTAGTGTTTTTACGTTTTATATCCATTTGTTCAAGAGGAGTCTTAAGTGAAAGTATCAACAAAATAAATAGAAAAGGAACCGTTCTGGTTTTGAAGGGGCAGGTGGAATTCTATATTTCTCTTCATTATCTGTGACATGTATAACATAAAACATAATTAGTGAGCTGTTAAGTTTTTTTCTCTTTGTAATTTATGATTGCCTAATACAAACTAGCATCCCAAGGGTATTAAGAGGCTCCATGAAGAAGAGCGTTTCAGGTCAAATCTGTGTGTGAAACTTAAGGATTACTAACTTGTCATCTTTAGAAGTATAATGATATAAGGTTTCTGGCTCACTATAATATTGGATTGTTTATTTTTAAATATAAATAAATATCCATTTCTGCCTTAGGTTTCCCAATACTCATTCTCCACATGCTAAGTCAACAGTAATGTAAATCAAAGCATAGAAATTAAGAAATTTTTCAAGATAGTGAAAAAATTAGGAACAGACCCAAATCCCTTTACTATCATCTTTCTTTGATTTATATGATCAAAGTAGTTTTAAATACCAAAGTCAAGATACTGCTTACCTCTGGGAGGAAGTGGAAGAATGTGGATGAGGAGTGGCACACTAGAGTTTTTAGCTATATCTGTAAAGTTTTATTATTTTAAAAACATCTAAAGTGGACTTCCCTGGCAGTCCTTTGGTTAAGACTCCCCACTTCCACCACAGGGGGCATGGGTTTGACCCCTGGTTGGGGAACTAAGATCCTGCATGCCACAAGGCGCGGCCAAAAAAATAAAAGCATCTAAAGTAAATGTGGCTAAATAGTAAAAGTTCTATATTTTTGTAGTGTTTTCTAAGTTAAATAAGTTTAATAAACAGTTTTTAAAGATTTTTACTAATTTAGTTTTTAAATACTCAGGAATTTTTTACAGCAATTTTAATTTTTTTCTTTCTTTTTCCTCTAAAGAATAAAATACAGTGTTGGATCCCTTTCTCCTATTACTGCAAATGTTTTGAAAAAGTCTGAACCTAAAGAAAGTATGGAATTACAACATACTTCTCAGAAAAACTCCAGGGAAAATGTACAGGTGATGGAGCACGGTTTCCTGGATAAAGAAACCCAGGAACCTGAACAAAAGTTTATGTCTACTTCAGAACACATCCCACATCCTTCAAGTGAATTAAGAGGACATGATGATAAAACATCTAATAAATGTTCCATGTTAAATCCATCTGAAGATGACATAAAAGAGAATTTTATATCTCTAAATTTTATATCTCTATCTCCATATAAAAATAAACAGGAATGCATTCTTGATGTTCCTGAACATAAATTAATTATAAATGAAAATGACTTAGAAGTAAGGGTGGATCACCGTCCACATAGGCGACAGGCATCTGTACAAGTTTCTCATTTCAGTACAGATAATAGTTCATCTCAACCAAAACAAAAGTCAGATACTGTGCTTTTTCCAGCAAAGGATATGAAGGAAAAGGACCTTCGTTCAGTATTTCATCATGATTCTGATCTGTTAGCAATAAACAGTTCACAGAAGCACCTAACAATTCAGGCAAAGGCTCCATCCCAAAGCCCTACTGAGGAACCCAACCCATGTGACATCAAGAATATGGATAGTTTACCTTCTGGTAAAATCCATCGGAAAGTGAAAATACTATTTAGAAGAAATAAAAAAGAAAATCTGGAACCAAATGTGGAGTTAGATAAGAAAAGAACTGAATTTTTTACTACACAAGAAGAAAACAGAATTTGTAGCTCATCAGTACAATCTCTACTGGACTTATTTCAAACCAGTGAAGAAAAGTCAGAATTTTTGGGTTTCACAAGCTACACCGAAAACAGTGGTATATGTGATGTTTTAGATATTTGGGAAGAGGAAAATTCAAATCTGTTATCAGTGTTTTTCTCTTCCCCTTCAACTTCTACATTTTCTGGTTTTTAGATTTAAAAAAATAAATACCTTTCAGAAGCAATGAAGATCATATTCTTGAAATTTTTAAGAATATGTATAAAAATTCTTAGTTTTGGGGGTGAGGTTTTGCCAATTTTGTTTACAGAAATGTAAATATTAATAAAGGTAATGTGTGCATTTTTTCTACAGAACTGAATACCTATTCTAGAAAAATTGTAGAATAAACTTGTGACTCATCTTATTTTGCATACTATGTTCATAATTGTTTTCTAAGAACTATTATGAATAATAAGTTTGCTTTATGTCAGTGAAAACTAATTTCAAGGGAAATTTTGAGAATATCAAAATGTAGCATTATGAATTTAGATATTGTAGTTATTTCTATTGTCTATTAAAACATTTCCATGATAACATAATATTGCTTTTAAAAACCTAATTTTCATACAGAAAGGAAAAATTGTATTTCAGTGTCTGAGTTCTGGAAATCATTATTACCAGAAACATTGACACATGAGGGTGAACTAGGTGGACCATGCTAGGGTGTTGGCACTGAGAAGTTAGGTTATTTGTAGAGATAAATAGAAGCCATGAGGGAAAAACTTAACCAGGCTAGCATATGGAATGAAATAATTTTTCTACTCTTCTTATTTACCTTTGGAAATAATTTCTTCCAGAAATGACTCTTTAATCCCTAATTTGGTATCAAGAAAGGAAAGGGAAAGAATGGCAATGAACTAGATATGTTTTGAAACATGCAGATTGCCTTTGATCAGTCACTTGGCGATTCAATAATTTAGAGAAAATTCAAATATCAGGAAAATTTCAACTCTCAACAGTAGATGGTTCACAATAAAAATTAGTGCCAATGAATATTATATGAATACATTGTCAACTAAAATAAACAATTTTATTGTTCATGCCAGTACTTAAAGGAGGATCACTGAAATATCCTTTATAGTGCATACATGCATTTATGTTTTAAACAAAAAATCCCTTGGAAGATTTTTACGCAGGACAGAAAATTCCATTTATAAGTATGAGGGTTCTTACAATGACATATCATTTTCAGTAGTAAACTCATGTAACAACAGACAAATAGCCATTTTCAAAATGCTCTCATATCGTGACCATTTCAAAAGCAGTTCGTTATCTTATTGTTAACAAACATCTTTAACTTTGAAGGGATAAATTAAGTGGTTGGTTTTTTGTTTTTTTTCCAAAAACTCTTTGAGGTCCCAAAGACTACATTAGTTACCCCTAATAGTAATCCCATAAAATCTTTACCTTGTCTTAGCACTTTCAAACAGCATAAAAACAGTCGTAACGGCAACTCCACAGGTTGGGTTCCCACAGGAAGTAAACTCTGTGATGGAGTTTAGCATGTAGGATGTTTTCTAACGAGTGCCTTTGGACATAGTTGACCCCACAAGAATCTCGCAGTTGCTAGGTGAAGCTGACTGGTAAATCACTGAATGGTTCAATGACCACTCAGACGGGGCATGACCGGCCAAGGAGGCTCTGCAGATGAGAATTCCTTCAGGAGCAGACAGCTATAAGCTGTCTACTGCCTGTACTACCAGCAGCTGGGGCAGCACGTTCTTTATTAAAGATGGATCAGAATCAATTACTCGTACCAGGATGGTGACTCCTTGTCTGCTGGTCTCTTGGAACAAGGAACCCAAAGGGGCTAGGTGGTAATTGCAGCTTATAATTCAACAGGAATTGCTAAGATGGGAAGCACAAATTACAAGAGGGACACAGGAATAATAATGGCAAGTAGGGACACTCCTGCTTCCACCTGTTGGTTCCCAGACCCATGTATTCTTTCATCAGAGACATAGCACCATATAAATGTTTTGAACTCAAAGTGTATCCTGCATCCTAGTTGATACCCCATCCTCAAAAATATCACCTCCACACCTCCAAGCTAATGCTACAGCTGTGCCTTTAACAGGCCATTCCAATACTCGCTCATTTAGGAAGCTTCTGGGTGATTCTGAGTTAAGACCGTGGACCACCTGACCATGGGCTCACTCCAACACCTTCGCCATAAAGTCAATCCCCTGGTGTAACATGAAATTATGTATGATGCCATGCCAATAAATCAAATCCTCAAAAAGTGATGGCGTGAGCAAGAAAGACAATCTCCTACCTGGAATATGTCTGTTACTGTGCCTAGTGTGATCAACTTGTCATCAAGTGCCAGGTTGGTCTCCTGGAGGGATTGTGCCATATCAGGAGCTCAGGGTTGGTCGCTGTTTCTGGCAAGTTGAACTTCAGGCAAAAGCAGAAACACTAGATCAACTTAAGTGAATAGGAGCCCATACCACTGAGCCCATACATGGCTTTCATCCCTGCCACCGTAGCCCTTTTGCTTATGTATCCATCGTGCCAGCATTAGGGTGGTATTAACGTATGATATGAAGATGCTCACACTTCATGCCCACTCCCATATGCCACGTGCCTCTACCCCTTACATGCAATCTTCCAATCTGTCTCTCCACAAATCACTTAACAGCCAGTCATTTCTCACTGCCCAAGAGTTCACATATATTCTGAACTCAGGCCACTTCTCTTTCCACACAAAGGGGGTGACTTCAAGCTTCACCTCTTGAAGCTCTGCCCATTGGGAAGATTTTCCCTTGTGACTGGCTTTCAGTACCACCCCTGAGTGGAGCTGTACAGAGGATGCTATCTATTTTCAGCTTGCAGCCACAGAAGCAACTAGTCCATGAACCAAGTTTGGGTTTTTCCTCCTTTTTACATCTGGTCTTAAAAGATGGCCCATACACCTGTAGGTGTGACCCGAGAGACAGGAACTGATACAACACTGATGGTCGACATGGGGGTCTGGACTACCTGCTCGTGCAATTTCCATGAACCCTCGGGTCCTGCTCTTGCTCAACCCTGTATGTACCAGTTCCATCTTACCATGGATTATTGCTGCACCTGCTGCAAGTTATGACTGGATGGTTCTGATAGAACCCCAGCTCAAGATTGCCAGTTGTAACCACATGATGATTTTGCCCCGTGGTCAGGTAATTCATCTCTCATACATCATCATCTCGTATAACAAACTATCTTCATTTTTCATAACGTATATAATTCTCCACTGAAGATGGCATGGCATTATTCTAAAACCCCCAGGGCCTCGGTTGTGATTCCCTATTGGCGGTTGCCATAAACTCCAGCTTTCCTACCACTGATGTCTCTAGAAGCTTTGAACCTGCCTGGTTACATGACTGCAGAGCCCTTTTCTGCTCATAGCTGGCAGCCTTTCATGCCACTGGGTGGAAGCAGTATTCCCAGTTGGAATATACTGCCTCCAAGATCTGAAGAGGCCCACTAGGCATTATGCTTCCTTTTTCATGTTTAGGAAGTTCAGGGTGCAATAATTTGTCCTTTACTTTGGATGGCATGTCCTGGAATGCCCCTGACCAATGGAACTCTAAAAATACTAGTGATGTGACAAGGTCCCTGAATCTTCTTACGGTATCTCTCTCACCCTCTAGGGAGGGTGTCTTATCAAAGTTTCCAATATGTTAGCTCATATCGTCCAATAAATACGTTATCGTTGATATAATGTATTAATGTGATGTTCTCTGTGGCATCCTCTTCAACTTACTGGATGACAAAGGACAAGAAAGTTTAAGTAGCCCTGAGGTAAAACTACAGAGGTATACTGTCATCTTTTCCCTGTGAATACACACTGTTTCTGATCTTTCATTTTCCTAACAGGGATGGAAATTATGCATCTACCCAATCAATGTCTGCCTACCAGGTACTTGGGAGTATATTCATGTGCAATGGAAAGGACACCACATCTGGCACTTCAACTGCAGTTGAGCCTATGACTTAACGCAGTTTGTGGCAGTCTGCTGTCATTCTTTACAACCCAGATGATGGGCATCAACCATCTTTTAGATACTTAACAGGCTCACTAATTTCCTCCACCACCACCCCAGGTTAAGATAGTGTTTTTGATTTATTATTTGGCTGAGGGATAGAGGCAGTTTCAGAGATTACACTTACTTGGTGTTTTTTCTTTTCCTTTTCTTCTCTTCTCTCTTCCTTCTTTCTTTTTTTGTCTCTCCCACTATAATGATTCTTGTCCTGTAGATCAGGAACACAACGCGAGGGATTTTATGAAGTACTAAGTATTCACTCTAGTAAAATATTCAGAGGCTAAACAAATGACATTGTTGACCCACCATGAGCCAAACCTTGGCCAGGACTCCATTTATTACCTGGCTGCCATATGCACCCATTATATGAGGTGCTTTGGATCCCAGGTATCACTGTGAATTCAGACCCTGCATCCAACAAATATTGGGTTATTCTTACCTTTTTCCCCAGTGCAATTACTCAAATACCTGGAGGTAAGTCCCTTTGGGGAAGGACCAGGGGAATCATTACCACATGTATTTGACATGTGTTGCAGTGTCCTTCTCCTGGGGACATAACTTTTCCTCAGTCAATGGTTTCTGGGTTGAAAAACTGACTCAAGTTTGGAAACAGAACAAGAGAGCGTGACTTTATCGGAGCAACTCCTCTCAGCCTCCTGAGGTGGATTTATTTTAATGATACATATTGAGTAAATTCCTTTGTTATTGTCCATCCATTTCACTCCTAAAGGAACTGTGTTTTATTAACCAACTCCACAACTCTCTGAGGATCAGACCTCCTCTGGCTGCCTCTTTAACCTTGCCAATTATTATTATGGTTATGTGCACATGGCATCTGTATATGTGATGGGTTTCATTCAAATATATATAATTATATATAGATATATAGAACAGGCAAGATGTGGCCAGAAGCACACAACTGCAACAGCAAAGGAGATTAATATGATACACCACATAACAAAATGAAGGTTAAACATTGTATGATCATCTCAACAGATGCAGAAAAGGCACTTGACAAAATCTGAAATCCATTCATGATAAAAACTGTCAGCAAACTAGGCACAGAGAGAATGTTTCTCAACATAAGAAAGGTCATATATGGTAAGCCCACAGCTAACATCATACTCAGTGGTGAGAAAGTTTTTCCTCTAAGATCAAGAGCAAAACAAACATGCCCACTCTTGCCATTTTTATTAAACATAGTACTAGAAGTACTAGCCAGAGCAATTAGGCAACAAAAAGACATAATAAGGATCCAAATCAGAAAGGAAGAAGTAAAACTGTCTCTGTTTGCAGATGATGTGATATTATATATAGAAAACCCTAAAAACTCACCCCCCAAACTGTTAGAACTAATAAATGAATTCAGCAAAGTTGAAACATGTCTTTGAGAGCTCCAAGCAAAGTCCTGAGCTAGCCTACTTAGCTGAGGGTTCTAAAGAATGCATCAAGAGTTCTGTAAAAAAGCCTTCCCTGTCTCTAGTCTACCAGGGACATTGTAATAATCAAGGAACTACAGGAATTTCTCCAAGTCCTTCCAAGTTAGGGAAACCCCAGCCATTTTCCACCACGGGGGCTGTAGAGTAGACAGCAGTGCCTCAGATAGGTCACCCTGCGTGTCTTATCAAAAAGATCCTGGCTTGACAACTAGCATTTCAGGGGTTCTTTCCAAGTTCTATCTCCATTCAACTCTGAACCCACTAGCTATATCTGGCCAGGCAGACAGTAACAAAGGAGTAAGATAATGATTCTGGGAGATGTAACCCAACGAACAGAGAATGTTTCTGTTATGGTGGAGAGATATCTCACTGGCCTTTACCAGGGCCTAGGACAAATATTCTATGCCGATTCCCAGCAAACAACTTTCTGGTTCAAAATTTAGCATCTCAGGCATCTTAATACCAAAAAAGTAGGACCTAGGAGACTCTTAGCACCATGAGAAAGGAACAAAGTTCACTCTAAATGAACAAAGTAGCATTTTTGTTTAAATACTAGTCTCAAGTAATACTTGTACTTAGTACTTATACAGAGCTTCCTGTGTACCAGGCACTATTCTCAGAGCTTTGTATCTATTAACTTCTTTTATCCTCATAACAATCCTATGATGAAGTAGGTTCTGTCATTATTGTTCTCATTTTCCAAATGAAGATACTAAGGCATAAAAATGTTTGGTAGGGCTTCCCTGGTGGCGCAGTGGTTGAGAGTCCGCCTGCCGATGCAGGGGACGCAGGTTCGTCCCCCCGTCCGGGAAGATCCCACATGCCGCCGAGCGGCTGGGCCCGTGAGCCATGGCTGCTGAGCCTGCGCATCCGGAGCCTGTGCTCCGCAATGGGAGAGGCCACAGCAGTGAGAGGCCCGCGTACCGCAAAAAAAAAAAAAAAATGTTTGGTAACATACCCAAGGTCACATCCGCTGGTAAGAAGGGGCAGAGCTGCGATTTAAACCCAGACAGTCTGGCACAAGAATTTGTTTTCTTAGCCATTCTGATATTCAGTGTGGAATCTACCCCTGGGAGACCTGCCAAGTTAAGGCCCAAGCCTAGGACGTGAAGTTCTAACCCGAACTATGCTAATCCGAACAAGCCCTGCCAGCACTCCAGCCCTTGATAATAACTCAATCAGATGATTCCTCATTGCCTAAGCCAGATCTTTGTTTGAATATGGAAATACAGAATGTGTGGTAGATGATGAATAAATCAAAGGCTTATAGAAAAGTTCTCACTAATGCTCAAACCATTTCAGAGTTCAATGTCTTGGCATATACTGGCAATATTCTCCACTCTTCACCATGCAAACTCCTCCTTACCTTTCAAATTCAGAACAAGTATCCTGTTCTCTGGAAGGCCTTCCTCATTCCCAACTCCAAAGGCAACCCTTCCTCTGCACCCTTTCTTTATTGTAGCATTTAGCACTTTATATTCTATCCACTGCTATTCTCATCGCTCTAGATGGCAAACTTTTTGAAAACAGAACTCTTTGGAAAGCCTCTGTTCCCTCATTGGAATACTGAGAGTAATAAAATTACCTCTTTTGCGAGGATTAACTAAAATAATCTCTGTAAACTTACTTGACATTTAATTAGCACTCAGTGAAGGACAGCCACTCTGAAAGTATAGTTTTGTAACCTTGGGTATTTGGTACAGTGTTGACATACAATATACAGTTAGTAAATGTTTGTTAAACAAGTACAAAATAATATTCCAAAATATCCCTGAGGAAAAAACAAAAACAAAAAAATCACTGAGGATGTACTTCAAACGTCTTAGTTAAAGGTCTTTAATATAATGCTAGCCCTGATTCGTCAGTTTTGCCTATTGAAATTTCACAACTCAAGTTGTCACATACCATGTTGGTGTCATTTCATTTTTCCTGTTACAGTTGAAGGGATGCTGTGACCAAGACTGTTTAAAATTAAAATAGAATTTGCAAGTATATTCAGATACCCTTGCTTTTAAATTATTTCATTGGTACATTTAGTCATCTTACATTTTAAAATGAAGACAATAAATTAAAAACATTCCTTTCTCATTTTTCCTTTTTTTTGGTTCCTTTCCCTCCTTCATAGTTTTAATTTTAAATAAAAAACAATGGCTGCCTTCAAAAATTATTTTATAAACAGAGCAAGTTTTGTTATAATTACTAACACAAGAAAAATTTCAGTGTATCCAAAAAAATTTCTAAGCTCCTTGACATAGCCCACTTTACTGGGTTACCATGAATACAATAAAAATGCCAGACTAATAAAAGAATTTGGAAAATTCCTTGGAAAAACTGGTTATTATCTACTGGATAAAAAACATTTCTGACCCTTAAGTAAGTCTTGGTCTGTATTTTGTTTACTTTCTTGAATATCTCCTAAGTATCTCTAAACTCTCCATCTTACTAATTATACAAATATATAAAAATTATTTAGTATAAGGTTATTTTACCTTAATTCCTTTGAAGGGAATAAAATAGCTATCTTATATCATTTTATAAAGCATCTGTTTCCTCATGCAGGGAATTTCATGTAGTTATAATTAAAGTTTATTTTACTCTAATAATTTTTACCCTTTATATATTTAGGAAACCTGAACCTTATTGCAGAAGAAGTCAGTACTGAACTTAACATAATTACATGCACAATCTATAGACATCCATTCCACAAATTGTTACCAAAAGCCCTACGCTGTATAAGCATTATGCTAGGTGTTCAGGATACAGGAATACAAATTAACAAAACACAAGTCAGTAGTGACAAGTATTACAAAGAAAAAGAAAGCAGATTAAGGGGAATAGAGAGTGAAGGGGATGAGGTGTTATACAGATCAGGTAAGTATCTCTGAAGGAAACAAGAGAGTGAGTCACAGGACACTGAGAAAGGGACCTCCAGGCAGACAGGTTAGCAAGTGCAAAGGTCCCGAGACAGAAACGTATTCTGCTTGTTCTAAGCAGAGAGATCGGTGTGGTTGGAGTGGTGTGGGCTAAGGAGAGGAAAAGGCACCTCCCTGGAGGCCCAGTGGTTAGGACTCTGCGCTTCCACTGCCAAGGGCCCAGGTTCAATCCCTGGTCGGGGAACTAAAATCCCACAAGTCGCGTGGCCAAAAAAAATAAGGAGAGAAAAAAACGTAGGAGATGAGGTCAGAGAGAAAGCATGGCCACAGATCCAATGGAAAGATGATGTGAGCCACACACAAAGATCTTCTAGCAGCCATATTTTTAAAAATACAAAGAAACAATTTTTTTTTGCCATGCTACTCAGCTTGTGGGATCTTCCTCGACCAGGGATTGAACCCGGGGCCACAGCAGTGAAAGCACCCAGTCCAAACCACTAGACCACCAGGGAAGTCCGAAATGAAATTAATTTTAATACTGTATTTTATTTGAAGCACCATATCCAAAATATGATTTCAATACATAATCAATATAACAAAATATTTATGAGGTATTTTACGTTTTTTCTTTCTTAAGAAGCCTTTAAAATCCAGTGTGTATTTTATACTCACAGCACATCTACATTCAGACTAGCACATTTCAAGTGCTCAGTAACCACATGTGGCTAGTGGCTACCATATTGGTGCAGTTATAGACAATTGTAAAGCCTTTGAAGAGTTTGGATTTTGTTTTATGTATCAAATATATATGAAAATAAAAGAACAATATAATGAATTTAAAGTTGCCATCACTCAGTTTCAATGATTAGCAATACATGGCCATCTATACCTCTATCCACCTTCCCCAAACCTAGATTATTTCGAAGGACTGTACTGGAGAGTTTTGAACAAAGGAATGACTTTTAACAGCTTACTCTGACTGCCAAGTAGAGAATATCTTGTAAAGAAGCATGGATGGAAACAGGAAGACCTGTTATGAGGCCATTACAATAATCCAGGTGAATTTACAGCAGCTTAGTTGGGGGTGATGGCAGTGGACTTGGTGAGAAATGGAGGATTGATTGGATTCTTAATATATTTCAAAGGCTGACAGGATATATTGGTGAATTGGGTACAGGATATGAGAGAAAAGAATCAGAGATGACTTCAAGGTATTAGGCCTGAGCAAGGTGATAGAGTTGCCATTTACTGAAACAGGGGAGACTGCCAGAGGAACAGCTGGATGGAAATTGAGGGTTCATCTTTGGATATGCTAAGTCTAGACATCCTATTAGACATTCAAGTGCAAATAGTGAATAAAAAGTTGTATATCTAGATCTGCAATTCAAGGAAGAAGCCCAGGCAGAGATATAAATTTGTGAGCAATCAGAAAATAGGTGGTATTTAAAACCATGGGACAGGGCTTCCCTGGTGGTGCAGTGGTTGAGAGTCCGCCTGCCGATGCAGGGGACACGGGTTCGTGCCCCGGTCCGGAAGGATCCCACATGCCACGGAGCGGCTGGGCCCGTGAGGCATGGCCACTGAGCCTGCGCGTCCAGAGCCTGTGCTCCGCAACGGGAGAGACCACAGCAGTGAGAGGCCCGCGTACCACAAAAAAACACAAAAAAACAAAAACCATGGGACAAGATGCATTCACTAGGAAATGAATATAAATGGAGGAGAGGTCCTGGTACACTCCAGAGTTAAGAGCAGGAAGAGGAGGAAGAACCAGGAAAGGAGACTTAATCAAAGCCCCAAGTGAGACAGAAAAAAAATAAAAATAAAATGCAAGAAAAAGTAGTGTCCCAGAAGAAAAGTAAAGGAAGTATTTCAGTATAGCAATATATATTATTATATACAAATATAGTAATATTCAGTATAGCACAGGGAACGATACTCAATATCCTGTAATAACCTATAATGGAAAAGAATCTTAAAAAGAATATATATATGTACATATATGTATAACTGAATCACTTTGCTGTACACCTGAAACTAACACAACATTGTAAATCCAACTATACTTCAATAAAAAAAAATTTTAAAGAACTGTTTCAAGAAGGAGGTAGTAAACAAAACACAAAACTAAATTTAAGAAAATAAAAACCAATGCCTAGAAGTTGAAAACTAACTGAAACAAATGAACCTAATGGTATATCAGTTTGGTAACAAAATCACACAGAGAAAAGAATTATTCCAATTGATCTTAGAACAAAATATTTTGACTATACAGTTTTTAGTGCAATACATTCCTAGGACAAAAATATTAAAACGGCAAACAAATCTTAAAATACCTAATGTCACTTAGTATTCTTATTGTTAATAGTAACAATTGTATTATTATTAACATGAATATATTTTAACATAATACAAGTAAGAAACTGTGTTAAAGCTGCTAAGGACTCATGTTCAGCATCAAAATGTCAGTTAAAAAACCTTGTGGGCTTCCCTGGTGGCGCAGTGGTTGAGAGTCCACCTGCCAATGCAGGGGACATGGGTTCGTGCCCCGGTCCGGGAAGATCCCACATGCCGCGGAGCGGCTGTGCCCGTGAGCCATGGCCACTGGGCCTGCGCGTCCGGAGCCTGTGCTCCGCAACGAGAGAGGCCACAGCAGTGAGAGGCCCACGTACCACAAAAAACAAAACAAAACAAACAAACAAACAAAAAACTTGTAATTTTAAATTGTGGTTGTAAATATCAGTATAAACTTGTAACTTTATTTTTTAAAAGGTACTTATTTTCTAACTGTCCACTGAAAGGCCAAGAAGCAATGATAATCAAGTAGCAACAAGAATTCCATACTCTGGTCTCAAAACACCTTCACACACTAAAAGGACTCAGGGTTTTTTTTCAACAGTCAATTCCAGGAAATGTACCAGTTGAGCTTGGGATATCACATTATGATAGAAAGCAAGGAAGCTATCAAAAGCTAATATTGCCATATTAAATAAATACGGAAAACATCAAAATGTTTCCCCTTGTGCCCAAAATAGAATAATGTGAGTATCAAACAACTGCAACTGATAGAAATACATTGAATGTGTAAAGCCATGAGTTCGTAGCGACATGCAAAAAAGGAAAAAGACAGAGAGAGAAATTCTTTGGACATGATGGAGGTTGCTAGGTAACCAACACATTACTCTGAAATTGGATAATTTAAAGGAAATAATTAAAGATCTTTCCTGTCTTTTCGGTATAAACAGTATTTCAGGGTAACCAAATAAGCCTAAAGGATGCAGGAAAGTTTTTCTATACAGAAGACTTCTAGCTAATAAATGTAGAAGTAATGATCAAATTAGAAAATCACCATCTTGCAACCCCTATTTCAAAATGAATCAGACAATAGTCATCAATAGATATTAAAATCATTAGTTAAAAGACTATTGGGAAATTTCACAATGAAGGAACTAGGCTGTCACCACCTGAATTAAGCATTACTGAAAACGTGAGACAATCTGACACTATGTGGTTCTCCAGGTGATGAAACAATATGAAGTCTGTAACATCACCTACAGCTAGTCTCATCAAAACTTGAAACAGAATTTAATCAAGTCTTTAGATCTCACTTCTAGACAGCAGGACTACTGACCCACTTTCTTCAAGAAGTAAATGGAATAAGGGAGGGGAAAAGGAGCACTCCTCCAGATGAAAAGAGATCCTAGAGACCCTAAGAACCAAATTCAAGATGTGGACCTTGTTTGGACTCTGATCTGAAAAAAATAATTGTAAAAAGGCATTTTTTGTGATAATTGGAGAAATGTTAATAGTTTGTATTAAAAACTTCAGAAATGTTTTATTTCCTTTGTCAGATGTGAAAATGGATTTGCGGTTACCTAAGGAAAAAAATGTTGTCTTTCAAATCATAATGAAGCAGCTGGGTAAAATAGCATGCCATCTAAGATTTGCTTTTAAATACTTCAGCAAAAACAAAAACAAAACACACACACAAAAACAGAAACAGCTCCAGTTATCAAGATACTCACCCCAGCATAAGAGCTGCGAGTTCTTCAACAGCCATAGAATACCGTCCCTGCTTCAGCAACTCAGATACTCACCACGACTCAAGAGTTGTCGAGCAGAAGCATGGAGGTCAGAACTGAACTGGGCAAACTCAGCAACCTCACCATAGGAGCCAATTTCAACTTCATGGTGCCTGCACCTGCTTCACAGACCTGGTGTGGGCAGCAGGCCTGACACAGGACACAGAAAAACCAATGTAAATGGTAGGGCAGATACCTTTGTAGAACAATTCTGTTTCCAAGAAGATCTGTCCATCACTGATAGGAACGATATTCGTTGGAATGTAAGCAGACACATCACCAGCTTGTGTTTCTGGTAAAGTCAAGGAGCCACCACCAAAAGAATCGTTCATTATGTCTGCTCTCTCCTGTACATGGGAGTGTAAGTAGGACACATCGTCAGGCTGGGCCTCATGAGTAGCTGAGTGTCTGCAGATCAGCAGAGGCACCAGCCTGTTTGGATAATTCATCATAGATGATCAAAGCATGTTTGCCATTATCCCTAAAATACTCTTCCACAGCACAGCAAGAATAAGGAGTCAGGTACTGATGGAGGGCAGTGTCAGCAGCAGTGGCTGAGACCACACTGGTGTTCTTCATGGCATCCACATCGGTAAGTGTTTTCACCAACTGGGCAACAGTGGATCTCTTCTGACCAATAGCAGTGTAGATATAGTATAGCTTCTTCTTTCCATCAGATCCATCACCGAAATGTTTCTGGTTAATAATTATGTCAATCATTGATGTTTTTGCCAGTCTGTCAGTCACCAATCGTCAGCCTGTACTGACCACAACCAATCAGCACCAAGCTATCCACAGCATTGATGCCAGTCTGCACTGGTTTCTGCACAGAGATTGGAGAAGTCATGCCAGGGGCTTTCAGGCCAACTCACAAATGGGTCTTGGAACCAACTGGATCCTTGCCATCAGTGACATTACCAAGGGCATCTACTATACAACCCAGTAGCTTCTCACCAACTAGAACATTCACAATGGCTCCCGTCCTCTTCATGGTATCTCCTTCCTTAGTTTATCATGTCCAAACACAACAAAACCAACATTGTCAGTTCCCAAGTTGAAACATACCCTTTAAGCCTGAAGAAAACACTACCATTTCGTCTGCTTGAACATTCCTCAGCCCATGTATTCAAGCAATACTATCACCAATACTTGAGACACACCCCATTTCTTCACAGTCAACAGAGGTTTTGGCTCCAAGATTACGCTCTTCAAGAACAGAGGATACCTCAGCAGTGCCAGTCTTCTGAAGACAAGTGTTAAGAGGCATGGAGGTTCCCTGTGGCAATGAAGGATGATCCCAGAGCATTCTGAAGACCAGTCTGGCCTGCCAAGGGAGGGTGCAAGCCACAGCCCAAGGCCACGTGTCCAGACAGCATCTTTGCAGCTCTCCTTGGGTGGTTCCTCTGCAGCTGCAACCTCTGGACCAACTTCCAGGCAAATATTAACCAAAAGAAATTACACCACTATTTTGAGATACTATGTAAGAGGATTATGAGATCATTAGTATCAGACAAAATGTTTTTAAGAAAAAATCCTTATTATGCATAAAGTCACATGTAAAGATAAAATAATACAAGAATAACTCACTAGATACATAATATATATGCTTGTATAATTTTTTTAATTTTTATTATGAAATTTACAAACATATACAAAAGTAGAAAAAATAGTACAATGAACGCCTATAAATCCACTAAGATTCAGCCATTATTAACATTCTGTCATATTAGCTTTATTGATTTATCAATCTATTTCATTTTTTATTATTGTGGTTGAGCTGTTTCAAAGTAAGTGTCACACATTAAGACATTTTATGCCAAAATACTTCACTTCTAAAAGAAAAAATTCTCCTATCTAAATACAATGGTATTTCCTCCCCAACATGAAAATAGCTCTCTAGTTTCATCTCACACCCACTCTATATTTAAATTTACCCATGTCCTCAAAGTGTTATTTATAGCTCACTTTTTCATAGCAGGATCCAATCAAGGATCATCTACTGTATTTGGTTGTTAAAGCTCTTAAATTTAATCTATAGTTATTGCCCCTCCCCCATTTTTAGGAAATCCCATTTCTAGAAATCTATCCCAAAGATAACACTAGCAAAAAATTTTTTTACTTAATTTTTTATTGAGGTATAACTGACATACAACTTTATGTTAGGTACATAACATACAACTTAGGTACATAACATAATGATTCGATCTTTGTATACACTGTGCAATGATCACCACAGTAAGTCTAGTTAACATATATCACCATACGTAGTTATGGAATTTTTTTCGTGACATGAGCTTTGATGATTTACTACTCCCTTAGTGATTTTCAAACATGCAATAGAGTATTATTAACTATACTCGCCATGCTGTACACTACATCACCATGACATTTATTTTATAAATGGAAATTTGTACCTTTCGACTCCCTTTACCCATCTGCCCACCCTCCAACTCCCACCTCTAACAACCACCAATCTGTTCTATGAACTTGGTTTTCGTTTTTGTTTGAGATTCCACATATAAATGAGATCATAACCAGCAAGTTTAATACATACATACAAAGGTATTCCCTTCAGCACTATTTGTTACTGTAAAAAGACTGAAAACAAACCAAACATTCATTAAAAGGGGACTGGGGGCTTCCCTGGTGGCGCGGTGGTTGAGAGTCCGCCTGCCGATGCAGGGGACACGGGTTCGTGCCCCGGTCCGGGAAGATCCCACATGCCGCGGAGCGGCTGGGCCCGTGAGCCATGGCCGCTGAGCCTGCGTGTCCGGAGCCTGTGCTCTGCAACGGGAGAGGCCACAACAGTGAGAGGCCCGCGTACCGCAAAAAAAAAAAAAAGGGGGACTGGAGGCATGAACAGCCACACAATTAAGTACTGTGCAACATTTAAAAATGAGAAAGACTCTTGAATACTGCTATGAAGTGATCTCCAGAAAATGTTTTTAAATGTATAAATCATGTCACAGACAGTGGGCATAAAATGCTAACTTTTATCTAAGAAACAATTGAAGAGCAAAGCAAAAACTAATATAAATGAAAGGCAACGTCATTACAAACCATGCAGTAGATATAAAAAGGACAATAAGATATTACCAACAACTTTATGCCAATAAACTTGAAAATTTAAATGGACAAGAAAAATAGAGAAAAACCAACTTACTAAAACTAACACAAGAATTAAAAGTAAATCTAAATAACCCCATACCTATGAAAGAAAATGAACCCATAATTAAAGACCTTTCCCAAAAGAAATCTCCAGGCCATATCACTTCACTAGTGACTTCTAAATTAACAAAGAAATAATATTAATCTTATACATGCTCTTATAGAGAATACTTTTCAACTTGTCTTATGATATCAGAATAAACTCAATACCAAAACTGAAGGACTTACAAGGACAGAAAATTACAGACCAATTTTTTTCATAAATCTCATAAATCTATTGATTTAAAAACCCCTAAAACAAAATAGCAAATTGAATCCAATAACATAAAAAAGAAATAACACATTACAACATTTAATGCAATGTTGATTTAATATCTGAAAATCAATCAATGCAATTCACCATATTAACAGAATAAAGAAAAACATGCAAACTGACAGGAATATGGAATAGAAATTAAAAACCCATTCTATAGGTACCTGAGAGTTGTGCAGTAAATGTACAGTACAAGAAAACAAATATACACACACACACACACACACACACACACACACAATTATTCCCAGGGAAATAGGTAGCAACTTGGTTTAGAATATTGCCAAAGAGTTACTCTCTCCTCTGGGCTAGGCCTCACTTTCTTTAAATTAGCAATGAGATAAGTTTGGGGACACCAACAGACAGAGACTGGTCCAAGGGTCCTTCTATTAGTCCCTTTATTCTCTGTCTCGAAGACAATGCTTTTTCATCCTTCTGCTGGTAGAACTTTCTTTTTTCCGGTGTGTGCATAAACAGTTCGGGACCTCCACTCACACAACATTACGCGTTTGCTCACCATCTACAACTATGTCCTGTAGGCACAATGGAGCAACTGTTCCAAAGGAGTGAGGTGTTATGGATGGCCCTGCTATTACCTCCCTGAGCATGGGCAAACGTGGAGACATCTAATCAAAACTCTACTGCCAGTGAGAGTGCCAAATGCACAACCACTTTGGAAAACACAGTGCATTTCTTAACACACTTACCATACAACCCAGTAATGTCACTCCTAGGTATCTATCCAAAAGAAATGAAAATTTATGTTCACAAAAAAGACTTCTATAAGAATGTTCATTGGAATTCCTGGTGGTGCAGTGGCTAAGAATCCGTCTTCCAATGCAGGGGACATGGGTTCAACCCCTGGTCAGAGAACTAAGATCCCACGTGCTGCGGGGCGGCTAAGCCCACGTGCCACAACTACTGAGCCCGTGCACTCTAGAGCCCGTGTGCTGCAACTACTGAGCTGGCGCATTGCAACAATGAATCCCACGTGCAGCAACTAAGACCCGATGCAGCCAAATAAATATTTTTAAAAAAAGAACGTTCACAGCAGTTTTATCATAATAGCCCTAAACTAGAAAAGAGCCCAAATGTTTATCAATAGGAGAAAAAATATACAAACTGTGTTACATTCATATAATGAAATACTACTCAGCATCAAACAAATTACACACGCAACAACATAAATGAAAATCGGAAACATTATGATGAGTGAAAGCAGCCAGAAACAAGAGCACACACTGTATGGTTCCATTTATATGAAATTCTAGAATAGGCAAAATTAATCTATGGTGGGAAAAACTGCCTTGGGGTGGGGTAGGATTTGACTAGGGACGGTATAAGGGGCCTTTTTGGTGGGATGGTAGTGTTCTACATATTAACAGAAGTTGGGTAGCAGGCTAATGAATTTGTCAAAACTCAGCTAATGTATGCTAAAAATGTGTGCATTTCATTGTATATAAACTTTACATCTAGAGAAGAAACTTTAAATACTGAACTTGAGTTAATGACGTGCATGTTAATGTTTAGGGAAAAGTGGCGGAAAACTGTAATTTGTTTCAAAGAGCATAAAAAAATAAAATGGTTTAATGGATAGATGTGGCAGAGTATAACAAAAGAATTAATGGTGGAATCTAGATGGTGGGCATATCCTTTCAACCTTGCTGTATGGATGAACTTTTCATAGTAAAATGTTGAAAATAAATGTAAAGCTCTGTCGCCTCATTTGAAATAGGTTCAGTGAGGAAGCTTTCCTCAGGTAGATATATTAAGTAGCAAGTTAGCATAATTTGAAGAAAGAGAGGGACTTGTTACAGGAATGTGAACAATATAAATTTTCATTCCTTCTAAGCAATATGTAAAATTTGTCTTCATGATAGGATGTGCACAGTTCTTGGTGTGACTTAAAAACATTAGTTGATAGTCATAATTTGACAGTGCCATTTGTTTCCTATAAGAAATGAGAAAATCATTAATTGCACAGTATGAGGGGAGGGAAGCTTATAAAGAAAAATTTGACCAGGAAATTCCCTGGTGGTTCAGTGGTTAGGGCTCCATGTTTCCGTGGCAGGGGGCACGGGTTTGATCCCCGGTCAGGGAACTAAGATCCCACATGCTACACGGCATGGCCAAAGGAAAAAAAAATTGACCAAGGACCTCCCAGGACAAGACTTGATTAGTAAAGCAGGTGTATTTTAGTTTCTTCTAATTACCTCCCCACCTGGGGTTGCAGTGGGGGGAGTCTTATACAGCTTTTCTGGCATAGAATTCTGTTATTTTCCTTGCTGCTTAGCAGCAAACTACAATTCTGTTCCAATTATTTGTCTTCTTAAATCAAGCAAAACGAGAACAGCTCTGTGTAAATTATAATCTGTATATCAGTGGCCTTCAAAACTTTTTTTAACCTCAACCTACCGAAGAAATATATTTTACATCATGACCCAGGAAACACACACACACTCAGATATATGAATCAAAATTTTCAGGAAATACTGTTATTACTTATGATGCCATCTGATATTTATTTCCATTTTATTCCATTACTTCAAAATGCTAGCCATAACCCATTAAATTGATATCCTATCTCCCTAATGGATCATAACCTGCCATTTGAAACACTGTACCATGTAATAGAGTTCTTTAGAAAACTCTAAGTCCTGGATGTGTACTGCATTGTGACACAATCTAAGAAATGTAGAAATGTAAAATATCTTTCTATTGCTTTATAAGTGCTATCCCACAGACTCCTTTTCTCGTGATAAATTAATAAATATGTATTGAACCAACTCTGTGCAAGGCCTCGTGCTAGGAACTTGAGATGAATAATTTCATTATACTTATTTTATATATTTCCTTCCTAAGAACTCAAAGGGTTTTAGATATACTCTGTTTATTGTACCAAAACCCCATGGGGTCACAAAGGATAGGCATCATCAATGCTTTGGAATTGAAGGCACTGAGTCAGAAATCACATATTTGCCAAAAGTCATACTATTAAAGTAATGGAAGTTAAGAAACAAATTTTCTCAACTTCAACTTTAAAATGCTAAAGTATTTTTAAAAATCAACTTCAAAAATCATACTTATTTTCTATATTAAAATACATAATGACTTTTTTGCATAGAAATAACTGGATTAAAAGTTTGATCATGTCTTATTTAAATTATACCCATCTATCATAATACAGTCAGATGTGCATTAAACACTGTTTAAAGATAAACAGAAACATTTTTCTCAAGATCCCCAGAGAAAAACTAGGAGATCACAGAGAATATGAGCAGAACAGGCAGTCATTCCTGTTTACTCGTACTACTACCCTTGAAACATACCCTGGCATCCCACAGATTTCATCTACTAGCATGAATTACTTTGCAGAAAATTTCTTAGTTCCTTACACAAGCAGACATGCGTTGCATCTCTTCTGTTTATGTCTCAATTCTAGGAGTTATCAAAGTTTTTGTTCTTTTTATTTTTCCATATGCAAGTAATAAAAATGAAATGTAAAGAGATACTATTTATAAATTACATCTGGTAATAAATATTGGGCAGGCCAAAAAGTTCCTTCGGTTTTTAAATAAAAATAAAAGACGCACTTTTCATTTTTACCAGGAACTTTAATGAACACATTCACCGTTTTGTTCCATTACCTTCTGCCATTTTTCAGGCAACTTCATAATTCCATCTTCCCAAAACTTTTCATCTTTTTGAGCAAAGAACTGTTCCAGGTGCCTTTTACAGCCTTCCAGGGAATTGAAATTTTTTTCCATTATGAGAATTTTGTAAAGACTGAAATAAATGGAAATCCAAAGGTGCAATGTCTAGTGAATAGAGCGGATGAATCAGAACTTCCCAGCCAAGCTGTAACAGTTTTTGCTTGGTCATCAAAGAAACATGTGGTCTTATGTTATCCAGATGGAAGATTATGCACTTTCTATTGACTAATGCTGGAACTTTTCGTTGAGTGCTACTTTCAGTTGGTCTAATTGGGAGCAGCACTTGTTGGAATTAATTGTTTGGTTTTCTGGAAGGAGCTCATAGTAGAGGACACCCTTCCAATCCCATCATATATACATCACCTTCTTTGGATGAGGGCCGGCCTTTGGTGTGGTTGGTAGTTGTTCATTTCACTTGCCCCACGGTCTCTTCCATTTCACGTTATTGTACAGTATCCACTTTTCATCACGCATCACAATTTGTTTTAAAAACGGAACGTTTCCTTACGTTTAAGTAGAGAATCGCATGTGGAAGTACCGTCAAGAAGGTTTTTTTCGCTTAACTTATATGGAACCCAAACGTTAAAGCCATGAACATAACCAAGCCGGTGCAAATGATTTTCAATGCTTGATTTGGGTATTTTGAGTATGTCGGCTATCTCCCACGTGGTATAATGTTGATTGTTCTCAATTAATGTCTCAATTTGATCGCTATCAACTTCAACTGGTCTACCCGACCGTGGAGAACCGTCCAGCAAGAAATCTCCAGCACAAAACTTCACAAACCACTTCTGACATGTTCGATCAGTCACAGCACCTTCTCCACACATTGCACAAATCTTTTTTTGCGTTTCAGTTGTGCTTTCCCCTTTCTTGAAATAATAAAGCATAATATGCCAAAAATGTTTTTTTCTTCCATCTTCAATATTAAAATGGCCACACAAAAATTCATCAATTTTGATGATTTTTTGTTTTCAATGCACGCTGATATGACAGCCATCACAATACAATCTAAAAAAATTGTTTCGAATGAAGTTAAAGACAACTAAGTGCTACTAGAACCATCTTAGGGAAAAACCCGAACGAACCTTTTGGCCAACCTAATACAACAAGACACATATAAAGCTTCTGCAAGGAAACTTACAAAAGTTTACTGAGAAACTTTAAAGAAGACCTTAATAAATTTTGAGAGTTACCATATTTGCGGAATGAAAGACTCAGTATTTTAAAGATTTCAATTCTTTCCAATTCATAGTTTGAATTTACTCCCAAATTTTTTGTTTTTAAGCTGAAAATCATTACACATTAAATTGAAATAACAAATAAATTCATTTGTTAATTCATTCTACAAACATTTACTATGTGCTAGTTACTGTGCTGGATACTAGGAACCTGACGGTCTCTGAATATACAGAAAGACCTCCTACTTTAGAATGGTAGTGAGAGAAGGTCTCTCTGTAGAAGTGGCATTCAGTTCAGACTTGAAGAATTTCTCAAGAAAAAGCCACTCGTGCAAAGACCTGGGAGAAGCGTAATCAGACAGAGGGAACAGTGTGAATGAAGGACTAAATGCATGAAGCAGGGACAAGTCACAATGGGATTCCAGAGAAAAGGGCGATCTCTTAAGGCTGGGAACGGAAAACTTGTAATACTAAGTAGGTAAAACTTGAGAAACACATTGGAAAAACTAATCGTACTCAAACCAAAGAGAGTAAGAGAAAGGCATTCCAGGCAAGGAAATGGGAAAGAACAAATCCGAACTACATGATATAAATTAGGGCAGCCAAAGCCTGACAATAGGATTGTTTCATAGTTGTGACTACTTCTGGGCTCGGCTTCATCTGCTTGGAATTCCAACAGGACATTGTAAGATGGCAAAGGGTCCCAGCTGTGCCTAGAGTTGGGACACTACTTCTATGCAGCCAGCCCTCATGCCTTATCATCAGCAAAATACTAGTTATCTTGGTTTTGCAGAGGCAAAGAATACTTTCCATCTAGCCTTCTGCATTGTGAAGAAACCAATTCTCCCCACCTTAGCATCAGTGTATGTGAAGACTCTCTGAAGAAAGGTGTAGAAGGTATAACTTAAAGTCTTTCCCAAGCTAATTACTTCCCTAATAAAGTTAACTGAGCACTAATCGACAGTAAGAAAAACCTCCCCCTTTCAGAGCTATGGCCTTGGCTTCCTTTTTAGCCTTAGGAAAAATTTATTTCTAGAAACAGAAGGTAGAGTGACCACTTATGCAGTCTTCAAGCCCCTCAGCTGAGGCTCTGTTAGAAGTCACTTGTTTTAATCAAAGAAAGAGCTACCTGTCTTCTGCTGTTAACCATGGTTACTTAGCACTGTATTTAAACTCAATATTGTATTTAGGAAAAAAGGTAAGAAGAATTAAGTCATGCAAAGAGACAGAAAGTGATTTTTAATTAAAACTATCAATATTCATACCACCTTCCCTGGGAGAGTTTATTTCCAAGCACCACTTAGGTACTTTCCAAGGCAGAAAATGACAGCAGCCAGCAGAGAAAAAGAAAACAAACTATATTAATATGTCAACCCTCCAACCCCCAACTTCTGCCTGCCTTTCTCCTCTAACTGTGTCTTCGCCTGGAAGCTAAAAGGAGAAGGCCATTTTTAGCTAAAATGCACTCTTACAGTTCACAACAAGCATTCTTTACATTCATTCTATTTTTAAATACATCAGCTTCAGGGGAAGACCAGAGAAAGAGTTGCCCTTTTATTATATAGGACAAGCAATAAAGAAGATGCTAAAAAGAGGATTTCCATGAAAGTTTTTCCTCGGTTCTCCATGGAGAGATCAATTCCAGTCTCATTACCAGTGCATGGACCATGTGCAGTAGGCAGCAGTCTTCCAGATAAAGAAAAAAGATGGACCCAGAGCTTCTGCAATTTAAAATGCTCTCAAATCAACAGGAAAGCTTTGGAGAAATGGCTAGAGGTTTTTAAGGCTCAGACAGTATTTTAGAAAACTCAGAGATATTCTGTGAAACGCTTAGGTCAGACATATCAAGTCAATATCAAGACAATCTGAGGCTCCTTTAAAAGTCATCAAATGATACATGTGTGAAACCCAAAGAGATTACAAAGGGAAAAATAATAGACCAAGAATGTGGTCTTGAATCCCACTTTGTTCTCCAATAAGTGGAAATATTTTGGCCCCAGAAAGTCCCTAACCTAAGCCTTGCAAATAATATCTTAGTACTAGACTTGACATTGATGGAGAACTGCCGTAGGTGAGTTGATAGTGCCCTGAATCCCATGCTGGATACAAAAAAATGGCCTTAATGAGGAGACTGAGAAGATTCTCTTCACCCTGGAGAATATGCACTAAACCGATTCCTTGTTTCCCTTTATTCCAAGACAGGATGTAAGAGCCGCTATCATGGCAGGCGTGTTCATAAGCTCCCAAATATCATGGCATGTATTCATCTCCCGTCACCCCCAAACCCAGCCATCCTGGGCCATTAGCCTGGGTGGGGTTACCACCAATGCCTGGGGTCCCTGCCTGGGGGCCCAACACATACTGTGTGACGCCTCTGCAGACTCTGTGCGCTCTGCTAACCCAGGCCGTTGAGGACACAGTGAGGCGATCTCTCTTGGATCAGAGCAGAGAAGTTTGTAAGTCTTGGGGACAAGATTAGGGAAGGGGAATGCTTGAGCTTATTTAAGCCCAGATTGGCAGAACAGCTGGTAACGTACAGTGGTCAAGAGCACAGACTCTGGAGACCAACCCTTCTGGGTCTGAATCTCTGCTGTGCAGCTTAAAAGATCTGTGAAAATGGGGGTAACAGAACCTACCTCACAAAGCTGTTTTGCATATTAAAACAAGACACTGTACCTGATGAGCACAGTGCAGGGCACAGCCCTTAGTAAATGCTCCATAACTGTTACTGTAATGATCTCATTACATGAGGGATATTATTAAAAATAAATTCTCCAAATCCTTCCTGCTCTAAATCCTTCCTCCCAGAGCATTTTGTGGTTTTGAACAGTTTTACTATACAAGGTATAGAGTCTCTTTCAGGAAGCAGGGGCCAGTGGCCCCTCTCACCTGGCAGAGGGCCCCTTTCTGGCCTCTCCTGATTCAATCATCCACTCAAGGTTTGGGGCCTGAAACTCCTAGTTCAGATTTGAAGAAAAAAATAACGGGATTTTTTCCTCCTTCTCAAACTCATGAAGATGAAAAACAAACAAGCAAACAAAAAACACATTTACCTCAAAATTGAACATAACCTGTTATGGGTAAATTCCCAAACACCAGTGGTTCAAAATGTTTCCTCTCCTCAAGCTTTCTTATTATATCTCATATCACCATCCCACTTAAAAACAATCCTCAGAACCATAGTTTACTTCTTTGCCTGAAAAAAATGTCTAATCGGTATGAGATAGTAAAGAAAGAGTGGGTGGGTGGATGAATTAAGCACCTGAGAAAACTAAATGAAAAATAATGATTTATTTAAACGAATGATGATGCTAATCAACACTTAGAAGCAACGTGAAGTTACACTTGACCTAATAAGGACTCACTGGAGGTCCTAAGCTCATTCAGGAAAGATGTCTGAAAGATACTAACATTGATAAAATCTAAAAAAAACACAGTAATTAAGAAAAAATCTCTATGGCTTAACTTCCTTACCTAAATACACACTAATATTACTGATTTGTTTTAAGCCAAAAGCTATAAAATGACAAACCTGATCTGATTAAGCACAAGTTTGACTACTAAACAATCCCCTCCCAGTTCTCTAACCCAATTATGGATTAGCCACTGTACATTTTATTCTCAGTCTTTTCCCTACTTCGCAAAATGGTTCTAGCCTGCTGCTCATGATATAAGACAAAGCCTGAGGATGATCACCAGTTTTGGATTTTCTCTGTTCTTCCAGTAGAGATAATTCAACACTTTATTTTGTCTCCCCCAAATGGATATTAACCACACTTTATTAGGTTACCCTCTAGCATCTAGACAACAAGGAATAATGGAAAGAGGGCAGGCTTTAGATTTGTCTCACACCAAGGTCTAAATCTTTTATATGCAACCAAAATGCCCAATAATTGAGTGAAAGATATATCAACTGTGATATTCATTTCACACAATCAAATAACCATGAAAGTTATATAATTATTGACTTGGAAATAAGTTCATGATACGTTGTACAAAAAGAATGTCTTTTTTTAATATAAAGGTACAGATGCACAAAGCAAAAAGTGTAAAATGGCTGAGGAACTTGCATTAACAAATATTTATCAGGCACCTATTATGTGCCAGACACATAATGTATATGTGTACACAATTGTATATGCCCAGGTTATATCAGTGAATTAGACTCTAATTCACTCGAAAACCTATGGGACACAGCAAAAGCAGTTCTAAGAGGGAAGTTTATAGCAATACAATCTTACCTCAGGAAACGAGAAAAATCTCAAATAAACAACCTAACCTTACACCTACAGCAACTAGGGACAGAAGAACAAACAAAACCCAAAGTTAGTAGAAGGAAAGAAATCATAAAGATCAGAGCAGAAATAAATGAAATAGAAATGAAGAAAACAATAGAAAAGATCAATGAAACTAACAGCCGGTTCTTTGAAAAGATAAACAAAATTGATAAACCTGTAGCCAGACTCACCAAGAAAAAGAGAGGGCTCAAATCAATAAAATTAGAAATGAAAAAGGAGGAATTCCCTGGTGGCGCAGTGGTTAAGAATTCGCATGCCACTGCAAGTGACACGGGTTCAAGCCCTGGTCTGGGAAGATCCCACATGCCGCGGAGCAACTAAGCCCGTGCGCCACAACTACTGAAGCATGCACGCCTAGAGCCGTTTAAAACTTATTGTAGCCTTAATGTACAGAACAAAATGACTTACGAGCAAATTTTGTTAGCAGTAGCTAGAGAATGGGTAACTGACCATTCTGGTGAATGCAGTGTTAGCCCCGCACCTGGTCCTTCTTGTGGCGTTTCTAAAAGAGCTCCCAACAAAGATCCACCTTGTCGACTATCAGGTAAAATAAAAGAACATATTCCAGAGGAAATAATACCCAGAGGACTGAAAAAAAATGCCGCCGGAAAGTGTAGAGTCTGCTCTTCCAGGGGAAAGTGCAGTGAAACACAGTATATTTGTAATAGATGTTCTGTTCCCCTGAACAGAGGTGCCTGCTATACTGCCTATCACACTCTAATGAAATATTAGAATGCTTTAGTATGACATGTATGAAGTTTCAAATAAATACATTAAGTGCAAAAAAAGTTGTTGATGTTTACTCTAACGCGGGTGTTTCAATATTCACTTACATTACAAATTGCCAGCCACAGGTGTTAATTTCTGCAAAAATCCCCCAGTCAATAATGTGTTAATACACAGAAACTGGTTGCATTTCTATACACTAACAACGAAAGATCAGAAAGAGAAATTAAAGAAACAACCCATTTACCATCATATTAAAAAAAATAAAACATCTAGGAATAAACTTACCTGAGGAGGCAAACAACCTGTACTCCGAAAACTCTAAGATGCTGATAAAATAAATCAAAGATGATACGAACAGATGGAGAGATATACCATGTTCTCTGATTGCAGGAATCAATATTGTCAAAATGACTATACTAATCAAGGCAATCAACAGATTCAATACAATCCCTATCAAATTACCAATGGCACTTTTCACAGAACTAGAACAAAAAATCTTAAAATTTGTATGGAGACACAAAAGACCCCAAATAGCCAAAGTAATCTTGAGAAAGAAAATCGGAGCTGGAGGAATCAGGCTCCCTGACTTCAGACTATACTACAAAGCTATAGTCATCAAACAGTATGGTACTGGCACAAAAAAAAGAAATATAGATCAATGGAACAGGATAGAAAACCCAGAAATAAACCCACGAACCTATGGTCGATTAATCTATAACAAAGGAAGCAAGACTATACAATGGAGAAAAGATAGTCTCTTCAATAAATGGTACTGGGAAAACTGGATAGCTACACGCAAAAAGATGAAATTAGAACATTCTTTAACACCACACACAAAAATAAACTCCAAATGGATTAAAGACCTAAATGTAAGACTGGATACTATAAAACTCTTAGAGGAATATATAGGCAGAACACTCTCTGACATAAATCACAGCATATCTTTTTTTTTTTTTTTTTTTTTTTTTTTTTTTTTTTTTTTTTTTTTTTTTTTTTTTGCGGTACGCGGGCCTCTCACCGTTGTGGCCTCTCCCGTTGCGGAGCACAGGCTCCGGACGCGCAGGCTCAGCGGCCATGGCTCACGGGCCCAGCCGCTCCGCGGCATATGGGATCCTCCCAGACCGGGGCACGAACCCGTATCCCCTGCGTCGGCAGGCGGACTCTCAACCACTGCGCCACCAGGGAGGCCCCAGCATATCTTTTTTTGATCTGTCTCCTAGAGTAATGAAAATAAAAACAAAATTAAACAAATGGGACCTAATTAAACTCAAACGCTTTTGCACAGCAAAGGAAACCATAAGCAAAACAAAAAGACAACCCACAGAATGGGAGAAAATATTTGCAAACAATGCAACTGACAAGGGATTTAATATCTCCAAAATTTACAAACAGCTCATGCAGCTCAATATGAAAAAAACAAACAACCCAATCAAAAAATGGGTAGAAGACCTAAACAGACATTTCTCCAAAGAAGACATGCAGATGGCCAAGAGGCACATGAAAAGGTGTTCAACACCACTAATTATTAGAGAAATGCAAATCAAAACTATGGTATCACCTCACACCAGTCAGAATGGCCATCATCATAAAGTCTACAAACAATAAATCCTGGAGAGAGTGTGGAGAAAAAGGAACCCTCCTACGCTGTTAGTGGAAATGTAAACTGGTGCAGCCACAGTATGGAGGTTCCTTAAAAAACTAAAAATAGAGTCATCATAAGATCCAGCAATCCCACTCCTGGGCATATACCTGGAGAAAAACATGGTTTGAAAGGATACATGTGAGACTTCCCTGGTGGCACAGTGGTTAAGAATCTGCCTGCCAATGCAGGGGACACAGGTTCAAGCCCTGGTCCGGGAAGATCCCACATGCCTCAGAGCAACTAAACCCATGCGCCACAACTACTGAGCCTGTGTTCTAGAGCCCACAAGCCAGAACTACTGAAGCCTGCGCGCCAAGCGCCTCTGCTCCGCAACAAGAGAAGCCACCACAGTGAGAAGCCCGCGCACCACAATGAAAAGTAGCCCCTGCTTGCCACAACTAGAGAAAGCCCACATGCAGCAACAAAGACACAATGCAGCCAAAAATCAACTAATTAATTAATTTTTTTAAAAAAGGGAAGGATACATGTACCCCAATGTTCATTGCAGCAATGTTTACAATAGCCAAGACATGGAAGCAACCTAAATGTCCATAAACAGAGGAATGGATAAAGAAGGTGTGTTAGATATATACAATGGAATATTATTCAGCCATTAAAATGAATGAAATAATGCCATTTTCAGCAACACAGATGGACCTGGAGATTATCATACTAAGTGAAGTAAGTCAGACAGAGAAAGATAAATATATGATATCAGCTTATAAGCGAAACCTAAAAAAAAAAAAAGATACAAATGAACTTATTTACATAACAGAAACAGACTCACAGACTTAGAGAATAAACTTATGGTTAACAGGAAGGAAGGGTTGGGGGTAGGGACAGATTGGGAGTTTGGGATTGATGTGTATACATTGCTATTAAAATAGATAACCAACAAGGACCTACTGTATAGCACAGGGAACTCTGCTCAGTACTCTGTAATAACCTAAATGGTAAAAGAATCTGAAAAAGAATAGATATATATTTATGTATAACTGAATTACTTTGCTGTACACCTGAAACTAACACAACATTATTAATCAACTATACTCCAATATAAAATAAAAATTAAAAAATTTAAGTTTAAATTTAAAAAAACTCAACAATAAACTTTGACTTGACAGTACAAGCCTAGGAACCACCTCCAATCACAATCCCCAGATTTGTTCCCATCAATCCCTAAACTCAGACTCTCCTAACCTGAACAAGGCAATCTTCCATTTTTCTCTTTTGAAACAGCTATCTGGAATTCATGGAACAAAACCCAAATTATCTAAGATTCCTTTTAATCATTTACCATTTATTAAATGCACAATCACCATTAAAGGAAAAACTTATGATAACACTTTAAAGTACAAATAATACATTTTATTTCATCCCTGAAAACAAAAACAAAAAACAAAAATGTCAACATCTAATGAGAGACTGAACAATTATTCCAAACTTTACCTGGAAATGGTATATAAATAATTTCTTCACATAAAGGTAGGGTACAGGGAAGAGTCTGAAAAGATACCTTTCATGAAATATTTTCTCATACTTACTTTAATAAAACATTATAATTATTGCTACTATGTCTGGTAGCACATTGTAATAATAAACAATACAACATCTAAAACGAAATTCAATACAGTCTAAATCTAGAAGCTAGCTGCACTTAAGCAGTTGTTATAGAGAATAAATACTATGAAACATAGGGCACCATATCGCAATTAAATTTGCTACAAGGTAAATTTAAATAAAGGTGTACTTTGCTCTATAGTAGAATTACCCAAGATTAAGATCTCTTGTGCTATATAGAAGAGCTGTTTTCCTGAAAAGATAGTCCATCTTCATAATTTAAATTACATTTTAAACATTCTTAATTCTTTTTAAGTGCTCATTATATAAAATGAATATCTAACATATCTATTATACAAATCCAAAATTTCATAAAGCAGGATATTCTACGTACTATAATGTTACCATTTTCCAAGCAGTTTAATGCAACACAAATACTTTTATTATATACATCTGGCTAAGGTCCTTAAGAGTCCCAGTCTCACAAATATCTCAGTTTCTCTCTCCCTTGCCAATATAATATAAGCAAAAATCACCGGAATATGGAAATAATGTGCTTTCTTGACAACATAATCAAAGGGTTACACTTTTAAATTAACATTCATGTATATGAAAATCATGAATACTTATTTTTAATCTCATCATAAAAATCTTTTATTCTTCAGAACAGATATATATACTTATATATATATAAGTATATAAGAAAATGTTACATATGAGATTAGAGATTACTATTTTAATGTTATTTAATTGTCCCAATGTTTAGAATAGGTTATGAACAGTGGCTACTACCCATTTCAAGATTACACTCTTATAAATGTAATTTTTAAAAATATACAATAATTAACCTCCAGTTTTTCTGAAGGGATAGTGCAAATGAAGACATTCTTTGGGTCATGATTTCAAAACATTATTTTCAACATTATACTTCCTTTCTCTCTGCTCATAATCTGAATAACAAAATATAGTAAGTACTGGAAGTAAGCACATTTTCTAATAGTATTAGTCAAACAGTCACATCTACTGATAACAAATGACAGAATGATTCAGTAACAATATTCTTCACTTGTCTGAAAAACATGTTATATATTTAAATAAATATTTTATAGAAATGAATCCATGTCTTTCAGTGTTTTTGTTTCAACTTGATCTCAAACACAAAGATTTATACAAAGATCACCTACCTGCTTACTACATCAACCATGTTACCAAATTCCCTTTAAGGATATAGTACAGCGTTGAAGAGTTGTGCCTGAAAGCAAACTAATCACTTTTAAAATTTATATACAGAATTAGAGTTCCATGAATCCAGCATATTCCTTGAAAATGCATAGAGGTTTTATTGTATATTACTCTATGCTAGCCAGCGATATAAAAGCTTTTCTGCCATAGGATATAATCCACGGTGAACGTAGCAGCACAAGCTGATCTTCAACTGCTATCTAATGCTGCCTGATACATTTATCCTTTTATTTGTCGTCACAGGCACCAGATTCCCACTAGTACCATTGGTAGTGTTGGTTGCTGAGCCGTTTACAACAATATAGTCGACTTTGTTCTCCAGCTTTACCAAACGTTGTAAAATGTCATCCAAAAGGACAGCAATTGTTCTTTTTAGATCAGCTAGGGGAAAAAAAATGAGAATGAACCATATTAAAGACTGATAGAGCACTTAATATTTGTGTTTTCATAGTTTGAGGGGAAAAGTGAACAATTATCGAGTCATCTGAAAGAAAATATACTAGAGGGAAAGCACTCATACCACACATAGAAAAAGCCTAACTATTTTAATGAATAGCATCACATACAGAGCTTCTTAATGGAATTTCAGAGTTATAAATGTGGGGAAACTTACTTTCCTAGTGCAATAAAACAGATGTAAAGGCTGGTTTAAAATGTTAGTCCCTCTGTAAGGAACCCATTTACCTTGAGTTTCTTAGTCTGTAAAGACGACTGTGGACTAGGCAGGTAAGGTAAAAAACTAGCTGAGCTAACTAAGAAATTCAAGGAAATGTAGAAATGAGAAACCTGGAACCTCCACAGGCTGAAGTTTAGGGGCAGCCTAGGATCCAGAGCAGATGCCAGGAGCCCGATCAGTGCAGTACAGATACTAGTTCTGACTAGAAAATGATGGCGAAGGCTGTATCTTCTAATCTCTCTGGGAGGTTAAAGGGTTTCAGTAGAATTTACCTGGAAAGAATGATATTTTGACCCTTTGCTTCCTTAGAATCCTCTTTTCTCAGGTTTCCCAATGGCACCTAACACATATTACATATTCAGTCAGTGGCAACTAATATTGTTATTTTTTGTTGATCCTGGACCAAAAAAGGCAGCTCAAATCTTAATCTGTGATCAGGGGAAAAACCATTTAAAAACAACTCATAAAGTTGTAGATGGTTCTGTTACTAAGCTATCAGAAAAAGCAGAAGCAGAAGAAAAAACAGATAAATTGGACTTCATCAAAATTTACAACTTTTGGACATCAAAAGATATTATCCAGAAAGTGAAAAGACAATTCAGAGAATGGAAGAAAATATTTGCAAATCATATATCTGACAAGGGCTTAGTATCAAGAACATATAAAGAACTGCTAAACCCAACAACAAAAAGATAAACCACTCAATTTTTAAAATCAGCAAAGGACTTGAATAAACATTTCTCCAAAGAAGATATGCAAATAAACAATAAGCACATGAAAAGATACCCAACATCACAATGAAATACCACTTTACGTCTACTAGGATGGCTATAATCAAAGAAAGGGAAAAAAAAAAAAAGAAAGGGAAAATAAGCATTGGCAAAAATGTGAAGAAACTGGGACCCTCATACACTGCTGGTAGGAATATAGAATGACACAGCCACCAGAGAAAACAGTTCGGCAGTTTCTCAAAAAGCTAAAAATAAAACAACCATGTGACTCAGTAATTCCACTCCTAGGTATCTACCCCCAAAAAAGTGAAAGCAGAGACTCAAAGAGATACTTGTATACCAATGTTTATTTCAGAATTATTCACAATAGCCAAAAGGTGGAAACAACCTAAGTGTCCATCAGTAGATCAAAAGATCAACAAAATGTGGTATTAACATACAGGGAATATTATTTAGCCATAAAAAGGAATGACGTTCTGATACATGATACAAAATGGATGAATCTTGAAGACATTATGCAAAGTGAAATAAGCCAGACAAAAAAAGGACAAATACTGTATGATTCCACTTATTTGGACTACCTAGAAGAGAAAAATACATAGAGACAGAAGGTAGAATAGAGGTTACCAAAGACCAGGGGAAGCGGGGAATGGCAAGTTACTACTTAATGGTAAGGTTACAGTTTCTTGTTCGGAGTGATGCAAGTTTTAGGTAGTAGTGATGACTGTACAACATTGAATATAATTAATGCCACTGAACTGTACACCTAAAAATGGTTAAGATGGCAGGGCTTCCCTGGTGGTGCAGTGGTTAAGAATCCACCTGACAATGCAGGGGACACAGGTTCGAGCCCTGGTCTGGGAAGATCCCACATGCCGTGGAGCACCTAAGCCTGTGCGCCACAGCTACTGAGCCTCCACTCTATAGCCCGCGAGCCACAACTACTGAAGCCAGTGACCTAGAGCCTGTGCTCTGCAACAAGAGAAGCCACCGCAATGAGAAGCCCACGCACCACAACGAAGAGTAGCCCCTGCTCACTGCAAGGAGAGAAAGCCCACGTGCAGCAACGAAGACCCAACACAGCCAACAATAAACAAATAAAATAAGTTTTTTAAAAAAATGGTTAAGATGGCAAATTTTATGTTACATACATTTTGCCATAATTTTCTTAAAGTGAAAAAAGAAAAACAGATTTCAGAAAGGAGTAGTGAGAGTAGTGGTAGCAGGTGGTTGTAAAAAGTGATTAGAAATAAATCAACAAAAAAATCAATGTAATATAAAGTGAGGGGAAAAACTATTTGGAGAAAGTCTAGTGATGGAGGAAATCAAGCAGTGTATCTTTTGGCATCATTCATCGTGAACACTTAAATATTCTAGTTTAGTGGGTATGCACAAGAAAAAAAGTATATGAAAGATTATTTGATAAGAAGTATTTAGGGATAAAAATGTCATGATATGTACAATTTGTTTCAAATGGTACCCCCTAAAAGCATATATATTTGTATAGAGAAGGAAAGATAAAAATATAGAAAAATTTTTAGCAAATGATGAATCTAGAAGAAAGATATATGATGTTTACCACATAATTTTCCCTAACTTTCTGTAGGCTGAGAATTTTCTAAATAAAAGATTAGGGAGAGGGGGCATTTCTTTATTAAGACCTTTCAATCAAGAGTTATAATAGTATTTGGTAAGTTAAAAAATATATTTTTTAAAGAATCTTCCAGCAACAAGATTAAAAGATAACTGCTGAATCTGTTTTTTGCTGGCAGCCACTTCATGTATAATATTTGAAGAAGTAGGCAACCCAGGCCAGAGAAGGCTACATAGAATAGACTGGGGTGGGAAGCTTACCATCATGTTAACATAAAATGAAGCTAAAGCCCTCAGAGGTTTGACACCAAGCTGAAGTGCGACATGAATTATAAAGGTACAGCCTACTCACTGATTAGTTACAGTTAGGAATAGCAATTAAAGGAAAAGTTGGGGTTCTTTAAAATCAAATACAAATAAATTTATTGTAATGTATACGTATTTTATATATATATATTTGTGTCTGTATATATATACATATATATGTATATGTGCACATCAGGGTTGTTTTTTTTTTTTTGCGGTACGCAGGCCTCTCACCACTGTGGCCTCTCCCGCTGCGGAGCACAGGCTCCGGACACGCAGGCCCAGCGGCCATGGCTCACGGGCCCAGCCACTCCACGGCATGTGGGATCTTCCCGGACCGGGGCACGAACCCGCGTCCCCTGCATCGGCAGGCGGACTCTCAACAATTGCGCCACCAGGGAAGCCCAGTAATTTCTTAATTTAAGTAGTTTAACACCTGGTCCATATCCAGATTTTCCTGATTATCTGAAAAATGTCTTCTTACAGTTGATTTGCTTGAATCAGAGTTCAAATGAAATCTACACATTGCATTTCACTATTGCTTCTTTAGAGAAAATGTATATATATCTTCAGACTACCACAATAATTTTTCCCTTTTATGTTATTACTTTCTACATGCATACACTTTTTTTTTCACACACACACACACACACACACACATTGTCAGGTTCTTTTATTACAAATAATTTGGGTTATAACAGTGACAAAGGCCACTACGTTTCCAATCTAAAATCCATGTAGCATATATCTGAGCTTCCTGCTTATATTTTATTACGATGCTGCAGAATAGTGGTGTCCACAGCCTTTGATAAATGCTTACACCAATTCTCTTTGGAAAAATTCATTTTATTTTAAACTTATAATTTGTAAGTTAAGTAATCAGTTTTCCATCAAAAAAGTACTCAAAGGAAAAGTTGGGTTTAATCAGAAAAAACTATATATTATTTTAACAATGTTCTAAATTATCATATATCCTCCTTTCAAATTTTCTAAAATCAATTGTTTTAATAAAATATTTTAAAAGACTAAAATCTAAATTACCTTGTTCGATATATAAAATTAGTTAGTTGAAAAACCACAATGATCCCTTTGAACACAGCAAAACTCACCCTTTCTCTAGATTCACATTACAATTTTTTGTTTACATTTCATGTGACTATATAGTTATGGGAATTATATGTTTACACTATATGGGAGTCCACAGTACTTCCCCACAAAGCCCTATCACTGAAGGTGCTAGCAATAAGAACTCCTACCACAGGACCCGGTTCAGAACCCCTAAAAACAACCTGGAAGTGGAGACCATATCATATCCTTTTACTCAGCTCATCCAGCTTGATGCTTTATCACATAGTAGACAGTCAACAAATGTTGGAAATGAACATTTGCTGAATGTCTGATTCATGTTTGGTAGGTGGTATCATGGTTGAGATTAACATGAAGAACCAGACTTAGAAAATAAAACCCTTTAAGGTTGTTCTGCTCCTGCTTTAAGTTTCCCTGCTCTGGGAGAAGAAATCAAATAGTTTAAGGGAAAAACAACAAAAAACAGGCTAATACAAATGCACAAAAGAACACACATACTATCAAAATAGCACCTAGCCCGATTATTCCACAGTATACAAAAATCAAAAGGAGGATATAATGGAATCTAAAAAATAAAACAAACGAATGAATATAACAAAACAAAACAAAAAAGGAGGTTACATTGCTATTAAATATACTAAAGATATTGGATATAAAAAGATTCTTGCTACAATAAACATAATCAAGAGATTGTGAGGCACAGCAGGAAGCCACTATCATCCCAAGCCTAAGGAACAGAGGGAAAAATCAGTAATGTTACAACAGCCCAAGTCCAAGGACACCTAGTGGAATACAGAGCCAAGGAGGCTGTTTGGCAGAAGGTGGCGCTACAAAGGAGACATCACCTGAAGCAGAAAGGGAGAAAAATACCCTAGCCTCTCTTTTCCTCCTACATTCTGAACTCCTTCCAGTACTTCTCATTGGCTGAACCCAGGCAGTAGCTAGTTGATTTAGGAACTTAGAAAGTGACACCCACTAGAATCACCCTCCCTTGAGATACAAAACAAAGAAAAGTAAAGGAACAAATCTGAAGGCAACCAAGAAAAGGACCAGCACAAACACCAAGTACACATGCCTTTGTGGACCTCATACTTATAGGTCTCTGTTGATTTATCTCTTATTTATATCTCAATAGGTTTTATTATTTGTATTCTTAATGTGAAGAGAGGCAGATACAAATAAAAATAGCCATGTGTACACAAAAAAGAAATTCAATTGTAGTAAAATGCAAAAATGACTACTGAAAATAAAATACATACGTGTGGGACTTCCCTGGTGGCACAGTGGTTAAGAATCCACTTGCCAATGCAGGGGACACAAGTTTAATTCCTGGTCCAGGAAGATCCCACATGCCACAGAGCAACTAAGCCCATGAGCCACAACTACTGAGGCTGCATGCCACAACTACTGAAGCCCACGTGCCTAGAGCCTGTGCTCCACAACAAGAGAAGTCACCGCAGTGAGAAGCCAGTGCACCTCAACGAAGGGTAGCCCCTGCTCACCACAACTAGAGAAAGCCCACACACAGCAACTAAGACCCAAAGCAGCCATAAAAAAAAATACATAAGTGTTTAAAGTATCTAAGTCAAATACTTTTCCTTATTAATATTTTTCAAATTCAAATTAATATTTTACCACCACTAACATCTGCTTAATTGTACAAGGGAGAAAACTTAGAAGTCACTTTTTTTTTTTTTTTTTTTTGTGGTACGCGGGCCTCTCACTGTTGTGGCCTCTCCCATTGCGGAGCACAGGCTCCCGACGCGCAGGCTTAGCGGCCATGGCTCACGGGCCCAGCTGCTCCGCGGCATGTGGGATCTTCCCGGACCGGGGCACGAACCCGTGTCCCCTGCATCGGCAGGCGGACTCACAACCACTGCGCCACCAGGGAAGCCCTAGAAGTCACTTCTTGATTCATTACTCACTGTAAAGTTTTATTATGAAGCTAGCAATAAAACAAGCATGCTTCCTAAGGAATATGAACGAATTCAAATATCAGAGCAAACTGCTAGGTAAAAGTGGTTTCAAAAGCCTCATAAACTCTGTAATTAAATGTACATTAATTGTTAGTCTTTTACATTTTTAATACAGCTACCTTCTCCTACTGAGTGCTGAATAAATTATATCATTCAACAAATATTTTATTACTTCCCTACTTAAGGCTGCAAGGCACACTGTTTACGTCTCATGAGTAGATTGACATGTTCTCATCAAACTTTAAATACAAATAAATGCCTAGGAACAAAAAATAAGCCTAATTTTTCTTAAGTGAGAAAACAAAAGCTAAATAATGGATTTGACTAAATAATACAAATCATAAATAATCTACATTTTAAATAGCCACATTAAAACCACTTCTAGTAGGAATTCTGAGATTGACTTCCCTCTAACATGTTTAGAATATAAAGACTATGCATTTTACAGGTTTGTTTAGGTTTTTTTTTCTTAATTGGTAAATAACTTATTTTGAGATAACTGTACATTTACATATAGTTGCAAGAAATAACAAATACAGAAATTCCTGTACCCTTTACCCAGTTTCCCCCAACAGTGACATCTTGTAAAACTACATACAACATCACAACTACAGTACTGACACTGGTACAGTCAAGATGCAGAATATTTCCTTCACCACAACGATCCCTGTGTTGCCCTTTTACAGTAACCCCAACCTCCCTCTCATTAGCCTGTTAATATGATGGAGTACACTAATTTTTTTTTTTTTTACGCCTGCCATGTGGCATGTGGGATCTTAGTCCCCTGACCAGGTCTCGAACCTGTGCCCCCTGCATTGGGAGCATGGGATATTAACCATTGGACTGCCAGGGAAGTCCCTACACTGATTGGTTTTTGAAAATTAAACCAGCCTTGCATCCCTGGAATAAATGCCACTTGGTCACGGTATTTCTTTCTTTTTTTTTTTTAGGGTCATATATATAACCTTTTAATCACTTATTTAAAATATAAAATTAACTGCCATTTACTTTTTTTTTTCTTAAACAACAGAAATTTATTTTCCCCCAGTCTGGAGACAGGAAGTCCAAGATCAAAGCTATGGCAGGTTTAGTTTCTCCAGAGGCGTCTCTCCTTGGCTTGCAGATGGGTATCTTCTCACTGTATCCTCATGTGGCCTTTTTTCTGTGCATGCATCTCGTGTCTATTTCTCTTCTTATAAGGACACCAGTCTTATTGATTAGGGTCCCAAACTTCTATGTGTGTCATTATATCCACAGTGAATCTCTTATAGACAGCATATAATGAAATCCTGTTTTCTTTTTAAATCCATTCTGCCAATCTATGTATTTTGATTGGGGAGTTTAATCCATTTACTTTTTTTTTCTTTTTTTGATTTTCTTATTTTATTTTTTTAAATTTCATTTTAGTTATTTTTTTATACAGCACGTTATTAGTCATCAATTGTATACACATCAGTATATACACGTCAATCCCACTTGCCCAATTCATCACACCACCACCACCCCCACCACCCCTGCTTTCCCCCCTTGGTGTCCATATGTTTGTTCTCTACATCCGTGTCTCAATTTGTGCCCTGCAAACCAGTTCATCTGTACCATTTTTCTAGGTTACACATACATGAATTAATATACGATATTTGTTTTTCTCTTTCTGACTTACTTCACTCTCTATGACAGTCTCTAGATCCATCCACGTCTCTACAAATGACCCAATTTCGTTCCTTTTTATGGCTGAGTAATATTCCATTGTATATATGTACCACACCTTCTTTATCCATTCGTCTGTCAATGGGCATTTAGGTTGCTTCCATGTCCTGGCTATTATAAATAGTGCTGCAATGAACATTGGGGTACATGACTCTTTTTTGAATTATGGTTTTCTCAGGGTATATTCCAGCAGTGGGATTGCTGGATCATATGGTAATTCGATTTTTAGTTTTTTAAGGAACCTCCATACTGTTCTCCATAGTGGCTGTATCAATTTACATTCCCACCAACAGTACAAGAGGGTTCCCTTTTCTCCACACCCTCTCAAGCATTTGCTGTTTGCAGATTTTCTGATGATGCCCATTCTAACTGGTGTGACGTGATACTTCATTGTACTTTTGATTTGCATTTCTCTAATAATTAGTGATGTTGAACAGCTTTTCATGTGCTTCCTGGCCATCTGTATGTCTTCTTTGGAGAAATGTCTATTTAGGTCTTCTGCCCATTTTTGGATTGGGTTGTTTGTTTTCTAATACTGAGCTGCATGAGCTGTTTATATATTTTGGAGATTAATCCTTTGTCCGTTGATTCGTTTGCAAATATTTTCTCCCATTCTGAGCATTGTCTTTTCGTCTTGTTTACGCTTTCCTTTGCTGTGCAAAAGCTCTGAAGTTTCATTAGGTCCCATTTGTTTATTTTGTTTTTATTTCCATTACTCTAGGAGGTGGATCAAAAAAATCTTGCTGTGATTTATGCCAAAGAGTGTTCTTCCTATATTTTCCTCTAAGAGTTTTATAGTGTCCACTCTTACATTTAGGTCTCTAATCCACTTTGAGTTTACTTTTGTGTATGGTGTTAGGGAGTGTTCTAATTTCATTCTTTTACATGTAGCTGTCCACTTTTCCCAGCACCACTTATTGAAGAGACTGTCTTCTCCATTGTATATCCTTGCCTCCTTTGTCATAGATTAGTTGACCATAGGTGTGTGGGTTTAGCTCGGGGCTTTCTAACTTGTTCCATGGATCTATGTTTCTGTTTTTGTGCCAGTACCATATTGTCTTGATTACTGTAGCTTTGCAATATAGTCTAAAGTCAGGGAGTCTGATTCCTCCAGCTCCGTTTCTTTCCATCAAGACTGCTTTGACTATTCAGGGTCTATCGTGTCTCCATACAAATTTTAAGATTTTTTGTTCTAGTTCTATAGAAAATGCCATTGGTAATTTGATAGGGATTGCACTGAATCTGTAGATTGCTTTGGGTAGTAGAGTCATTTTCACAATATTGATTCTTCCAATCCAAGAACATGGTATGTCTCTCCATCTGTTGGTATCATCTTTAATTTCTTTCATCAGTGTCTTATAGTTTTCTGCATACAGGTCTTTTGTCTCCCTAGCTAGGTTTATTCCCAGGTATTTTATTCTTTTTGTTGCAATGGTAAATGGGAGTGTTTCCTTAATTCCTCTTTCAGATTTTTCATCATTAGTGTATAGGAATGCAAGAGATTTCTGTGCATTAATTTTGTATCCTGCAAATTTACCAAATTCATTGATTAGCTCTAGTAGCTTTCTGGTGGCATCTTTAGGATTCTCTATGTATAGTATCATGTCATCTGCAAAGAGTGACAGTTTTGCTTCTTTTCCAATTTGTATCCCTTTTATTTCTTTTTCTTCTCTGATTGCTGTGGCTAGGACTTCCAAAACTATGTTGAATAATAGTGGTGAGAGTGGACATCTTTGTCTTCTTCCAGATCTTAGAGGAAATGCTTTCAGTTTTTCACCATTGAAAATGATGTTTGCTGTGGGTTTGTCGTATATGGCCTTTATTATGTTGAGGTAGGTTCCCTCTATGCCCACTTTCTGGAGAGTTTTTATCATAAATGGGTGTTGAATTTTGTCAAAAGCTTTTTCTGCATCTATTGAGATGATCATATGGTTTTTATTCTTGTTTGTTAATATGATGTATCACATTGGTTGATTTGCATATATTGAAGAATCCTTGCATCCCTAGGATAAATCCCATTTGATCATGGTGTATGATCCTTTTAATGTGTTGTTGGATTCCGTTTGCTAGTATTTTGTTGAGGATTTTGGCATCTATATTCATCAGAATTCATTCATGATATTGGTCTGTAATTTTCTTTTTTTGTGGTATCTTTGTTTGGTTTTGGTATCAGGGTGATGGTGGCCTCATAGAATGAGTTTGGGAGTGTTCCTTCCTCTGCAATTTTTTGGAAGAGTTTGAGAAGGATGGGTGTTAGGTCTTCTCTAAACGTTTGATAGAATTCACCTGTGAAGCCATCTAGTCCCGGACTTTTGTTTGCTGGAAGATTTTTAATCACAGTTTCAATTTCATTACTTGTGATTGGTCTGTTCATATTTTCTATTTCTTCGTGGTTCAGTCTTGGTAGGTTATACCTTTCTAAGAATTTGTCCATTTCTTCCAGGTTATCCATTTTATTGGCATAGAGTTACCTGTAGTAGTCTCTTAGGATGGTATTTCTGCTGTGTCTGTTGTAACTTCTTTTTCAGTTCTAATTTTATTGATTTGAGTGCTCTCCCTCTTTTTCTTGATGAGTGTGGCTAATGGCTTTTCAATTTTGTTTATATTCTCAAAGAACCAGCTTTTAGTTTTATTCATCTTTGCTATTGTTTTCTTTGTTGCTATTTATTTCTGCTGTTCTTTATGATTTATTCCCTTCTGCTAACTTTGGGTTTTGTTTGTTCTTCTTCCCCTAGTTCCTTTAGGTGTGAGGTTAGATTGTTTGAGATTTTTCTTGTTTCTTGAGATAGGCTTGTATAGCTATAAACTTCCCTCTTATAACTGCATTTGCTGCATCCTATAGGTTTTGGATCGTCCTGTTTTCATTATCATTTGTCTCTAGGCATTTTTTTATTTCCTCTTCGATCTCTTCAGTGATCTCTTGGTTATTTAGTAACGTATTGTTTAGCCTCCATGTGTTCATGTTTCTTACGGTTTTTTTTCCCTGTAATTCATTTCTAATCTCATAGCTTTGTGGTCAGAAAAGATGCTTGATATGATTTCAATTTTCTTAAATTTACTGACGCTTGATTTGTGACCCAATATGAGATCCATCCTGGAGAATGTTCCGTGCGCACTGGAGAAGAAAGTGTAATGTTTTTGGATGGATGTCCTATAAATATCAATTAAATCTAGCTGGTCTATTGTGTCATTTAAAGCTTCTGTTTCCTTATTTATTTTCATTTTGGATGATCTGTCCATTGGTGTAAGTGAGGTGTTAAAGTCCCCCACTATTATTGTGTTACTGTTGATTTCCCCTTATATAGCTGGTAGCAGTTGCCTTATGTATTGAGGTGCTCCTATGTTGGGTGCATATATATTTATAATTGTTATATCTTCTTCTTGGATTGATCCCTTTATCATTATGTAGTGGCCTTCCTTGTCTCTTATAACATTCTTTAAAGTTTATTTTATCTGATATGAGTATTGCTATTCCAACTTTCTTTTGATTTCCAATATCTTTTTCCATCCCCTCACTTTCAGTCTGTATGTGTCCCTAGGTCTGAAGTGGGTCTCTTGTAAACAGCATATATATGGGTCTTGTTTTTGTATCCACTCAGCAAGCCTGTGTCTTTCAGTTGGAGCATTTAATCCATTCACGTTTAAGGTAATTATTGATATGTATGTTCCTATGACCATTTTCTTAATTGTTTTGGGTTTGTTTTTGTAGGTCCTTTTCTTCTCTTGTATTTCCCACTTACAGAATTTCCTTTAGCATTTATTGTAGAGCTGGTGTGGTGGTGCTGAATTCTCTTAGCTTTTGCTTGTCTATAAAGCTTTTGATTTCTCCATTGAATCTGAATGAGATCTTTGCTGGGTAGAGTAATCTTGCTTGTAGGTTGTTCCCTTTCATCACTTTAAGTATATCATGCCACTCCCTTCTGGCTTGTAGAGTTTCTGCTGAGAACTCAGCTGTTAACCTTATGGGAGTTCCCTTGTATGTTATTTGTCATTTTTCCCTTGCTGCTTTCAATAATTTTTGTCTTTAAATTTTGCCAATTTGATTACTATGTGTCTCGGCGTGTTTCTCCTTGTGTTTATCCTGTATGGGACTCTCTGCACTTCCTGGACTTGGGTGGCTATTTCCTTTCCCACGTTAGGGAAGTTTTCGACTATAATCTCTTCAAATATTTTCTCGGGTCCTTTCTGTCTCTCTTCTCCTTCTGGGATCCCCATAATGCGAATGTTGTTGCATTTAATGTTGTCCCAGAGGTCTCTTAGGCTGTCTTCATTCCTTTTGATTTTTTCTTTATTCTGTTCTGCAGCAGTGAATTCCATCATTCTGTCTTCCAGGTCACTTATCTGTTCTTCTGCCTCAGTTATTCTGCTATTGATTCCTTCTAGTATAGTCTTCATTTCAGTTATTGTATTGTTCATCTGTTTGTTCTGTAATTCTTCTAAGTCTTTGTTAAACATTTCTTGCATCTTCTCAATCTTTGCCTCCATTCATTTTCTGAGGTCCTGGATCATCTTCACCATCATTATTCTGAATTCTTTTTCTGGAAGGTTGCATATCTCCACTTCATTTAGTTGTTTTTCTGGGTTTTATCTTATTCCTTCATCTGGTACATAGCCCTCTGCCTTTTCGTCTTTCTGTGAATGTGGTGTTTGTTCCACAGGCTGGAGGATTGTAGTTCCTCTTGCTTCTGCTGTCTGCCCTCTGGTGGATGAGGCTATCTAAGAGGCTTGTGCAAGTTTTCTGATGGGAGGGACTGGTGGTGAGTAGAGCTGTTGCTCTGGTGGGCAGAGCTCAGTAAAACTTTAATCTGCTTGACTGCTGACGCGTGGGGCTGTGTTTCCTCCTTGTTGGTTGTTTGGCTTGAGACAACCCAACACTGGAGCCTACCTGGGCTCTATGGTGGGGCTAATGGTGGACTCTGGGAGTGCTCACACCAAGGAGTACTTCCCAGAACTTCTGCTGCCAGTGTCCTTGTCCCCACAGTGAGCCACAGCCCCCACCACCACCACCACCTCTGCAGGAGACCCTCCAACACTAGCAGGTGGGTCTGGTTCAGTCTCCCCTGGGGTCGCTGCTCCTTCCCCTGGGTCCCAATGCGCACACTACTTTGTGTGTGCCCTCCAAGAGTGGAGTCCCTGTTTCCTCCAGTCCTGTAGAAGTCCTGAAATCAAATCCCACTAGCCTTCAAAGTCTAATTCTCTAGGAATTCCTCCTCCCGTTGCCAGACCCCCTGGTTGGGAAGCCTGACGTGGGGCTCAGAACATTCACTCCAGTGGGTGGACTTCTGTGGTATGAGTGTTCTCCAGGTTGTGAATCACCCACCCAACAGTTATGGGATTTGATTTTACTGTGATTGTGCCCCTCCTACCATCTCATTGTGGCTTCTCCTTTGTCTTTGGATGTGGGGTATCTTTTTTGGTGAGTTCCAGTATCTTCCTTTCGATGATTGTCCAGCAGCTAGTTGTGATTCTGGTGTTCTCGCAAGAGAGAGTGAGAGCACGTCCTTCTACTCTGCCATTTTTGTTCAGGGCTCATCTTAATTCTTTATATGTGTTGTTGAATTCCGTTTGCTAAGTTTTTCCTAAGGATCTACACATCTATATTCATGAGGGGTATTGGTCTGTAGTTTTTTGTTTTGTTTTGTTTTGTTTTTAATTTATTTTGCAGTACGCGGGCCTCTCACTGTTGTGGCCTCTCCCGCTGCGGAGCACAGGCTCCGGACGCGCAGGCCCAGCTGCTCCGCAGCATGTGGGATCTTCCCGGACCGGGGCACGAACCTGTGTCCCCTGCATCGGCAGGCGGACTCTCAACCACTGCGCCACCAGGGAAGCCCTGGTCTGTAGTTTCTAATTAACTATACTGTCTTTGGTTTTGGTGTAAAGATAGTACTAGCTTCATAATTGAACTGGGAAGTGTTCCCTCCCCTTCTATTTTCTGAAAATGACTGTGTAGTATTTATACTAATTCCTATTAAAAATTTTTGTAATGAAATTTAAAAAATTTTTTTAACTTATTTTTGGCTGCGTTGGGTCTTCATTGCTGTGCGCAGGCTTTCTCTAATTATGGTGAGTGGGGGCTACTCTTCGTTGCGGTGCACAGGCTTCTCATTGCAGTGGTTTCTCTTGTTGCAGAACACAGGCTCTAGGCACACAAGCTTCAGTAGTTGCGGCATATGGGCCCTAGAGTGCGTGGGCTTCAGTAGTTGTGGCACATGGTCTCAGTAGTTGTGGCCCACGGGCCATAGAGCACAGGCTCAATAGTTGTGGTGCACGGGCTTAGTTGCTCTGTGGCATGTGGGGTCTTCCCAGACCAGGGATCAAACCCGTGTCCCCTGCATTGGCAGGCGGATCCTTAACCACTGTGCCACCAGGGATGTCCCCTATTAAAATTTCTGATAGAATTCTCCAGTGAAACCATCTGGGCCTGAAGATTTCTTTTTTGTAAGTTCTTGAACTATAACAGTTACAGACATATCTCGCTTTATTCCACTTTACAAATATTGCATTTTTTACAAATTGACAGTTTGTGGCAACCCTGTGCCAAGTAAGTCTATCGGTGTCATTTTTCCAACAGCATCTGCTCTCTTCATGTCTCTGTGTCACATTTTGGTAATTCTTGCAATATTTAAACTTTTTCATTATTACTGTATTTGTTATGGTGATCTGCGATCAGATGTGCAGATGTGGTAGAAACAGCAAGAGAACTAGATTTAGAAGTGGAGACTGAAGATGTAACTGAATCATGCAATCTCATGATAAAAAAAAAAAAATTTTAATGAATGAGGAGTTACTTCTTATGGATGAGCAAAAAAAGCGGTTTCCTGGCATGGAGTCTGCTCTGGGTGAACATGCTGTGAAGATTGTTGAAATGACAAAAAAAGGACTTAGAATATTACATAATCTTAGTTGAAGAAGCAGCAGCAGGCTTTGAGGAGTTACTCTAATACTGAAAGAAGTTCTGTGGTGGGTAAAACACTATCAAAGAGCATTGCATCAAACAGCATTGCATGCTACAGAGAAATCATTTGTCAAAGAGTCTAGTGATGTGGCAAACTTCATTGCTGTCTTATGTTAAGAAACTACCACTGCCTCCCCACCCTTCAGCAGCCATGGACATCAAGGCAAGACCCTCCACCGGTTAAAAAAAAAAAATTATGACTACATTTGGTTTTTTAGACATAATGCTATCTCACATTTAATAAACTATAGTGTAAACATAACTTTTACATGCGCTGGGAAACCAAAAACTTCGAGTGACTTGCTTTATTGCGGCGGTCTGGAACCGAGTATCTCTGAGGTATGCCTGTATATGGCTATTCAAATTATCTATTCCATACTGGGTGAGTGTGCTAGTTTGTGGGTTTTGAGAAACTGACCCCTTTCATATAAGTTATAGTGTTTACATGTATAGCTGTTCATAATAGTCTCTTATTATGCTTTTGATGTCTGCAGGTTCTGCAGTGACACTCACTTTTTCATTCCTGATATTGGCAACTTATTTTTGGTCAGTGTTGCTAGAAGTCTGTCAGTTTTTTTTCCCCACCTTTCAAAAGAAAAGCTGTTACACTGATTTTCTGTTTTTCTTTCAATTTCATTTATTTCTGTTCTTATCTTGATCATTTCCTTCCTTCTGCTTTGATCTGGGTTTGTTTTGCTCAAGAACCTAGGTTCTTGAGGTGGGAGCTTAGATTATGGATTTAAGACTTTTCCTCTTTTCTAAAGTATGCATTCTTTTCTAAGGTATGTACTTTTCTAAAGTAAACTTCCCTCTCAGCATGCTTAAGCTGTGTCCCACAATTTTTATGTTGTGTTTTCATTTAGATCAGTGCATTTTTAAAAATTTCCCTTGAGACTTTCTCTTTAACTTACAGATTGTTTAGAAGTGTGTTATTTAATTTCTAATTATTTGGAGATTTTCCTACTATCAGTCTGTTATTAATTTCTAGTTTGAGTTCACTGCAGTCACAGAATACACTCTTTATGATTTCAATTCTTTTAAATTTGTTGAGATTTGTTTTATGGCCCAGGGTATCTATTTTGGTGAATGTTCCATGGACTGTTAAAAAAACATGTATATCCTCCTGTTGCTGATGGAGCTCCTGTGTATGTAACTAAGATTCCACTGATTAGATTATGTTCTTCAGATCTTCTATATTTTTGCAGACTTTCTGTCTAGTTTTATCAGTTCCTGAGCAAGGAGTGTTTAAATTCTCAACTATAATTGTGGATTTATCTATTTTTACTTTCAGTTCTATCATTTTTGTAGATACATTTAGGATTGTTATTTTTTCTGGGTGGGCTGACCTTTTTATGATTATATAATTCTCTGACTCTGGTAGTTTTCTTTGATGTCTATTTTATCTGTTATTAATGCAGCCACTCCTGCTTTCCTTTGATAAATGTTTGCATATCTTTTCCCATCCTTTTACTTTCAGCCAGCCAATATCATTAAATTTGAAGTGACTTTCTTGTAGACAGCACATACTTAGGTCATGTTTTTTAATTCAGTCTGCCAACGTCCTCTAACTAGCGTATTTAGAACATTTATAATTAATGTAATTTTGATATATTAGGACTTAAGTCCTTGTTTTGTTAGTTCTGTTTTTCACTTCCTTGTTTTCTTTTTCCTGCCTTCCTATGGGTTATTTGAATATTTTTTAGAATTCTTATTTTTCTGTAAGGTTTTTAAATGTCTCTCTTTGTATAGTTTTAGTTGTTGTTCTAGATATTACATCATATACATAATGTGCCACAGTCATTTTACCAATTTGAGTGAGCTTTACGTCTCTTTACCATCTGTGATGGTTCATTTTGGGTCAGCTTGGCTAGGCTATGGTACCTAGACAAATCTACCAGTCTAGATGTTGCTGTGAAGGTAGTTTTTAGATGTGATTAGCATTTAAACCAGTAGACTTTCAGTAAAGCAGATTATTTACCATAATGTGGGTGGACTTCATCTAATAAGCTGAAGACCTTAAAAAAAAAGACTAAGGTTCCTGGAACAGGAAAGAATTCTGCCCCCAGGCTGACTGCCTTCAGACTCAGGACCGGAACACCAGCTCTTGCCAGAATTTTCAGGCTGCCCTGCAGATCTTAGACTTCCCAGGCCCATAACAGCATAAGCCAGTTTCTTAAAGTCCATCTCTCCCTCTCCCTGCTCTGTTTCTATCAAAAACCCTAATACACCATCCTTTTACCCTACTCCATTTATAAGATACTGCCTTAAGTATTTCTTCTACATACATTTAGAATCACATCAGGCAATGTTATAATTTTTTTTTTTTTTTTTGTGGTATGCGGGCCTCTCACTGTTGTGACCTCCCCCGTTGCGGAGCACAGGCTCCGGGCATGTGGGATCTTCCCGGACCGGGGCACGAACCCGCGTCCCCCGCACCGGCAGGCGGACTCCCAACCACTGCGCCACCAGGGAAGCCCAATGTTATAATTTTTGCTTCAACCATCATAATTTAGAAAACTCAAGAAGAAAAGGAACCTACTGACCTACACTTATTTTTATTTACTGTGTTCTTTCCTTCCTGATTGTTCCAAGGTTCCTCCTTTTTATCATTTCTTTTCTGTTGAGAGAACTTCCTTTAGCCTTCTCTTAGGGTAGGGCTGCTGGTGACAATTTTTTTCCTTCATCTAAGAAATATCTTTGATTTCCCTTAATTCCTAAAGGATATTTTCACTGGGTATAGAATTCTGGAATGATAGCTCTTTTCTTTAAGCACTTAAAACAAAATATGCCACCTATTTCTGGTCTTGATGGTTTCTGATGAGAAATCCACTGTCATTTGAATTGTTTTGTCACTGTAAGTAAAGTGTCATTTTTCTCTAGGTGCTTTTTAAAAAAAATAAGTTTATTTATTTTTATTTTTGGCTGCATTGGGTCTTTGTTGCCATGCACAGGCTTCTCACTGCGGTGGCTTCTCTTGTTGCAGAGCACGGGCTCTAGGCGCGAGGGCTTCAGTAGTTGTGGCTTGCGGGCTCTAGAGCACAGGCTCAGTAATTGTGGCACATGGGCTTAGTTGCTCCACGGCATGTGGGATCTTCCCAGACCAGGGCTGGAACCTGTGTCCCCTGCATTGGCAGGTGGATTCCTAACCACTGGACTACCAGGGAAGTCCCTCTAGGTGCTTTAAAAAAATTTTCTTTTCCAGATGCCCTTTTAAGTTTTCAGAAGCTTAATTACAATGTACATTGGCATTGACTTTTTTTTTTTTTTTTTTTGTGGTACGCGGGCCTCTCACTGTTGTGGCCTCTCCCATTGCGGAGCACAGGCTCCGGACGCGCAGGCTCAGCGGCCATGGCTCACGGGCCCAGCCGCTCCGCGGCATGTGGGATCCTCCCAGACCGGGGCACGAACCCGCTTCCCCTGCATCGGCAGGCGGACTCTCAACCACTGCGCCACCAGGGAAGCCCGGCATTGACTTTTTTGAACTTATCCTACTTGGGGTTCACTCAGCTTCCTGAATCTGAGGTCTATGTCTCTTGCAAAATTTGGGAAGTTGGTAGTCATTATTTTTTTGAGTATTTTCCAGCTCTGCCCTCATTCTCTTCTCCTTCCAAAACTCTGACAACACAAATGTTAAATCTTTTGTTATAATCCCACAGGTCCCTAAAGCGCTGGGATTTTTTTTTAAGTCTATTTTCCCTCTGTTGTTCAGATTGTGTAATTACATTATTCTACCTTCCAGTTCACTGATTCTTTCCTCTGTCCTCTCCTTCCTGCTTTTGAGTCAATCTGCTGACACACATTTTATTTCAATCATTGTAGTTTTCAGCTCAAAATTCTCCATTTGGTTTTCCTTTATATGCTCTATTTATCTGCTGAGACTTTCTATTTCTTTGCTGATGCTTTCTGTTCTTTCACTTGCTTTGTGTTAATTAACTCCTCATTGAAGCACTTTTAATGCCGACTGCTTAAAAACCTTTTTCAGATAACATTTGTCACTGGTTGTCTTTTTTCATTCAGTTTGAGATTTTCCTGGTACTTGGTATGACAAGTGATTTATACTTAAAACCTGGACATTTACATATTTTGTTATGAAAGTCCAGATCTCATTTAAACTTCCTATTTTAGGTAGTTTTCTCTGATACCACTGTGGCAGGGCAGAGGGCTGTCACCTTGTTACTACCAGGTGGAGGCAAAAGTCTAGGTTCCCACTTGGCCTCCACTGTTACCTGTGAGCTCCTCATCACTGCTGGATGGAAGTGGGAGTTCCAGGTGCCCACGTACTCTTCACTGACATTGTGACAGGGATTGCTGTTTACCACTGGGCCATGGTGAAAGTCCTGACTCTCCACTAGGATTCCTCTGACATCAGCCCCAGAGGGAGGAAGATGAGCACCTCATTACTACCATGAGAGGGTAGAAGTCCTGGCTCCCCATGTTGTCTCCACTGGTACCATGTGGTGTGGGGGGAGTTTGGATGCCTCATTATAGCCTCACAAGGGGGAAGTCTATGCTCCTCACTTAGCCTTTGATCATGTGGTTGGTGGTGCAGTCACCAACTTTTTTCTGCGGTGTCTGGCTGGAAGAGAACGGTTTCCTGTCTAAAAGTTTTTTGTCTTGCTAGGCTGCCCCTTCTTTGGCTACAGAGAAAAGCCTTCTGTTGGGGTATTTGTTTTATTTTGTTTTGTTTTCATCTGTGTCTGGTAGCATTTCTTAATTTTCAGAAAGCATTTAAATATTAATACTGAACTGCTCTCCAATTCTCTGAAAATATTTTTGGAGTCCACTTTTTTTTTTTTAAGTGTTCAGCAACCACAGTAGATAGTAAAACCAAAACTCTTAAAAGAAAGCAGGATCAGACTTTGGATGGGAAAGCCTGAGGTGTTAAAAGACTGGTGTTGCTGTACATTCAGGTGTAGGAAACCACGTGTCAACTGCAACGTGTTCTATAACAGTCACTGGGCATCAGAACAAGAACCCCCAATTCATTGTTCTAGACAAACCCCAGAATCCAAAAGAGATGTTACATGGGAAGAAACAAAAATCTTCTTTTCTTAGGGAAAACTAAGAATGCTGAGAATAAGACATGACAGTTAGAAATGTTATCTTAAAGAGAAAGCACAAGTTACTGCTCAAGATTTACAGACAGTAATCTTTAGAGTTGAATTGATTTGTTCATGGCCTTTGCAATAGTAACAATTCATTGTAAACTAGCATTTAAAAATATATATTAGCTTATGTTTATTTTACCAACTAGGAAAATCAGGTTAAATAGCTCAAGGGAAGACCATTCAATAAATATTTTTGAGGGACTAGCCTTTTTGTATAGTAGCAACGAAAGAAATGGTTTTTATAGATGGCTGAAAGTTCAAGTTCTCCGGAACTCATGAAATTCACATCTTATTGTCATTCCAAATTAATGGAGGAAAGGATAGAATTTAAGTAATGAAACTGAAATAACTGGCTACCTAGTTTGGAAAAAAGACCCTGCATCTCTTACTGCTTCCATCAGAAATCTCAACTATATTACAGACATAAATGTTAAAAAAAAAAAAGTAATGTATTAGAATGTAAGTTTTGGAAGAAACATTTTAAGCATACAACTAAACCATAAAAAATGATGTACATGTTTTACCACACAGATTTTTAAAAACAATATACCAAGTTGTTAGACAACTGAAAAATCAGAGGAAAAACATTTGCTACGTATACTGACAGCATGAATATCTTTATAAAAAATCAGTCAATTACAAAATTTCCCAGCAGAAAAACTGACAAAGGATACAAACAATTCATTCTCACGTACAAGAAATGCAAATAGCCAACAAACAAGAAAGTCTTTCAACCTCTCCTGTAAACAAAGAAATGCAAAAGCAAACAATTAGAAGCCATTTAAAATTAAATAGAATGGGTATAGTGGGAAGAAACTGGCACTTTCAGACTTCCCTGGTGGTGCAGTGGTTAAGAATCCGCCTGCCAATGCAGGGGACACAGGTTTGAGCCCTGGTCCAGGAAGATCCCACATGCTGCGGAGCAACTAAGCCCGTGCACCACAACTACTGAGCATGCACTCTAGAGCCCGCAAGACACAACTACTGAAGCCCGCTATAGCCCGAGCTCCCCAACAAGAGAAGCCACTGCAATGAGAAGCCTGTGCACCGCAGCAAAGGGTAGCCCCCATTCGCCACAACTAGAGAAAGCCCGAGCGCAGCAATGAAGACCCAATGCAGCCAAAAATAAATAAATAAATAAATAAATCTATTTAAAAAAAAAGAAAGAAACCAGTACTTTCACTCTGCTGGGAGAATGGTAGTGGGCCGGTAGAGCCACCCTGGAGGGCAATCTGACAAGTGTGTATTAAATTTAACATGCATACCTTCAGCCAAAAAATTCCACCTTGAGGAAATCTATCCTTCTGAAACATTCACACAAACATAAAATGCCCACACATATACTTCATATACACAGACACACATATATCACAGCACTAAATCCAGCACACCAGGTTAGCAATAAATTATCCGTTACTACAGAATAAGCAGGAAAAAAGGAATATTTATAAAATGAAACAATGTTAAGTCATTAAAAAGATGAGACAGACCTATCTGTAATAACATGGAAAGATATCTACAACAATTAAATGAAAACAAATAAGCTGCAAACTAGTATATATAGTACAATCCCATTTTCAAAGTAAAACAATGTGCTTGATGAACAATGTGTCTGCAAACTACGGCTGGTTGGCTGCCTATCTTTGTAAAAAAGTTTTACTGGAACATAGCCACGTTCATTTATTGAAAAGGAGACCACATGACCCACAAAGCTAAAAATATTTACTATTTAGCCCTATAAGAAAAAGTGTGTTATCCCCAATATATGCCAAATTAACTGACATTCTCTCTCTCTGCTCTTTTACTTATCTATGTTGTACATTTCTATAATATTTGAATGCTTATAATATTTTTTTTATAATCAAAAATAAGCAAAAAACATTTCAGAGAATTGGTTAAATACCATGTGGCCATTAAATGATGCAGGCATATATTCATTGATATTGAAATATCTCCACCATACATTAAATTTTAAAATACAGTTTATAGAATACCATGTGTATATGAGTCTCATTTTGCTTTTAAAACTGAGTTGTTATACACAGCTGGGCAGCATAGAACAGCTACCTTTTAAAATATCACAGTTATTTTGTTCAAGCGGAAAGAATTTTTTTCCAAGTATTTCTCTTGTTCCAAAAGAATTGCTTCTTCATTGTTTCTATCAGTGTCCTTGGACTAAGCAGAATGCAAAACAATACAACATCTACATGTGTATCTGCCACAAGTACCTCCATCTCCATTTACACCAACTCCTTCATCTCTAGTCATCGATATTTGATCCTCAAGAGCCAATGCAGGGGCTTCCCTGGTGGCGCAGTGGTTGAGAGTCCGCCTGCCGATGCAGGGGACACGGGTTCGTGCCCCGGTCCGGGAGGATCCCGCATGCCGTGGAGCGGCTGGGCCCGTGAGCCATGGCTGCTGAGCCTGTGCATCCGGAGCCTGTGCTCCGCAACGGGAGAGGCCACAGCAGTGAGAGGCCCGCGTACCACAAAAAAAAAAAAAAAAAAAAAAGAGCCAATGCAGACTAACCCTCATCACCTCAAAGACACCATCATAAGTGGGAGAAGAAAAAACAGAAAGTGTCTTGGGCATTCCCAGATAAAGATGGTAAACTCAACCAAGGCACTTAACCTCTGCTGACTGTGGCTACCCTACCAAAATAGTAAAGGTGCTTTTTTCTCTTTTTTTTTAAAAGCATAAATACATGAGGCCAAAACAAAGACAGCAAGAGAGGAGACAACAGCAACAGAACTCCAGAAGCTGGAAAGCATATGGATGAGTGTTAACTGATTTAGCAGACCTGAAAAAGTTGGATATTAAAAGAGAAACCAAAAAGAAATTGAAAAAATAAGAAAAATCAAACAGCAATTCATTTTTCTCCACAGAAACCCAACCCTAAAAGGCCCGGAAATAGCTGCACCAGGTACCAATGAAAACAGAGTGAAAAGGGGACCAAAAACAGAAGGACTGGGTGAAAATTTATCTATAAAGCAATTTGATTTCTAAACTTTCTTTACTACTCCAAACTAAACAACAGCCTCTCCACCATTGCAGAAAATCTGAGATGTGTTTTTGGAAACCAATAAAACATTTAAGGGCCTGGGCACCAAACTGAAAACTGGGGGACTAAGTGAAATTCACATAGTGAGTGCTGAGGCTACCCCTCCTCCCCCACCCCTTTCCTCCCATTCAGATCCCACACACTTGGAGGCATCTACATCCTGAAAGAGACTGGAAGTCCTTCTCTAGAGAATCTGACCAGCTCAAGAGAAAAGACCTATATATACTAATATATACCAAAAAAACAGACACTGATACTATGTAATAAAGAATTTGACTGGCCTTTGTCCCAGGTTCCTGGGAGGTAGCCTCTAAATGCCTGGAAGTTCCTGACTGATTGTCTTTGCTTTTCATGGTGGGCCCCTAGATAGTTTGTGCTGAGATAACTCAGAATGGGGGTTCTCCATGTCAGAAGGACCAACCCTGCGATTAGAGGGTTACGGCTTTTCAGCTGGGGGAGGCAGGGGAGACGGGGAAACTGAGTTCAACCAAGTGGCTAATGATTCAATCATATCTACACAATGAAACATCAATAAAAATACTGATTATGTAGAAAAAAGTCATTATTTTAGAGATACATATGGAAATATCTAGCAGTGAAGTATCATAATTTTTAATTTAAATATTCTCCAAAAATTGGAGAAAACAAATATTGCAAGATGTTAAAATCTAAGTGATGGATATATGGGTATTTATCATGTTTCTATTTTTCAGTACATTTGAAATCTTTCATAATAAAAAGTCAAGATAAAATTACTTTGGGAACACCTGTGCATGAAGTAGTGAGTTGGATTTCCATGACTATCTTTAAATGGGGACAGGATGAAGAGGAGAAAACTAGGAATATTTTACCATTATCTTACCATATCCTGCCATAGAAGCGCCATTCTCGACATCCACTGTGTTCTTATTTTCCTCTGCTAGAGCTTTAACGTATCTTTTGCTTAAATCTAGTATTTGTTCACGTAACTTGACACTGCTTTGATGTCTTGGTTGTTGAAAAGTATAGTGCAGTAACATCAATCCCCAAATGAGTCCAAATATAAGCAACAGTAAACTCAATTTCTGGGACATATTTTTTCTTGAGATTGTAAAAATCATTTCTGATGAAGCAAACAGACTCAATTGAAAAATGGTAACTAGAGGCAAGCCACCAAACAATCAACACTTTTGAAAGAAAGAAAAAAATCTCCTCCTCTAATGTATATTCTTCATCTTCAGCAAGGTTGCCTCCAACTCTCAATTAACTCTGTAAAATTGAGAAGAAAAAAGGTGATTAGTCTTAACCTACATCAGTAACAGAACAGACAATGATAGATAAGAAGAGATTCTATAAACAGTCTTTATCTGGAACTGTATCATCTTCTTTGATAACTTTCTCTACCACTAAATAAACTTCTGGGTCTTTTATCAGCTCCATTTACACAGCTCTTCAACAATTTAAACTAGAAATAAATGTCAATTCATTAAAACTACCTGAAAGAAATGCCACCATGGTCACAAAATTCTTTGAATGACTTCTTATCATTTGTAACTAAAACTATGGATATATAAGATTTATAGCAGATGTCAGCCCATTCAAATACAGGTCACCAACCTAAATGTGTAAAAGCAATTCCTCCTCCTCCTCCTTTAAAAAGAAAAAAGAGGTTGATGCCAAAATGAAAGAAAGTAAGAAATAAGGAAAAGTGAAACAGACTGGAAGATGAAAAAGGTTGTCTGACTTAAAAAAAAAAACCCACAATATAAATAAGAATGCCAGTATTTTTTTTTTTTTTTTTTGCATTACGTGGGCTTCTCACTGCTGTGGCCTCTCCCGTTGCGGAGCACAGGCTCTGGACGCGCAGGCCCAGCAGCCATGGCTCACGGGCCTAGCCGCTCCGCGGCATGCGGGATCTTCCCAGACCGGGGCACGAACCCGTGTCCCCTGCATCGGCAGGCGGACTCTCAACCACTGCGCCACCAGGGAAGCCCAGAATGCCAGTATTTGAAAATGTCACTAGAAAATACTACTAAGGGCAATGAGATCATCTTTAAAAGCATCCAATCTAAGTTGAAAAATAAGTTGTAATTTCTAAGTTCACACTTTTAAGTTTATACCAGATATGACATGTGCTAAAACAGGTAGAAATTTTTTTTTACCTTTCCAAATTTACAATTCTAAATTTTAAATAATGCAGGTATTTTTTGTAACTTATAAAATTTTATAATTTTTATAATTTAAGGAAAAATTGAAAGGTTATACTCAGTTTTTTAAAAAAGAGAAAGGTAATGACAATCATGGAATCTTCAAACACCTGGACAGTAACAATGTGCATGAATCACCAAAGTGTCCAGTGAAGAAAACTCTTCAATTATGTCTAATGGAGTAAAATTCGTTAGGAAGAAATATACCTGGAGTCAAAAAGTAAGTGCATTTAACAGCTTAATGAAAATAATCTTAAGAACTTTTTAACTTCCTAGAGTAGTATGGTCAAATAAAACATACTAATTCTAACCCACTTAATAGGGTATAATCAGTGAACTAAAAAAGTCTAGTTTGAGAATAATAAGACTAGAAATGAATACAGTATCAATAAGGGTGAAGCGCTCAATCATTTTCAACACATATTTAATGAGCCAGCATATATGTTAGGCAGTAGGAAAACCATGTTTTGCCCTAGAAATTTGCTTTCCAGCATAGGTGCTTTCAAACCTTTTTAAAAATAAAACAGAAAGTATTTACTCAATAATCTTATGCAAAATATCAAAACACAACATACATACAATCAAAGCTTCTCTAGCAGATGCATGTGTGCTGAGGTATGTGTAAGTGGGGGACCTCCTGCCCTGCCAATACTTGTTCAGAAAATGACCACTCTTACTTTCCCCCACCCGGCTACCTAGTCCCCGACACGCGTCTAATAAATCCTGGAGCTCCAAGGTCTGAAGAACACTAATCTACTCTTGATGAAGTGTACACATCCTGCCAAACCTCACTACAAGCATGACTACACCACTAACTGGGTATATTAATTACTATGGTAAACTAATAACAGTATTAAAAATTAGGAATTAACTCATTTTCTAATTTTCTTCCACTTCTGCTTTTTTCTTTAGTTACCATGCACACGATAAATCCCCTCAGATCTCATTGAAACAAAACCATTAATATCAATACTGGATTTTACTAAACTTTGCTAAGCAAAGTAAGGTAAACATTACCTGATATCTTTTTCTACAAAGATTTTTACATTTGAGTTCAGAAAGTAGACATTCTGGATTCTCAAGTAAAATTTTAAAACATTATTTGATACATGTATGTTAAATGTATTCTTTTATAAATCTTTACAGGCTCCTATGTCTTTTCAAGTTTGACCTGAGTGCTAGATTATCTGACCCAGCACCCAGTGTAAAAATCAACTGGGAATCTGTCCTGAAGCAGTCAGAACAGGGTTCTAAAGGTGGCATGGCAACAAAGCCAGAAAAGTGACATCACCAGAGAACTGAGGACATAGACTTGAAGGTATTTTGGCAAATGAAGGTTAAAATGACAGCTGAGACAGCTCTAGGTTACTATACCTATCCAAGGCCAAAAAGGGAGAGACTGAAAGCCAGAAGGACAGAGCATACTTCAATTAAATAACATCAACAATCATTACTACAATCACTTACTTTACCAGACTCTGCTCTAAGCTCTTTACATGAATTAACTTATTTAATCTTCACAACATCCCACACTAATATTCTCACTTAAACAGGTGAAAACACTGAAGCGAAGAGACATTAAATAACTTGCCCAAGGTCCAACAACTAGATACCGTTGAGAAAGAGGATTCAAAGCTCAGGCTCTTAACCACTGCCCCTCTTTTACAGCAATGGCAATAAAACAGGAGAAGCAGAAACTGCAGTGGTGAACGAGTGCTGAGTCCTTATCATGGGCCTAGCTCTGAAATAAGCACTTCACAAAGGTTACTTCATTTAATATTTGCATAACCTCCAAAGAAAAATGTTGCTGTTATTCCCACTTTAGAGATGATTAAATTAAGGCTTTGTTTGAGTGGTTAGCCTGCCTAAGATTTTTAGCCAGGTCCACTGACTTCACTTGCCCAAACTTTGGCAAGGGCTACAAGTCCGCAAATTCGGAATCTCCATCTCCATTCAGGGTCTCTCCTTTCCTTTAAAAGGGTCCTTAAACCCAGTCCTATTAGAACTCCTAGGTTTTACAAAACTCTACAAAAGTGACAACTCTCCAAACTGTAAATGGCATTAGGCAGAGAACAGGAGATTCGTGGGTAAGGAAACAGGGGTGGCTAGTGGAGGAAAACAGTCAAACAGGGAGCCTGACGGTAAGAGGTAAAATCCTTCCAAGTAGGTACAAGATTAAGAATGACAGGCTGCTCACCATTATGAACACAAACTTTGCTTAACATGTGAGTGGCAGGACCAAAACCAGACACAGAGAGAAAACACTGGTAGTGGACAAGGCAGAAGCACAGCTGAGGAGGACATGCCCCCAAAGTAATAAATCCCAGGGAACAAGGAGGCCTAGTTTAAACCTAGTGTTTCTCAGTGTGAGGGACCCAAAGATCTAACCTGCAAACATTAAATAAAGAGCCCCTTATTGCTCTATACTGATTGTATATTACCCAACTGTACCATCAGATTCAGAAAAGAGGCTTTCATGAAAGGTCTTCATAGGCTTGACTCTATATGGAATGTGTCTGCTCACCACTGCCCTCAACAAAATTAAAGCAGGCCACCGCAGAAGGAAGTCAGGAACTTTTATAGGGACTCTACAGTAAGAAATTTACATGCTTTGTATCAATAACTTGCTTGTGTTCCTTATACGTTTTTCTGTGGAGATGAGTAAAATATTTACTATGAAAAGGGTTTGTCTTTGGGAATAGCAAAGAGGTGAGAAGTTGGGAGCAATTAACCCCATGCGATATTAGAGAACTACAAAAGGACACCAAGGAATAAAGTGAGTGTGGGAGCCACCAGGAAGAAAGGATAGCCTGGAGCCTTCTCTAAATTGAAAAGATGGCCCAGAGCCAGCCTATGCCAGACAAAGAGCTGAGCAGTTCAATGGCCCATGAGGGTTCTCTGCTGTGACTGACACAAGACAACCTGAAAACTGTTCTACCTAAGGGTTCACTTCCACAAGCAATTCCAAGCAAGCCCAGCAGAGGTGAGTAAAATTCCAAAAAGGATACAATTCTGCCTTTGGTCTCTTCTCAGGGAATGCTTCACGTTAAAACCGCCTGGAGAGTTTTGTTGCGTTTTTTTTTTTTTTAATCCCGATGCTGGGTCACACCCCATATCAATTAAATTAGAATGCCTGGAGCTCAGAGCCACGCATCAGTATTTTTTGAAGAGCCCTATTTTATTCCAGTGTGCAGCAAAGTTTGTCCAAATCGCAAACTGCTTCATTAAACAGCAATGATAGCTACAGGAAGGGCCACTAATTTCAATGTTACAAGTCAGTTCATCAGGTATGACACAGGATTCCTACCTGTGCCTACCTATAGTGACTTTGAAGGGGAAGGGGTTAGAGAGAGAGAAAACAAGGGATCTCTGCTGGAACACAAGTCATTCCTGCCAGGGTGGGCTAGGCCCTGCATTTACTAGGCAGGGGTGGGGGTGGACTGAATAGAAAGCAATTTCCACTGGGACCACTTCAGTCCCTAGGATTAACATGGATACACTATTCTGTTCTCTAAGAGATATTTCTGTGGTTTCGTATAGAAAAAAAGCAGACAAGAAGTTTTTGAATTCTTTAGCAACTAAAGGTAATGTACTTTAGTGCTTTTAAAGAGAAATAATTCTTAGACTCAATCTTTAGGAAGGAGAAAGAAAAGGGCAAGTTCAATATCTCTCCTTTCTGTGCAATGTTCAAAGTTGCAAATGGCATAGAACATGCACTTTGAACCTCCCCAGTTTTTCTTTGTGTTTCAAGTACTGGTCCAGCCCCTGGAAGGCCACCTAGATCAGGATGGAGACAATAACTAGAAGCCTAAAAGGCCTACACTGTCACTGAGAATTTACGCCTACCATCCAGCAGATTATTTATTAGAGTTCTTCCTCCACCAAAATAGTCTAAAATCCAAAAACTTTTAAATCCTAACTTCTAGGCCACTATATTAATTTCCTACTAATCACTTAAAAAAATAAAACTTCACATATGTCCCAAGTAACAACTGGAGTTTTTAAAGGCAAAAATAAAATCATTATTGAAACAGAGCAAGACCCTGTGTGGGTCTCCTGGGTACAAATCCTTTCTGTGTCCCGTTTCTTGTTTTTAGGAAATAGGCTTCATTCAGCCTCCTAGACCTTCCCTGAGTTCCAAAGGACATATTCAAACAGTTGCTAATTAGGGAAGTGAGAGAATGCAGAAACAAAGGAGCAGTCAAGAAACCATAGTGCAGTAATAGGGCAAGGTTCTGGTTCCTCCCCAAGGAATGAACGTAACACACCTCTGAGTTCTTCTTCAGGAACTGAAATCCCCACCCAGTTGGAAGACAGTAACTTCAGTCTGAGCACAAAATTCTTGGAAGACCACCCTGTTACCTCACCCCCAACCAATCAGAAGAAAGTCACACACCACACAGCTCTCACCCTAAATTTTGCCTATAAAAACTTCTCCCTGGGCTTTCGTGATGGTACAGTGGTTAAGAATCCCCCTGTCAATGGAGGGGACATGGGTTCCAGCCCTGGTCCGGGAAGATCCCACATGCCGCGGAGCAACTAAGCCCGTGCGCCACAACTACTGAGCCCACGCTCTAGGGCCCACAAGCCACAACTACTGAGCCCACATGCCTAGAGCCCGTGCTCTGCAACAAGAGAAGCCACAGCAATGAGAAGCCCGCGCACTGCAACGGCGACCCAACACAACCAAAAATTAATTAATTAATTATTTAAAAGATTCCTCCATGTCTTAAAAAAGAAAAAAAAAAAAAAACTTCTCCCTGAAAACAGGCTTTTTGTGTATTAGCTGTCCCAGACTCCTTCTATGGCTCCTTACAATAAACACTGTGCTTCCCCTTCCAACAACCCAGCGTCAGCAGACTGGCTTGGCTTTACTGCACACAGGCGGACCCGAGTTTTGGTTCAGTAAATTTATCACCTACATCATCATTATTATTTTGACCTAAGAGAGACTTCTGAATATTTTTTAGGATTCCCAGGGGAAATTTCTCATCCTGAGGCAGGAGATAGATGGGCCCCAGGCTGAACAGTTTCTCCCCTGTGGACAGAAACTCCATAAAAGCAGGATGATGGAGGAGGCTGGGCCCTGCCCAGATAAGGGATGAAAGACCATATATTCCTCATTCCCAAAGTCAAGGAGATCTCCCTGACTACACATGAGCAGAAAGGCTCCTTGGAGGTCAAAAAAGGAGGGGGCACCACCCCATAGTGATATCAATACCCATAGGCCTCTTAGCTAGACTCCACCTTGGCTAAGAGATGTACATGCACACAGGGGAGGACCCTGAGATATACCTAATATGGACGCAGAACCAGGCAAAGCAAGATGACTGGCCAAAGGAAACCCAGAAGAAATGCCCCATAAAAGTGATTCAAACTGCCACGAGGGCATGACTCTCTCTCTGAGCCCACCCATGTGTCTACCCACATACACTGTACTCTTTTTCCTCCTAATAAACACTTTACTTGCTTCACTACTTTCCATCTCTATGTGGAAATTCATTTCTACACAGCTGACAGGCCAGGGCCTTGTCACCGGCCACTGGTCCCTGGTGGTCCGGTGGCTAGGATTCAGCGCTCTCACTGCCGCTGCCCGACCTCAATCTCTGGCCAGGAACCGAAATCCTGCTTCAAGCCACTGTAGGCCAAGGCCATCCAAGATCAATCCAACTGCAGAAATTACAAAAGAAATTACACCCCGAAATAGAGACACAGATGTAGAGAACAAACGTATGGACACCAAGAGGTAAAGCGAGGTGGGGGGGATGAATTGGGAGATTGGGATTGACATATATACACTAAAATGTATAAAACAGATAACTAATAAGAACCTGCTGTATAGCACAGGGAACTCCACTTTGCTGTACAGTAGAAACTAACACAACATTGTAAAACAACTATACCCCAATAAAAAATAATAATAATAAATTAATTAAATTAAATTAAACAAGTAGGTCACATACCTACTAAATATTTAAGGGAAAAAAAAAAAGAAATTACACACCATGTGGCCCAAAGGTAGAAGAATTAAGGAGAGGAGACACACTTAAAATGAAGTATCTGTAGAGGGGTAGATCTGAAGAAGGGCAATAGAGTGTGGTCCAAGTACCATCATCTCCAATTGAATTCCTGCAGCTGCTCCTCAAGTGGTTTCCCAGATTCCTCTCCAACCCCACTTCAAGCCACTGTCCTCAGAGCAAAACAAGTCATGATTTGAATAGTCACAATTTAAATGTCTCCAAAGGAGATATGCAAATTGTCAATAAGCACACGAAAAGATGCTCAAATCACTAATCCTTAGGGAAATGCAAATTAAAACCACAATGAAATACCACTTCACACCCATCAGGATGGCTATGAAGGGCACCAGCACATGCCAACCCAAAATATGCCACTTTGGTATAAGGATTATTTTGAGCTGAAGGTAACTGAGAAATAGCAGACGCAGGAAGGCCTCCCTGTACTCCCCTTTTCTACCTAAAAGCAAGACATGAATTACCTATGAGAAAGGTGAGAACATTCTTATCACAGGAAACAAGGCACAGATGCTGAGATAAATCTGAACAAATACACCTTACTAAAACAAACCTTATCTTCCATTAGTTTCCCCCATTCATTCACCTTCCCACAATTTACTACTTCCAGAAGCTGACTCCTTTTCCTTTGTCTTGTCACATTTCCACAATTTATGGCTCTTTGTTTAAATGGTATATAAGCTCTCAGCACTAACTGCTTCTTTGGAGCTTTCATTTCATTTTTGTGATGCCCACCATTTGCACATGAAATAAACCTTTTTCTCCAGTTAATCGATCTTTTGTCAGTTTAGTTTGCAGAGCCCTGGGCACTGAACCTAAGAAGGTAGATGAAAAGGTTTTTTCCTTCCCCTACAGCAATTATTAAAAAAACAAAATCAAAAACAACTATTAGTACAGTTGTGGAGAAATTGAAGCTCTTACGCACTGCTGTTGGGAATACAAAATGGTGCAGGTGCTGTGGAAAACAGTATGGCAGTTCTTAAAAAAATTAAACACAGAATTACTATTTGACCCAGCTATTCCACTTCTGAGTATAACTACAAAAGAACTCAAAGTGTTATGGAACACAAGTTCGTGTATCCAATGCACAGCAAGGACAAACAAACCGAAATGTGGGAGTTTGGAGCAGAGAAAGGTTTATCATAGGGCCAAGGAAGGAGAATGGGTGGCTACTGCTCAAAAACCCTGAACTCCACGATGATCTTCTGGAAGAAGTTTTTATAGGCAAAATTTGGGGTGAGGGCTGCAGAGTGTGTGACTTTCTTCTGATTGGTTGGTGATGAGGTTAACAGGGTGGTACTCCAGGAATCTTGTGCTCAACCTGAAGTTAACCGTCCGCCACCTGGGTGGGGACCTTAGTTCCTACAGAAAAATTCAAAGATATTATGTATATTCCTTAATGAGGAACGAGGATACTGCTTTAATCGCTGCAGTACAGTTTCTTAATTGTTTATCCTTTGTCTCTGCATACCCTTACTTCCATGATTAGCAACTGTTTGAATCTGCCCTTCAAAAATTCAAGGAAGTCTAAGAGGCTGAAGTCTTTACCCTGCAAGTAAGAAAAGGGGGACATGGAAGGGCTTTTGTACCCAGGTGGGCCCCAGAGGGTCCTGCTCAGTTTCAAAAGCAGGGACTCAAAGAGGAACTTGTACACCCATGTTCACTGCAGCACTGCAAGGTGGAAACAACAGATGAACAGATAAACAAAATGTGGTATATATATATACAATGAAATACTATTCAGCTTTAAAAGATAATAAAATTCTGATACAAGCTACAACATGGATGAAACTTAAAGATATTATATTGATACTAAGTTAAAGAAGCTAGACACAGGGCTTCCCTGGTGGCGCAGTGGTTGAGAGTCCGCCTGCCGATGCAGGGGACACGGGTTCATGCCCCGGTCCAGGAAGATCCCACATGCCATGGGGCGGCTGGGCCCGTGAGCCATGGCCGCTGAGCCTGCGCGTCCGGAGCCTGTGCTCCCCAACAGGAGAGGCCACAACAGTGAGAGGCCCATATACCGCAAAAAAAAAAAAAAAAAAAAGCTAGACACAAAAAGACAAATATTATATGATGCCACTTACATAGGTACCCAGAAGAGTTAGATACAGAGATAGAAAGTAGAAAGGTAGATACCAGTGGCTAGGGGGATGAGAGAATGGAGAGTTATGGTTTAAAGTTTAGAGTACAGGGACTTCCCTGGCAGTCCAGTGGTTATGACTCCCTACTTCCACTGCAGGGGGCCAGGCTGGATCCCTGGTCGGGGATCCCACATGACGTGTGGCACAGCACAAAAAAAAAAAACCAAGAAAACAAAAATAAAGTTTAGAATACAGAGCTTTACTTTGGGATGAAGAAAAAGTTCTGGAGATGTACAGCAGTGATGGTGAGGTAGGAGGTAGATGGGCTCCTGGGCTGAGCAGCTGGAGTTTGTCAAGCGGAGTAAATTGTAGTTTGTTTTCCCTGACACTTCAAGGTAAAAGTTAATGGCAGAAGCTGAGCTCTGCTGGGGTAAAGAGATAAGATGACCACATCTATCACTACTGAGGTCAAGGAGACCTCCCCTGCTGCACATGCACAGGAAGGCTCCTCAGGGGTCAAAAGGGAGGGGGCACTACCCCCATAATATGTGCTGTCAAATTTTCCCGGAGGCCTCCACACTGGAATCCATCTTGGCTAAAAGATGCACACACATATTGGATAGGGCCCTGGGACAGGTCAGATGTGGGAAAATAGCCAAGATAATGGGCCAGAGGAAAACAAAAACCCTGAAGAACTGCCTCATGTAAGGAATTTACATCACCTTTCTGGTGCACTCCTCATTAGGGAGGATAGCCACACTCTTCTCTGGGTGTGTATTTCTACTTTGCTTTTGCTCTAAATAAGCTGCTTCTTTGTTCTCTTTGCACATACAGTGCCTCCAATAAACTCTGTGCCTGCTTTACAATGTCTCTCTGTGGAATTCTTTCTTCAAAGAGGACAAGGACCAAGGTCCTCTCATCTGCCAACATCAATGGTTGCACAAGAACATGAAAGTACTTAATGCTACTGAACTGCACAGTTAAAAATGGTTAAAATGGTACATTTCATATTATATATTTTACCATACACAACCCTTCAATGCACTATGGAGAACAGTATGGAGGTTCCTTAAAAAACTAAAAATAGAACTACCATATGATCCAGCAATCCCACTCTTGGGCATATATCCAGAGAAAACCATAATTCAAAAAGACACATGCACCCCAATGTTCACTGCAGCACTATTTACAATAGCAAGGACAGGGAAGCAACCTAAATGTCCATCAAGATGTAGTACATATATACAGTGGAATATTACTCAGCCACAAAAAAGAATGAAATAATGCCATCTGCAGCGACATGGATGGACCTAGAGATTGTCATACTGAGTGAAGTAAGTCAGACAGAGAAAAGACAAATATCGTGCGGTATCGCCTCTATGTGGAATCTAAAAAAATGGTACAAGTGAATTTATTTACAAAACAGAAATAGAGTCACAGATGTAGGAAACAAACTTATGGTTACCAAGGGGGAAAGGAGGGGAGGGGTAAACTGGGAGACTGGGATTGACATATACACACGACTATGTATAAAATAGGTAACTAATAAGAACCTACTATATAGCACAGGGAACTCTACTCAATACTCTGTAATGATCTACATGGGAAAAGAATCTAAAAAAGAGTGGATATATATGTATAACTGATTCACTTTGCTGTACAGCAGAAACTAACACAACATTGTAAATCAACTACACTCCAATAAAAATTAATTAAAATAAAAAACTCTTCAAGAGTTTCCCACTGTACTTAGAATAAAATTAAAACTATTTACTGAAACCAAGCAGGACCCTGTGGGGTCCTCCTGGGTACAAATGTCTTTCCATGTCCCCCCACCCCATTTCTTATTTGTAGGGAAAAGGCTGCAGCCTCCTAGGCCTCCCCTGCGTTCCAAACGGCAGATTCAGACAGATACACAAAAGGCAGGGAATGCAGAAACAAAGGAGGAGCAGTCAAGATACAATAGTGACGGGCTTCCCTGGTGGTGCAGTGGTTAAGAATCCCCCCGCCAATGCAGGGGACACAGGTTCGAGTCCTGGTCTGGGAAAATCCCACATGCCACAAAGCAGCTAAGCCCGTGCGCCACAACTACTGAGCCTTCACTCTAAGCCTGTGAGTCACAACTACAGAGCCCGCATGCCACAACTACTGAAACCCATGCATATAGAGCCAGTGCTCCGCAACAAGAAGCCACCACAATGAGAAGCCCATGCACTGCGACAAAGAGTAGCCCCCACTTGCCGCAACTAGAGAAAGCCACACACAGCAACGAAGAACCAAAGCAGCCAAAAATAAATAAATTAAAAAAAAAAAGATACAATAGTGATAAGCACAAGATTCCAGAGTTCAGGGTTTTTGAGCAGGAGCTGCCATTTCTCCTTGCACGGTCCCTGCAATAAACCTTTCCTAGCTCTGAACTCACACTGGTTAGTTTGGCCTCACTGTTCATCAGGCATACAGACTTGTGTTCAGCAACAGGACCACAATCCCGAAGGTTCTGCACAGCTGACTTCTACCCTTATCTCTGTCTGTCCTAATCTCACACCACTTCCCCCTTGGTCACTGTGCTACAGCCCAGCTAGGTGAAACACACCAAATTCTTTCTGAACCCAGGGTCTATACAACTGCTGTTCCCCTGCTTGAAATGCTCTCCCCATGGCTTATTCCTTTTCATCCTTTAGTATTTAGCTCAAATGTCACCTCTTCGAAAAGTAGCACTCCCACTCCTACCCCACCTCCGGCCTCAAAGAACTCTCTATCAATCTCCATACGAAATTATGTACAGTACAATCCTCCCTCAGTATCTGCAGGGGACTGGTTCCAAGACCCCCAGTAGACACCAAAATCCACAGATGCTCAAGTCCCTCATATAAAGTGGCACAGTATTTGCATATAACATATGCACATCCTCCTATATACTTTAAATCATTTCTAGATTACTAATAATACCTAATACAATGTAAATGTTATATAAATAGTAGCAAATTCAAGTTTTGCTTTTTGGAACTTTCTGGCATTTTAAAAAAAATATTTTCAATCCACAGTTGAATCCACAGATGCAGAACCCACAGATACAAAGGGGTGACTATATTCTATCTTTAAAACCTTAAGCAAGTTATTTTATCTCCCTATACCCTAATGTCCTCACTTATATCATGGAGACAACGGTACCTATGTAACACTGGTGAGAATAAATGACACCTCATACTACTAATGTCAATAAATGTTAACATTTATTATTAGTATCAGGTACTTACACAGCAATGCCAGTAATTCTTAACAATCTTAGTAACCTAAGTTAATACAGGGGATGTGTGGAGCAACTAAGCCCGTGTGCCACGGCTACTGAGCCCACATGCTGCAATTACTGAAGCCCGTGTGCTCTGGGGACGGCATGCTGCAACTACTGAGCCCATGTGCTTCAACTACTGAAGCCCTTGCACCTAGAGCCTGTGCTCCGTAACAAGAGAAGCCACTGCAATGAGAAGGCTGCGCACTGCAACGAAGATCCAGCACAGCCAAAAAAAAAAAAAAATCCTGTGATAAACCATGATGGTAAAGAATATAAAAAAAGAATGTGTATATGTAGGTATATATATATATATATATATATATATATGTATGTATGTATAACTGAATCACTTTGCTGTGTAGTGGCAATTAACATAACATTGTAAATCAATTATACTTCAATAAATAATCAATTAAGAAAAAAAAATACAGGGGATGTTTTACTAGACCCAAATAAAACTCCTGATTAGCTCTCATGTCCCTCCCAGAAACCAGTCCCCAAAGACAAAATTTATTTCCCACTAATCACAGAAACATCTCCCCCAATCAAGCCAGTCTCTGTCTCATTCAATAACAATAATAATGTTACTCGAAAACTGGGTTTGCCTTTTGATGGGTGTTGAGCCAAAAGACACAACCAAGCCGAAGATCAGAAGGAAGGATTTATTATTATTTGCAGCAAGTAAGGAGGGATCTTTCCCAAAGCAGTGTCTCTCGGAACAGTAAAATTGGGGAAGTTTTCAGCTAAGGGTATATGCATATTCAGGAAGGGGCTTGGGCAGCCCACGCTTTATTTGATTGAAGTCAGAAGGATCAGAAAAGGTCAAAGTCATCCCTTAGGTTACAGCTGATCTGGCAGTTGAGCACTTCAGGCTAATCTTCACCACTGAAACAGAACTTGGAGCCTTTACAACTGATATCATTATCTTTGCTTGAATGTTTCTGCATTCTTCTGTGCCCTTAAGATCATTAATTACTGAGACCTGTTCAAGGGCAAGCATTATGGCTAGGCTTAGATCACAAAATGCCTTAGGCCAAAAATGGCTTCTCTCATGTCAAGAAAGCCATGCCTGATTCTCTTCCTCCAGGGACCCCTTACCCGATCTACTTACAATAATACCTTACAGTTATATAATATTTTTATTTACCAGATATGTTTCCTTACATCCTCTCATTCAGTCAGTAGCAGTCAGGCTGCAGTCTTGAAAAAAATTTCTTCACAGAATTTTTGTACAACATGAAATACCGCATTGGTAGTAGTCACTGAAGAATTACCCAGTCCTAAAAGATGACATAATAGCATGCTGTTGATGAGAACAGTTCCTCTTCCATATAGCCTAAAGTGAGACTAGAGTATCTGCTTAAATGCTACCTGCGCCAGAAGGATTTCAAAACCTCATAACCTTACTCTAGCCCACTTTGGCCTTCTCTCACATCTCACAGCACATTACTTTATACCAACTGATTTTACACATCATATCACTCAATCATGTGTGTAAGCCTTGTCTCTTTAAGTCCCAGGTCCTTTAAGGGCAAGAGTAACATGCCCTACACTGCAGCCACAACTCCCATACAGCCTGGAGAACAATCAGCAGAGATGCCTTATATTTAAGCACACCCCTGAGCCTAACCCCACCATCTCCTAAGTACCAATATGACCTCCCTGCAATGTTTCTGGGGGGTAGAGGGGCAGAGGAGATGGGAATTTCAAGATAAAATTACACTTGGTGGGTTGCATATCCACAGACTGAACCAACTGCAGATAGAAAATATTTAAGAAAAAGCAATTCCAGAAAGTTCAAAAAGCAAAACTTGAATTTGCCACGCACCGGCAACTATTTACAGAGCATTTACATTGTATTAGGTATTATAAGTAATCTAGAGATGGTTTAAAGTACACAAGAAGACGTGTGTAGGTTATATGCAAATAATATGCCATTTTATATAAGGCACTTGAGCATCCCATAGATTTTGGTATCCATGGCTGTGGGGTGGTAAAGGTGGAGGTGGACCTGGAACCAATGCCCTGCGGATACCGAGGGACAACTGTATCTTCAATTATCCATTTCTAGGCTGGAAGGACCTGAGAAGAAATCTAATTCAATATTCTCACATTTCAGATGAAAGAACTAAAGCCCAGAAATGTTAACTGTCCTGCCTAAAATGAGGCAATGACTTAGTGGCAGAAAGTGCACTGGTCCTGAACACCTGTCCTGACTCAGTATCTAGGTTTTTCTCTATACTATACTACCTCCTGTACTCCATTAGAAGGATTGCGTTTGTAAGTACTGAATGAATTGTAATATTAAATGAACCTTGTTCTTTTTTGCTTTAAAGGAATGTAACAAGAAAACAGTAATGGCGGTTTAGGGCAATGATCCTAAAATTCTGAAGATGTGTAATTTGGACTGTTCTTTAAATTATCAAGTTCACATATTAAAGTTCAAATATGTTGATTCACATAAATCAAAATATTACAAAGTTGCTACAAGAAGAATTTAAGAAATCTTCCATCTCTGTCTTTTTTTTTAAAACATAGGCAAAAAACTACAATAGAAAAAATATGAAGTAAAACAAAGATAAATACAAGGTCTTCTGGATGTAGATATCTTCACCATGATCAATAAATACAATGATAAGAAAGAACACATTTCCAGAAAAAAAAGGAACAGAGTGGGGGGTATGCAGAAAGACCCATAATCAAACACAACCTTTACTAGGTACAGTTTCATTTAAAGCATGAAAGAACTTGATTTATTCATTCATTTGCTCACTTATTCATTCACAATATTTATTAAAGCCCCTACTATGTGCCAGAAACAGGAAATGTAAAAGATGAAACGAGACAGGATTCCTGCTCTTCTGGAGATCACGCTTTAGTAGGAGTGGGATGGTAACAAGCAGACACAGAAACAAGCCAATTGCAGCTTGTGATAAATTGCTATGGAAAAAATAAACAGGGTGATGTGAGAATGTGTGAGGAGTCTACATGAGGTATGAGGTCAAGGAAGGCCCCCTAAGGAGGTCTGATCTGAGAAAGAAGAGGAAGTACAAAGTCTGGTTCCAATTTCCTTCTAACTAAAACCTTTAGAATTCCAACCAGAATCTTGGGAGGAGGAGTAAATTCCTCATTCCTAGTCTCCTCAGTACAAACACAGGAGAATGAGAGTGATCCCAATCCCCACATGGAATGGCCTGGTTTGGAGAAATCGTCCAAAGTGAACAAAAGGAAACTCACAAGCAAAGAAAGCTCTGTATTCCCCTTTCTTACGAAAATGACAGTTCCACTGTTTGGTAACATATGAACAGTAATGACCTGACACGGTGGACTTTACACAGAAAAACATACTCTTTTTGGTGTTTTCTACTATGAAAAGGGCAGTGGTAAGATGAGGCAGGAATAAAGTCTATATAGCAATCCACTGGCACGTTACTTTACAATTGTTATTAAGCATTTTAAATACAATTTTTCAAACTCTAAAATATCCCTTGTTAAAAAGCACAAAAGTAGAAAGACAAAGAACATGGGGAAGTTTTTTTCTTAATTTGTATATTTACTGTGTTACAGGTCTTAATGTATTCACTCCAATTTACAAGATTTACACATAAGCAAAGATCTGTTCAAAGCTCTATTATGCCACTTGCCAAACAACAACCATGCAAGCAACTATATGTCTGAGCAATTTTTCAGTGGTTTCTCCCTAGCCAAAGACCTAAAGACAAATATGTTAGTACAACATTATTACTAGGGAAAAGTAAAGATGGAGAATCAGTGAATATTTAAACTAGAACACACTCATTTTAAAGACAAGGAAAGTGAAGCACAAGGAGGGTAATGACTACCCAATGTCAAAAAAATGGGGGAAATTAGGCATTCAAACTCTCAGCCCAGGACTCCAGCGTTTTTTCAAAAGCAAGGAACAAGAATCTACTTTTCAACTGGCACTTTATAAACAAGATGAAACAGAAACCATCAGAGTAGGTTGTACACAATACAGATTTTGTTTTGGGAAACTTTTTTCATTTTTTTATATATATATTTTTCATACACAGATATGCACACACAGAGTTACATATCTATGGAGTCTTGAGGTAAGAAGATCTCTTGCTACGGGCTGCAGTCAAAAATATTAAAAACACTACATTGTACACTGCCTATCTTGAAATACTTCCTTGTATTGGTATTTTTATGCAAACGTTGCAATAGCAAGGCTGAAAACATTAATAGATGGCCAATCCTACCTTGGAAATCTTTCCTTCAAATCCCATTTTTGCATTCATTCAGTACTCTACTTTTTGTGCCGTTGACTATAGCTAAAGTAACTACTGACAGCGACAGCAGCAACCAGCAAGCACAGAGGCTCTCATTCAGCCAAATGTGCTAGAAGAATCTCTGCCTATTGGTCTCCTAAGGAATTTATAGCTGGAAAAGCAGATATTTATTACAAAAAGACACAGTATGTTCACTAAAGCGCAGAGGTTCAGAGAGTTCTCTCCAAAAAAAGAAATAAGTACGCCACAGACTTGCCTTTGAATGTAATTTCAGGGGAGAGGCTCATTCCTAAAATATTTTCTATTTTCTCTCCATAATATTGCCTGAGGCTAATATCTAGGGGAAAAAATTTAACATAGGACACAGCATCCACTCCTAATTAGGTGTAAGATTTAAAATGTGAACTGCCTTGGGAGAAGCTACACTAAAATTCCAGCTAAGATACAGAAATATCACATCTCAAGATATAAGATCATTTTTCGATGGCATATTGGGGAGAGGCCAGAGAAGACAACAACATTGAAGAGTATAAAGACAGATAAAAGAAAATGGGTAAAATAAGTCAGGGTTAAGAAGAGAATGTTAGAGCAAAAGGTAAACTACCCAATCACTATGCCACAGTAAAAGTTTACTCCAAAATATATTACGCACTACTAGATATTTCCGTCTTGGAACCTGACCTCCCCACTGCCTCAGCCAATCATGTTCTGTGCCGCATGACCCCATGTCCCCTTCCACAGCTAAGTAGACTAGCACTGGGCACCTTTGCCTGAGGCCTCCAACAAAAATTGGCCCCTAAAAAAACCAATATGTTGGGGGTAGGAGCAAAAAGTAAAAGAAATCACAGAAAGAAACAATGAAGTTGAATTAGGGATTGACAAACTCAAGTCATATAAAAGCAGGCATAGGGCTTCCCTGGTGGCGCAGTGGTTGAGAGTCCGCCTGCCGAAGCAGGGGACACGGGTTCGTGCCCCGGTCCGGGAAGATCCCACGTGCCGGGAGCGGCTGGGCCCGTGAGCCACGGCCGCTGAGCCTGCGCGTCCGGAGCCTGTGCGTCCGGAGCCTGTGCTCCGCAACGGGAGAGGCAACAACAGTGAGAGGCCCGCGTACCGCAAAAAAAAAAAAAAAAAAAAAAAAAAAGCAGGCATAATAAAGAGGCTATGAGTAAAAAAAAAAAAAAGAGATACGTAGTAGGGAGGAAGAGAACTAAGCATGTGAAAAATGCAGAGAAAACACGTGCAGCTCATGAAAGAGGGATGAAGTGGTCAGGAGAGATTCTTGTTTATGGCAGCTTTCTAGTTCTGTCATGTATATCCCCTTCCTCACGGTGAGTGGAAAATAAAAAAACCTAAGACACAAGTAAATGACTAAAAGGGTTTACATCATTTTTTTTTCCACATTAAAAAAACTTATCATTGCAAAGTCTGAGTTAGAAGAGTCCTTGGAATCAGATCAATTCACTATTTGAGAGAGAAGGAAATCGAGGACCGCAAAGGAAACGAAGGTTGTATAAATAGTGACAGAGCTAGGACAAGAATCAAGGCCTCCTATTTCCATAGCCATTACTCTCTGTCCTGAACAGCATTAAATATCACCAACAGAGAAAAATTGTTACTCAAAACGAGTATTTCTGCCACAGATTTTTTTTTTTTTTTTTGCGGTACGCGGGCCTCTCACTGTTGTGGCCTCTCCCGTTGCGGAGCACAGGCTCCGGACGCGCAGGCTCAGCGGCCGTGGCCCACGGGCCCAGCCGCTCCGCGGCATGTGGGATCTTCCCGGACTGGGGCACGAACCCGTGTCCCCCTGCATCGGCAGGCGGACTCTCAACCACTGCGCCACCAGGGAAGCCCTCTGCCACACATTTTTTTTTTTTTTTTTTTTTTTTTTTTTGTGGTACGCGGGCCTCTCACTGCTGTGGCCTCTTCCGTTGTGGAGCACAGGCTCCAGACGCACAGGCTCAGCGACCATGGCTCACGGGCCCAGCCGCTCCACGGCATGTGGGATCTTCCCGGCCCGGGGCACGAACCCGTGTCCCCTGCATCGGCAGGCGGACTCTCAACCACTGCGCCACCAGGGAAGCCCTGCCACACATTTTTAAATGAATCAGAAATCTTTATGTGCATTATGCCATCTCCCACAGTTTAAATTTTTCACCTATTTACTCTCTGGTTCTCTGGTATTCTTATGAAATACATTCATTAGATTTCTCCTTTTCTTTGTAAAGGTATTTTTTTAATGCATGCGTCACTCAAGACAGTACACAAAATTCATCATGCTCCACTGGCTTTTCCTCACCATACCTTCAAAAACAGCATTACTCAGAACATGTTATTTCACAGACTGCACAACAGTGCTTGAACTCAAAGTAGTACAGGACAGACATTTTAACTGAAAACAATTTCAACCAAGGACCATAATGATTTCCCTTAAGAAAAACTCAACACCTATGTCACTAAAGTTCAGAGAAAACAGTGCAAGAACAATCGAAACTGAAGAAGAACTAATGTGAAATGTTTCAAGTCATTCCTTATAAAATGTATTGCAATCATTCAGTTTATCCTGAGACCAAAAACTACAACTTGGAAACACAAATCCCAAAGATGGGAAATTACTAAACAGTGGGAAAGTGTAGAGAGAGGAAGAAAAAAAGTTGACATAGGGTAAAGATGGTGAAGCCCCACGTCAGGACTGCAGCACACCTAAATGCTTATTCTGCCAGAACAAACACTTAAGCTCCTCTAAGGATCCCCTACAGGACACAGCTGGGAGTGGGGTGAATAAGTCCTTGAACCTAAAGCTGATCCACAGAAAAGCAAAGTCATCAATTTCCTAAGAACATTCTCAGCCATCTTAAAACAGCGGAAATTGAGAAGACAGCATATTTTAAAGAATTCTTTGCTTAGGTTTAAGGTGAGCAAGGTATATATAAAGTGAAGAACACACAACCTAGAGTGCTAACGATTAAACAAGGAAAAACACAAAACTCACCAATCTAGGGGCCACTTCAGTATAGCTAATATATCATACTCAAAAGAATTTTTTCGTCAAGCGAAGAATTCATGGCGTTGTAAGCATATTACTTCTTATTTTAGCATCTTAAAGGTGTGTACTGTTACCGCCATTTGGTGAGAAAATTCAGGCTTAGGGCCTTTAATTAACCAAGGTCACTAAAGCCAGGCAGTGCGTCGAGCGGGATTGGCACCCCGTCTGTCTTAATAAGGCTTGCGAGAGTATAAGCCGCAGTCGACACAGCTGTTTAAGTTCATCCTTACCAGTCACCCAGGAGCTGAGTTTTGAAGAGGAAATCTAAAAAGGGCATTTGACTTTCTCTCTCTCAAAGCAGAAGAGAACTGAGCTGTCAGAAACAGAAAGAGAAGTGAGTGCGGCTGCTGCGCGGGCTCTCCATACCCCCAGCTCAGGTCAGTCGCTCCCCAGCGCCAGCGGCCACGGGACCGAGCCCGCCCTGCTCGGATCACGCAGCCCGAGCCACGCTCGGTTCTCCGCCCGGGGCCAAGGGGGCGCGGCTGTCAGACCCGGAGGGGCAGGGACAAAGAGCCTCCCCGGCCGTGGCCGGGGGCTGCGGGCCAGTGGCCGAGCCGGGGCTCCGTGGACGCCCGGCGGCAGCGGCCCCAATGGGGCGGGGTGCGGACCGGTGCGGAGCGCGGCGGAGGAGGGGCGGCCGCCGGCCCGAGGGGCTCAGCCAGAGACGCGGACAGGGCAAGCGGAGACGCCTTCCCTCTCGCCCTCTCCCCATTACCTTGTTTGTGGGCTTCTCGTCACCGTCGCCGACGCCAGCGGGCTTCCAAGCCGGGGCGGCACAGCGAAAGACGATTAGCGGGCGTCAGCAGCCTCCTGCGCCGACGAAACAGCCTCCAGGTCGGGATGGAGAAAGGCCGGGGCTGGGAATCAGGGATAAGGTTGGTTCCCAGCTGGTGGAGATTTTACTCCTCTCGTCCCTCGCACTCCGCTTCCGCTCCGCCTCCTGGCCTGGCCCTTCCCCCACTACGGAGACCAGCCGCCCGCGACGCGCGGCATTGTGGGGGATGTAGTCCCGGAATGCGGAAGAGGCGGCACGTGTTTCTAACCCGTCGGCACCTACTCCGGGTCAGGACGACGCCGTTGCACAGCAACCAGAGGCGGCTGCAGGCTCCTTTTTCGGATGAGCTTAGCTTGAGGGAGGAGTTCTCTCTGCCTTAATTCGCTGCGGGCGCGGAAAGGAGAGCGTAGGCGTCTCACTCATACCCTCCAGCTGGGAACTAACAGTTAACACGCTGTTGGCTTGAGGCAGAAGGGCTTAGTATGATTAAAAGTGTACTACTGACAAGAATGCCCGTTTTTGCCCCGAATGTCCGTAGCCAACGGAGTAAGGCAAAAATAACCGACTAAAGATTGAACAGGAAGAAACAAAATCGTTATTTTTCATAGATAATATCAATACTATGTATGTGGCAAATCCAAAAGAATTTGCAGATAAATTGTTACAATTAATAAGAGTTTAACAAGGTTAATAGACACAAAAATAGTATTCTTAAAAAATACTTATTTCTATATTCCAGGAAAAAAACAGAATTGAATTTTCTTTAAGTTAGAGGATTTGAAGCTTACAATACCCTCAAACCAATATCAGATATCTAGGAATAAATCAAAGAAGTGCAAGACCTATATGAAGGAAACATTTTAAAAACATTGAACAAGACCTAAACAAATAAGAGATAATAACACGTTCACAGATTGAAAGATTCCATACTGAAAGATGTCAAGCCTCCCCAAATTAATCTGTAGACCCAGTGCAATTCCAGATAAATTTCAGTAGATTTCTGTGTGTGCGTGTGTGTGTGTGAGAAAGAGAAACTTAACGAGCTAACTTAAGTTTATGGAAGAGTAAAGACAAGTATACATGAGGAAGAGGAGGAAATAAAACAAGTATATATGAGGAAGAGGAGGAAGAAGACTTGTGCAACCAGATATCAAGCTTTATTATAAAGCCATAGTCATTAAGGCAGTGTGGTATTGGATCAAGGATATACCAATATACCAATAAAACAGAATGAAGAGCCCAGAGATGCGCCACGGCTTCAGTAGCAACAGCCGCTCCCAACGATAGGTCTGAGCCTCGCCAGCCCCTCCCCCAGGAGACTGATGCAGTCGGCCAACCCCTGATATATATAAAAAAAAAAAAGAAGAATAAAGAGCCCAGAAAGTCTCATCTGTACATGAAAGTTTGATTTACGTTGTCATGATGGCGATGCAGAGCAATGCCTAAAGGATGGTTTTCAATAATTGGTGCTGGGACAAATAGATTTCCATTTGGAAGAAAAAAAATGAAATTGGGCTCTTTACATTACACACCAAAATCAATTCCAGGTGGATATTAGACATAAATTTGAAAGGCAAAACAATAAAGCTTTTAGGAGATAAAATAGGAGCAAATATCCATGACCTCAAGAGTAGGGGACAGACTTTTTAAATTAATCCAAAAGCACTAATTATAATAGAAAAACTGATAAATTGACCACATTAATATTTAAGACCTGGTTTCATCAAATGACACCATCAAAAGAGCTAAAAAGCAAGCCTCAGAATCAAATAAGAAATTACAGCATTATGCTATACACAAATTTGTACAGAGCTGTATGTCAGTTATCGCTCAATAAAGCTGAAAAAACTTTACAGTATATAGAACCAAGAGAAGTCTTGTATCCAGGATATATAAAGAACTACAGTCATAAGAAAAAGAAATGAACAGGCAAATTACCGAGGAAGAAATCCAAATAACCAGTAAACCTGTGAAAAAGTGTCAATCTTATAAGAGAACAGGGAAATTTGAACCGCAGCAAGATAACACTACACCACCGACCAGAATGGCTAAAATGAAAGAGACTGACAGTTACAAGTGTTCTCACTAGGGGTAGAGCAACAGGAATTTTCACTTTACTATAGGGAGGTAAATTAATAGAGCAGTTTGGAAACATTGTTTGGCCTTATCTACTAAAGTACAGAGACCTGTGCACGACTAAGAACACAGGCCTGTACATGACCAAGCATGTCACTTCCTGGTATATACCCTAAGAAAGGCTCATGTGCACCAAGATGCATGTGCAAGAATGTTAACAGCAGTACCATTGTTATAGCTAGAAACTGCAAACAACCCAATGTCCTCTATCAACAACAAAATGGATAAATTGTCATATAATAATAGACATAGAATATAACAGAGAAATGAACAAACTACATGCAATAATATAGATGAGTCTTAAAATATAACGTTAAGAAAAAGAAACCACTCTCGAAAGAATATATAATGTATTATTCCATTTTTATAAAGTTCAAAAACATGAATAAAGAATGCATACTTAGGTGCTGAAACAGTAAAGAAGAGGAAGGAAATAGTTACCATAAAAAGGAGGTTAACGGCTACCTCTTAAGACAGAAGGAACCCTATTGGGAGAGGATTGAGACTGGGAAGTCTCTTATAGTAAGGGGAGGGGGGAGAACACATATATACAAAAGGCCACAGTAGAATGTGGTATCTGCTATATGTAGAGAAAACACATTTCTATCTGAGTGGGAAAAGTCCACATGGTAGCCAGGCACAAAGGAGAAGAGGCAATACAGGTCATGTATACAAAACATGGGATAACCTGGATACAGATTACCTGACCTGTCCAGTACAGTAGCCACTAGCCATATGTGGCCTTTTTCTTTTTCTTGCGGTACGCGGGCCTCTCACTGTTGTGGCCTCTCCCGTTGCAGAGCACAGGCTCTGGACGCGCAGGCTCAGCGACCATGGCTCACAGGCCTAGCTACTCTGCAGCATGTGGGATCTTCCCGGACCGGGGCACGAACCCGTGTCCCCTGCATCGGCAGGCGGACTCTCAACCACTGCGCCACCAGGGAAGCCCCATATGTGGCTTTTGAGAGCTTGCAGTGTGGCTAGTCTGAATTGAGATGTGCCGTAAGTATAATATACCCACCAAATTTTGAAAATTTACTACAAAAAAACATAAAATAGCTCTGTAGTTTTAAAATACTGATTATATGTTAACACGATAATATTTTGGATATATTGCTTAAATAAAATACATTATTAAAATTAATCCACTTGTTTCTTTTTACTTTTCAAATATGACTACAGAGAAAAATAAAACTGCATATGTGGCTTGCATTATATTCCTATTGGACAATGCTTCTATAGAGATACATCAAACAAACAAACAGACAAACAGAAAGATAGGACAGAGCAAAAACTTAGAAGGCTTAAATGCCAAACTAAGAAACTTTTACTTAATTTGAGAAGCCACGCAAAGTTTTAAGATGGGGAGATAGTTATGTATTTGTCTGTGAGATTCTATTTTGTTGTCTAATATTTATGTATGTTAAAGCAATCTCCTCTATTAGATTACAAACACATTACTATCCACTGTTTCCAGACACTGGTAGAAGACACTCGGTAAATATACAATGAATAAATAAATCTTCCTACTGGCCTCATACACAATCTCTGGATACCATATATATTTAATAACTGCTGTTTGATAGACGTTTCCCTGGCCAAAAGATTCATCTATTGTTATTTTCAACATTTTTCATCACCTCCATTCTATCCCACATCTGGGTAGACAAAGAGTAAATTAATTTGGAATGTTGAAGGTAATAATTATTATTATATTTTATAGTACTTTACAACTTAGAAATCTTTTTCTTAGATGCAGTGGGATGTATTGCCAAACTCCGCCCACTCATCTGTCAAAGGGAGACCTAGAGTCAAGAGAATGTAATCAGCTAAACTCTGGGCTAAACCTGTGGGGAAATGGTGGCTCTTTCCTGAGAGTTTGAAATATGTAGAACAGGAGGAGGGGGAGACACAGGTCAGAAATGAAGGGAGCCTCCCTGAAGGACGCTATGGTTGGGAAAGCCTAAAACTGGAAGTACCTTCCACTGGGCTTTGAGGGGTACATTCAAGTTAACAGAATCTTTGCTCCTCCTACCTTGTGATTTGTTTCTGTGATATACCTGACCCTTCGTGGACAGTTCTATTTTTCCACATAGTGGTCCAAGGGTTTGGTCTGGGGGAGTCTGACAGGCTAGGAAAGGGAGGGCCTAACCTGCCCTTCTATGGGGCTGGGGAATGTGAGAGGAGCCTGCTAACCACAGGAAAAGCTCCTAATCAAAAGTATAATAAGGAGTTTGGACCAAGACAGGTTTTTTGTTTTGTATACAATATGATATGTTTTTATTTAAATATGTGTCTTTGTATATGTATATACACATATATATCATTTAACAGTATGTAGAAAAACCTATATCAAAATAAAAACAATGTTTAGTATTTTTTTATTGTATATGGGAGTATAGTTGATTAATAATGTTGTGTTAGTTTCAGGTGTATAGCATAGTGATTCAGTTATACATATACATGTATCCATTCTTTTTCAAATTCTTTTCCCATTTAGGTTATTACAGAGTATTGAGCAGAGTCCCCTGTACTGTATAGTAGTTCCTAGTTGGTTATCTATTTTAAATATAGCAGAGTGTACATGCAAGACAGGTATTTTAATTCTCTGCCCCTAAGCTATGTCCTGTGACCATGAACTGATTGCACAACGCAGGTTGCTCTTGCCAATGAGTAAATACATCCAAGTCCAGCAAGAACTCATCATATCTTGCCTAATTCAAATTTAGGCTTTCCTTTATAGAAAGCAGATCTTATTTATTTAAACTCCCAAATGTAAACTGCAAAAATGCAAAGATGAGCATTCAAATTATCAAGATCATAATGACTATTATATCTCCTAGCAGGTGCTCACATGCAGGGAGATAGATTTTAACCAACCAAAAGGTGCAAATATCTATCTTTTTTTTTTTTTGCTAACTTGCCTAATCACAAAAATTACCTATATTTTGTTCATTATTATAAAATTCAGAATAATTACCCCATTAAAGTAAATGAATTGATGAATGCTATTGCATTCAAAGCTCATTACTATACATTTTTTCCACATAAGCAGCTAGATTTAGAAATTAAAGCCTCCGAATATTCTAAATTAGATAAAATGGGTTCAATTTTTAATAACCATGTTTGATAAATCCCAAGGATTAAGCCACTTTCCTTGGCTATGACTTAGTTTACTCATTCGTTAAAAAAATGTTTAGGTATCTTTCTATTTACTCTTCCTCAAATAGATTACGAGATCTTGTCAATCAAGATGTATGACATTGGGCTTCCCTGGTGGCGCAGTGGTTGAGAATCTGCCTGCCAGTGCAGGGGACACGGGTTCGAGACCTGGTCTGGGGGGACCCCACATGCCGCGGAGCAACTGGGCCCGTGAGCCACAATTACTGAGCCTGCGCGTCTGGAGCCTGTGCTCCGCAACAAGAGAGGCTGCGATAGTGAGAGGCCCGCGTACCGCGATGAAGCGTGGCCCCCACTTGCCACAAACTAGAGAAAGCCCTTGCACAGAAACAAAGACCCAACACAGCCATAAATTAAAAAAAAAAAAAAAAAAAAAAAGATGTATGACATTGAGGGCTTCCCTGGTGGCGCAGTGGTTGAGAGTCCACCTGCCGATGCAGGGGACACGGGTTCGTGCCCCGGTCCGGGAAGATCCTACATGCCGCGGAGCAGCTGGGCCCGTGAGCCATGGCCGCTGGGCCTGCATGTCCGGAGCCTGTGCTCCGCAACGGGAGAGGCCCGCGTACCCCGCAAAAAAAAAAAAAAGTATGACGTTGCAAATTTAGAGAAAAGATGTGACATAGTGCAGAGTTGTATTAATATTTTGGTCTAAGCATTACCCAACTTTATTGTGTTTTAATTCTTACAATCCCAAGAGTTTTGTCTGTCATAAGTTCCACTTTAACATGTACTATAAAATTCACACGTTCCAATACCTTCCCCATTGTACACTACTCAGATCAATCCTTTAGCAGAACAGATAGATGCAGCCTTAAAACGCTAGTCCCTGTCAGATCCATCTATTCCCACCCACATCCTGTCAGCCATCTCTCTCAGATTCCATAAAAAGTGAGAGGGAGGAAACAAAGAAAAAGACTTTAATGCAGGCATTAACTACAGTCTCTCCTCATTTCCTGCCTCCCTACTCCTATGGCTGATGATAACAAACAGGGCACACACTCTGTTATCATAAAAATAACCTTATCCATTCAATTATTCCATCAACAGGTATTTATGGAGCACCAACTTCCCATCTTTATACCCGGTGCCTTGGAGAACACATGACAAGCACAAAACAGGCCCGTGATTGATGATTTTATGAGGAGGTTGGAAAAACAAGTTAACAAGGAAAGTCATTAAAGGACAATATAGATATTACCAAATATGATACCAGTAATAAGTGTTATAGAAATTGAAGGTGATATAATGTTTATAATGTGCTTAACTCAGACCAGGTGGTAGATAAGTCCAATCATAAAAGGACATTATTAACTTTGGAACACTATTCTTCTGTTACTGCGACTGTCGGGAACACACAACCAAAGTGTTCTAAACAATGTGTAGAAACTATATGATCTGTGGAAAAAACACAGTAGCTGACATTTGTGTAATTTTCAAAACATTTTTGCATTATTTCTTCTAATTGTTATAACTCTCTGAGAGGTACACAGAGAGGATAGTATCCCAATTTTTTGTTGAGGAAACTAAGGCTCAGAGTAGGGACATGACATGCCCAAGAAGACAAAGCCTGTAGGTGGCAGAGGCAAGATTAGAAATTAGGTCTTTTGATATCTCAACTAGGACCCTACCCTTACAATAATAGTACCAATCTGTTTTCGAGATATTTGTGAAATGGAATGAATAAAGAAAGAAGGCATTTCCCTCGCTTTTCCTGTGTATGGGATTAACCACAAGAAAATCAGAGACTAGTTTTCTTTCCTACAGACTCTTAGCACCTACACCAATGCCTGGCTCCTATTAGGTATTCTCAGTAAACATTTGTTGGAGATGTCACTCTAAACATTTTGGGGAAAGCTTGATTTGTTTAAAGCAGAGGTTCTCAGAGACCCATCTATAATTCAGTGCCTAGCTGTCTAAATATGGATGTTAAAACTATAGATCTCAGAGCCCCATTTGTGGAAATTTTGATACAGGGGCTCTTGAGTGAGACCCAGGAATCAATGTATTTAAAATGATCCTGTAATGATTCTAATGAGCCACTAGGTTTAAAAACCTCTGGTTTAAACAATCTTGTTTCTCTGTTCCTCCCTCCCTCCATCTTAGTCTGTAGGGAGAAGCCAAAAAGAAGAAGGGGAAGAGGAAGGTAAAGATTAATAAACATGTGGCCCTACAGACTGACCCTTAGGAGAGAAACTGCCCCAGGTCCCGATGGTTTTCCAGTTTTCAATTGCAGTCCCTTATGAGCCTCGGTTCTCTTTTATTTATTTAAGTATTCATTCAGCAATGTGCCAGGTGCTGGGGAAATAGCAGGGAGCCATCAAAGTCCCTGCTCTCATGGACTGACAGTCCAGTGAAAGCAATGAACAAATGGATGCTATGTCTGGAGATGATAAATGCTATGAGGAAAAGTAAAGCAAAATAAGAGGATGGAGAGTGGCAAGGGGGATGGGAACTATTTTATACAGGGTGGTCAGGGAGGGCCTGTTTGAATTGTTTCATGAGACACCTCTGTATCCCTATAATAAATTTGCCTTGCCTGAAGCCATCTTGATTGAAGGGATCAGTAGCGTTTCTTGACTGCAGACAACAGAAACTAATTCTAATTATCTTAAGGAAAAAAAAGAAATATGTCAGGGGTTCAATGAATAGAAAAGAGGCTATAGAACCAACTGAGAAGATGGATAGGGACTGAGGCATCGTTGGAATGTCCAGTGGCCCAACAATTGTCTTGTAACAAGGATAGTCTGGCCAGAACATCTTTACCACTGCTATGCAACACTGCTAGCCTCTGAAGGTACCCTTAATGAATCTTAATGACCTCTTACCTTTGCATCGTTTGCTCCAGACTTAAGGCTCCATGTAGGAGAAGCTGTAAGGTCAAGCCTAAGGCCACCTGCTCCAGCTGCAAAGTGTTAGGGAGGAAAGAACTCTCTTCTGGGGCAACCAAGGAGGGGAACACAGCATGGACTCCCCAAAAGCTGCCATCTCATGAGAGATTCCCCAGGTGAAGGCCTTGGATACTACACTAACAAAAAAAGGACACAATTCCACTATAGTCTCTGTGTTTTGCAACTAAATTAGCCTTGACATAACCCCCCAGAGGAAGGCTGTAACCTAAGACCAAGTCTGAACACAGAGTGTAAAATTCTATCCTGTCCTTGGACATTTAATAAGCATTAACTAGACCCAGTGCCAGAATGTTAAAGACCCAAATGTGAGATAAAAAAGAAAAAAGATTCCTGACTTTACGATCCTTAAGGTCTAGATGGGGAGACAAAACACATAAAAAAGAAATTTCAAAATCAGCATATGAAATGGGCCAAAAAAAAAAAATGTTACTGCTAGTGTGAAGCAGTTCAATGTAGTGCTTTAAAACCCTTGCTCTAGGACTTCCCTGGTGGCACAGTGGTTAAGAATCTGCCTGCCAATGCAGGTGACACAGGTTCGACCCCTGGTCCAGTAAGATCCCACATGCCGCGGGGCAACTAAGCCCGTGCGCTACAACTACTGAGCCTGTGCTCTAGAGCCTGTGTGCTGCAACTACTGAGCCCACGTGCCACAACTACTGAAACCCGTGCACCTAGAGCCTGTGCTCCGCAACAAGAGAAGCCACTTCAGTGAAAAGCCTGCGCACCGCAACAAAGAGTAGCCCCAGTGAGCAGCAGTGAAGACCTAGTGCAGCCAAAAATAATAAATAAATAGATTCACCTTAAATAAATGAATAAATTAAATTAAATTAATAAATAAATAAAACCCTTGCTCTAAGGCTAGACTGCCTGTTTGAATCCTGTCTCCATCCCTTACTAAGGGCAAAACCCTGAGAACATTAGTTTCTCTGAGCCTCAATTTCCTCATTTGTAAAAATGTGGATAATAAACATACCTACCTTGTAGAGTTCTAGTGAAGATTAAACTGAGATAATCCATGTAAAACCCTTCATACCATGCCTAGTCAACACACAGTAAGCACCAATACAGGTTAGCTAAGTTAATAGCTATTGTATCTCATCAGTATCAATTGATGCCATCAATTGGCGTCATTATTTTATAAATTACAATGAAAGAAAATCACTTCCCCATTGTCTCTGTGATTCTCTACCATTCTGTCAGTCTATACATCAATTACATCAATTACATTCAACACGTGGTACCAATAATGCTTTTAACTCAGTTGAAGTGATGACAATTTGAAAAGCTATGACCATAATTACTGATATTACATCTATGTCATAACTGCCACCTGGCTGATGGTGAATGCAGACACATCCTGATTTCAGAGATGCTAATGTGTAAAAAAAAATGGGAGTCTTAGAATTTTTTTAATTATTCCAATTTATAAAATTCTAAGGGACTCAGAAGAAGCCAGGAGTTTGTTCAGGAGCTCAAACTCTGCAGTTTTATAAACCAAAAGGACAAAAAAGCAATAGCTTTGACAGATGTTTGCAATGAATCATCTTTGTTGCTGTAAACTTGTAGAAAACTGTTAAATTGTTACCATAGTGAATAGTAAAAGGAAAGCATTTTCAGAACTACCAGGCCAAACTGATGTGCAGAGAAACTTTCTCAGAATCCAAGAACTAGAAAGGTGTAAGGGAATCATGCAAGACTTGACTCTATCCCTCCTACATCACCCTGACATCTAAAGGTCATCCAATCTTTTTAAAAAATTCCTCCAGTGATAGTAAACTCAAAACTTTCAAAGGAAGTTGATATCATGTTAGGGAAATTCTGCTCAAAGTTCTTCCGTATATTAAAAAAAAAAAAAAAATCTTACTTCTGTGCCATCTACCTCTTGGCCCTAGTCCTACCCTTTAGGCCCATACCCTCAAACATAATCATTCTTCATTCCACCTCAAGTGCCCTCCCAACAGCCTTCACCTCACCTCCCCACCCCTCTTGGCCACATCTTCTCTTTTCCAAGGTCCATCAATTCTGAGGGTCAACAGTAAGAGCTGAGCTCAGCTGTGTGATTCTTCTTCTGGACATACGTGGAATCACACAGCTGTGATCATCTGGCAGCTCTACTGGGCTGGGTGGTCTAAGATGGCTTCACTCATGTGTCTAGTAGTTGTCCTGGCTGTCAGCTCCAGGTCTCTCCACACAGTCTCTTGTCCCCAAGGGGTCTAGACTACTTTACCAATAGCGTCAGGACAGCAAGAAAGAGAGAGCAGAAACTGCAAGGCCTTTTAAAACCTAGGCTCAGAACTCCCACAATGACGGCTCTCCCACATTCTCTTGGCCAAAATGAGAAACAAGCCAGCTCAGACTAAAGGTGGTAGATAAACAGACTTCACTTCTTGTTAGGAGAAGCAAAGTCACAATGCAAACAGGTGTGTATACCAGCAGGTGCTTATTGTTTTATTTGCATTATCTCACTTTCCTCAACAATGTATGGAGTAGGCACTATTATTATTTCATGTTAGATATGAGTATGGCTGATACACTGATAAGGTGGGACTTCATAAATCATAATTGAAAAAACTACTGTCTTTCTTTTCTCCACTTTCCATTCAAACCGGCTCTATAGGGGTGAAATCTAATGCAAATCCTGTGACTTTTGTGGTCACTCTTAAAAAATAAGAAATCTGCTTTTTAGCCCTCTGAAACAGTCTTAGTTCAGTAAATAAAATATCCAGTGCCACATAAAATTGACTTCCAACGTTTCACTTTGCAATCATTATAACACTAATTGATCCAGGCAAGAATCATCAGTGGATGCTAAATATAGTTGGTGAAAGTTTGATGAGGAGAAGGAGATTTATAGTGTCTCAAAATAGCTCCCTTCAAAATAGTTATTCATTACAAATGGGAAAATTGTCACTTTATAGTGGAGAAATCTGGCAGACACCACCTTATGCAAGCGATCAAAGTTAACATGAACAACAATGGGACAAACTGACACCACGTGCCTCTTGATGTGGTGTATGAAGAAGAGCACCGCATCAGTTGTGAAACATTCCTGCTAAGAATGCAAATTTTTCAACTAATCATGAGGAAACGTCCAATAAACTCAAATTGAGGGGTGTTATGCAAAATAAATAGCCTATAACCTTAAAAGTGTCAAGGTCATGAAAGACAAAAACTGCTGAAGAACTGGCCAGTTTAAGGAGAATAAAGACACATGAGGACTTCCCTGGTGGTGCAGTGGTTAAGAATCCGCCTGCCAATGCAGGGGACACGGGTTCGAGCCCTGGTCCGGGAAGATACCACATGCCGCGGAGCAACTAAGCCCGTGCACCACAACTACCGAGCCTGCGCTCTAGAGCCCGTGAGCCACAACTACTGAGCCTGCACCCTACAGCCCATGAGCCACAACTACTGAGCCCATGAGCCACAACTACTGAGCCCGTGAGCCACAACTACTGAAGACCACACGCCTAGAGCCCATACTCTGCAATAAGAGAAGCCACCGCAATGAGAAGCCTGCTCACCGCACCTAAGAGTAGCTCCCGCTCCCTGCAACTAGAGAAAGCCTGTGCACAGCAACGAACACACAACACAGCGAAAAATAAATAAAATAAAATAAAAAGACACATAAAATGAAATGTAATGCCTGAGAGGGACCCACACTGGGGGTAAGACCTCACAGGATACTGACAATGACTGTTCTCTCCAAACATCCTCTTCTAATTACCAGCCTTCCCCTTGGGATAGGGGTATGGTCAGCTAAGGCTGGGAAATCTGCTCAACTGCCTCCTCTTCAGCTCCTGACTTGGTGATCTTATCCATCACTTTGGAATTTGGGATAGTTGGTAGCATTTTGGGGGGACTCATTTAAAATGGAAACAAGAAGCCCTATTTTAAAATACCATTGTTTGAGGAAACTAAGACTTTAAAAGTTTAAGTAACTTGTCCTAGGCCACAGATAATAAAAAGGAGAGTTGGGATTCAAAAATTAGTATCAGGGCTTCCCTGGTGGCACAGTGGTTGAGAGTCCGCCTGCCGATGCAGGGGACACAGGTTCGTTCCCTGGTCCGGGAAGATCCCACATGCCGCGGAGCGGCTGGGCCTGTGAGCCATGGCCACTGAGCCTGTGCGTCCGAAGCCTGTGCTCCGCAATGGGAGAGGCCACAGCAGTGACAGGCCTGCGTACCGCAAAAAAACAAAAAAACAAAAAAAAACCAAAGGTATACTACCTTTGAGCATGACTCTTTATATGACTCCTAAGAAAGTCAAAATATAATGTAAAATGAGAGAAAAGGTATGTATTTCCGACAGAACCCAGGGTAATACACTCCAAACATATTGCTTTATGATAATTTGATTGATATAGGGGTAAAACTTACGGAATTTATAGAAATGAATGTTTAACATTTCTCCCAGGTTATGCCACTTAAATACCTATTGTTTTAACAGGAAATATTTTTTGCAGATACAAAACAGCTAATAATTGAAAAACTAAGATGACTGTCCCAATGCCCTCCAGCCAAAAGATCATCAGAAACCTATGGTCAAACAATATTAGATGACATCAGGAGACAGAAGCAATTATGATTATATTTTATTATATTATGATCTTAATAAGCCTTATCTAGATGTAGAGAAGACTAGAATGAGGCTAAAGCTATATTGGTAAAGAAGCAGCAAACACTCATATTTTACCAGGATAGGGAGATGTTTGGTCATTTTTGTGATATGGACAATGTACATGTTTTGTCTGTATTCAGATATGATTAAGAAGTGGTCTTTAGTTGCCCTATGATCCAGCAATCCCACTCCTGGGCATATTTCCGGAGCAAACTCTGATTCGAAAATATACATGCACCTCAATGTTCATAGCAGCACTATTTACAATAGCCAAGACATGAAAACAACCTAAATACCCATCGACAGATGAATGGATAAAGAAAGTGTGGTAGATGTATACTATGGAATACTACTCAAGCATAAAAAAGAATGAAATAATGCCATTTGCAGCAACATGGATGAACCTAGAAATAGTCATATTGAGTGAAGTCAGACAGAAAAAGACAAATATCACATGATATTACTTATATGTGGAATGTAAAATATGATACAAATGAACTTACTTACAAAACAGAAACAGACTCACAGACATAGAAAACAAACTTATGGTTACCAAAGGGGAAAGGGGGAGAGGGAGGGATGAATTAGGATTTGGGGATTAGCAGGTACAAAGTACTATATATAAAATAGATAAACAACTAGCTCCTACTGTATGGCATGGGGAACTACATTCAATATCCCATAATAAACCATAATGGAAAAGAATATATATATACATATTTATGTATAACTGAATCACTTTGATGTACAGAAGGAACTAACACAACATTGTAAATGAATAATTATTCAATAAAATAAATAAATAAAAACAATAATAAAACCTAAAAAAAGCAGTGGTCTTGTTTTGTTTTGATTTATCACAATCACATAGTAGTCTTATCTGATGTGAGTGTTCTATGAAATTATTTATGTTCATCAGGAAAACACCAAGGCCTAGCTGTGCCAGGCCACCTTATAGCAACATCAGGTGCTGACAGTACTAACATCATAAGCTGATAGTACCAAACCAGGGCCTCTTTTCCTCTGTCTCAACTATAATAGCAAAAAAAAACAAACAAAAACCTATTCTTTTTAATGTCTAATTACAAGGGACAGATAAAAGAAGTAAGTTGTGAAACTGTGCATCCATATAATGGAATACAATGCAGCCATTTAAATGATGTAATGAAAGAATATTTAATGACATATAAAGATAGTCTCAATACACTGTTAAATTCTCAATACACTGTTAAGTGAGAAGACTGATTACAAACCAGTACTTACAGTGTAATGATAGTTTGATAATTATATACACATATGCATAGAAAAAAGATTAAGAGAACATAAACAGCAGTATTAAAATTGGCATATCTGGGGCTTCCCTGGTGGCGCAGTGGTTGAGAGTCCGCCTGCTGATGCAGGGGACACGGGTTCGTGCCCCGATCCGGGAGGATCCCACATGCCGCGGAGCAGCTAGGCCCGTGAGCCATGGCCGCTGAGCCTGTGCGTCAGGAGCCTGTGCTCCGCAAGGGGAGAGGCCACGACAGTGAGAGGCCCGCATACCGTAAAAAAAAAAAAAAAATTGGCATATCTGGCTGCTGAGATTATGGACAAATGTTATTTTCCAAAGTTTCTCAATGCAGATGTATTACTTTTGCAATGGGAAAGGGCAGTTTTGTTGCTACTGCTGTTGCTATTTTAACAAGGCTCACAACATGAGTGAAAACTCAGAAGCAGGAGTCATGGTGAGACGGCAAGGACCTTGAAGAGCCTCAGGAATGAGCATTTAGGGAGCAAGATTTACATTCCAGTACACAAATTAAGAATACTGACTTGTATTTCACTCCAGGTGGGGGTAAAAAAATAGCTTTGGATTTGCTCAAAAGGTTTGGCTCAAAGTCCTAGATTTCTGCATCATTAAGCAAAGAATAAGTGACCAATTACTTTCTGCCAGGCATTGTTCTAAGCACTCTGCATGTATTAAATCAACTAATCTTCAAAGTAACCCTAAGACATAAAGTTTATAATTATTCCCCTTTTCCAGGTGAGAAAACTCATAGAGATCAGTCAAATAACTTTCCCAGTGTCCTACAGCTAAAAAGTGGCAGATCAGCATTTGAATCCAGACCTTCTATTTCTAGAATCTGTGTTCTCAAGTTCTGCTTGAAAGATGATGATGGCAGAATTTAAACGTATTAGTCATAAATTCATATAAATATTCCTGTACTCTCCTTAGACTTTTAAAAATCTATATGGCATCCCAATGGGCCAGCCCTAAATTTCTTAAGCCAGGTAACTGACAAAAATGTTAGGCAGCCTCAAGGATAGAGCCTGGAAGATTTAGATGGAAACCTAAGTAGTATAGTTAATTGGCAATGTTGTGTTAGTCTCTGGTACACAGCAAAGTGATTCAGTTATACATAAACACAAATATGTTCAGTTATATATATACATATTCTTTTTCATATTATTTTCCATTATGAGTAACCATTATTATCTCTATCCTCATATACCATTATAATGATATACCATCATGTTCAAAAATTATAATGCATATGATAAATTATTATAACAAAAAATATTACAAAATTTTTCATTTTACCATATAAATAGTTGTCAGTTATATTGCCATTTTCATTATCTACATTTCTAGAGAAACATAGGTCCCTAGAATATTCCTTAAGTTTTTCTTCCAAATTTTCAATGCTCAGATATTACAAAGAAAACCAAAACTGGAAGTATGCTAATCAATTTGTTCAGATCACTCTTCACTTGAACTATATCTTAATCTATCATGGCCAGAAAACATGTTTTATGGAAATTAGTTTGATGGTTATTTGTACAGGAATCTTCTTATTTATGAAATTTATGTAAAACCTTTGTTTCTTTGCTCTAATTTCTTTATATTTTATTGAATGACATCTTTGTTAAAAACCTTTTGATTTAGAAAATCTATTTTCTCTAAAATTAAAAAATTTATTATTTTCAAAAGTGCAACTTAGCTAAGTAAGGGGTTTTTTGTAAAGCTTTTACTAATATTAGTAATAACAATGAACAGTTTATACCAAATCACTGTGGCCAGTGCAACTTCAAAATAAATTTCATTTTCCTGCAAAGGCCACAAGTTGCTCTTTGCTCAAAATCTATTATTTTGTTTAACTTTTCTAATGCATCTTGTATCTTGTCTAAATTAAATGCAATTAGTTTGACAAAATTTAGGAAGCATTTTCCTCACGTGGTGAAGAGTGATTTTGTATATGCTTCATCAAGATGTTCAATGTTTGGGCAGATCCAGAATGTTGTAGGTGATCTTGATATGTTCCAAAGAATATGACTGCTGTTGACATGATTAAGTCTAACAGATTTGAACAAAGTTCAGAAGTGGTTTCATGAATGTTTCCAGATTGGGGCTAAATTATGGCATGTGCACTTTATTTTTACAGGACCTTTATCATAGGCTTTATCATGCATGGAGGGGATCACAGTCATAGACTTACACCACTAGTGCCATATGGTACATCTACTAACATAGGATTTACTGGTAGAGCATACACAGTCTCCTGAACTCTCACTACCCCACAGCACAGGCCTGGCATAGGTGTTCTCAACGCACCTTGGTCAAAGTCCCTGGCACCTGTCTGAGGCAAGGGGTTAGTCGGCACAAACGCCACAAACAGAACTCAAGGAGAAAGGACTCTGCCCCCTCTCTGCGTTACATATTTATCAAGTGGACTGAGAGGGTGTAGGGAATAACTAGTTTCTCCAAGAAACTAGAATATAACAAGGGATTTGGAGCCCAGGAAGAGTGTCAAGGAGTGTGTAAACCTAAGGCTGAGGTGTTATACTGACGGCCTTGAGAAGAGCCTTGAAGCTCTACCTGTAGGAACACCGGCAGCCTAACCGTCCCTCTGCAAACAGGCTCAGTGCCTCTGAGCCAACCCTCTGCTAACCTACCAAATGAGGGAAAGAAACATGCCTCCAGGACCATCCAGATTTGTTTCTTTTTTTTTTTTAACTTTTTTTAACATCTTTATTGTAGTATAATTGCTTTACATTGTTGTGTTAGTTTCTGCCAGATTTGTTTCTTAGCAGACTTGCCTTCAGCAATCTTTTCAATCAGTGCTAAAAATTGAAAAATGTTTTTTTAGTTCTTTACTTAAGCCAAAAGCCTATACTTTTTTATATCAGGGGTAATACTAATGGAACATTCCTTAATTTTCCACTTTTTTTTTTGGTAGTTCAAATGTGCGTGCATATAAAATTATTCAACATAACTTTGTACAACCTAGTTGAAGTTGATAATACAAAGATTCCGGGTTTTTTACATATTTTTTCTTCGCTCGCTTTGCTAACCACCAAATTAATAATCTTATATTTAATTTTCCATCCTAGATAGTGATCATTATCTGTCTTAAATGTTGAGCCATTCTAGTTTTAACTTTCAAAATCATTTATTCTAAATCTAGAAATGTTCCACTATTCTCTGAAATGTTATGCTATTAAAATAATGTTACTTTAAGAGTGTTATAATAACGTCCTACATCAGTGTTTACTTCTGATGGTGAAGCTATCATCATTTGCTGTTTATTCAGCCTTTTTTTTTTTCCAGTTCCAGTAATAGCATGTGTGCTTTTGTATGTGCCAGTGACATTTCTGTTCTTTTATTCAGGAACCTAAATATTTCCAGTCACAAATACCTTCATTAGTCAAAGCTGACCTTGAAAATTGGTTGTGAGATGCCTTACAGTATAAAAACATACATAGCCTTTAAACTTAAAATACAGGGACTTCCCTGGTGGTCCAGTGGGTAAGACTCCATGCTCCCAATGCAGGCGGCCCAGGTTCGACCCTTGGTTGGGGAACTAGATCTCGTATACATGCCGCAAGCCACAACAAAGATCCTGCTTCCAACAACTAAGACCCGGTGCAGCCTAAATAAATTAAAAAAAAAAAAAAAAAAAAGCTTAACTCTTAAAATATAAAATACTATTTCTAGAATTTCTAAATTTCAATTGAAAGCATTTTGGTATAAAATGAATTACTAAATTTTCTGCTAAGTGAAAATAGAAATGAAAAATTATAACCATTCATTTCAAACAGAAGAGTGTGATTATCTAGGATCATTTTTCAGGATAATTGCTCAATAAACGCTGAAAAGCCTCAGCTTTTTCTTGATCATTCAACCTGTTGATTTTTCTCTATTTGTTTGAATTGCTTTAGCTAGTTATTAAATCTTTATTAATAAAGAATGTGAAATTTCAGAGATTCATTTGGCCTGTTTAAGCTGTGAATCTGAAGAGAATAATTTTCTTCCTAGCTTCACTGCACGGATCAGTTATCAAATCTCCATTAAATAAAAAATTGTAATCTCCTATTCAAGAATCTCATGGGGGTCATTCTTAACAGAAGTCTTCCTGCTTTCATTGTTTCCAATTTTAAAAAATTTAAGCAGACTGCCTCTTTCAAAGACTTTCTTTTCTTTTCAGCTCTTTTTTTTTGTTTTTGAACTCCACTTTTATATTTTCTATATTTATAATGACCTTGACTTATATTCATTCTCAATGATCCAGATTTTAAAATAATCTGGAGTATATTGACTTTACACAACTTAAATGTATTTTCTTTTTTAAAGTAAACTAAAATACATGTAAAAGTAAAAATTAAAATGAAATTTCACATATTTTTCAAAAAAGTATTTTTCTTCTAAAATATTCAGAAGTATTTAGTACATTAAAAGGCAATATATAAATTACAATTAATGGATATCAGAGTATTCAGTCAAAAAATGTTTAAATAAAGCTGAATTTTAAATTCAGTTTTCTAAAACTTTAAATCTTTTAACATATTTTTATAAAAATAAAACTATTCATAATTCTAATATTCAGTGTCCATTTAGTTGTCAATGTAAAGAATCAGTTTTCTATTTTACACATGTTATGTCTAAACCACACATTTAGTAATATGAATTGTTCGTTATTACAAATGTTCCTCAGCTGCTATATTTATCTGTTGCAAACACAGTGTTAATGTATGAGGAACTACAAATTGGAATACCAAGAGAGAAGCAAAGAGGGCTTCCCTGGTGGCGCAGTGGTTGAGAGTCCACCTGCCGATGAAGGAGACACGGGTTCGTGCCCTGGTCCGGGAAGATCCCACATGCCGCGGAGCGGCTGGGCCCGTGAGCCACGGCCGCTGAGCCTGCGCATCCGGAACCTGTGCTCTGCAACGGGAGAGACCACAACAGTGAGAGGCCCGCGTACCGCAAAAAAAAAAAAAAAAAAAGAGAGAGAGAGAGAGAAGCAAAGAAAGGGATGCTCAGTGCTACTGGGAAAGGACACTGCATTATGCAAGAATCTATTGCATTGTAGCATCTGAGAGTAAGGATTTTTTAAGTAATTAATTTGTCTTCTCCCTTACCTAAGCATTTTTTCCACTCAGGTGCTCCAAGTCCTCCAGGTCCATCTCCTAAGTTGGCCCAGTATACCGTACAGATCTTCATAATAGTCTAAATCAGTGCCACCTTTTAATCTTATTTTATTTATTTATTTTTTTGGCCATACCACCCTTAGTTCCCCAACCAGGAATTGAACCTGGGCCCTCAGCAGTGAAAGCACCAAGTCCTAACCACCGGACCGCCAGGGAATTCCCTCAGTGCCACCTTTTTAAAGGACATAGGACAAGATATGTGGATGCATTTCCCTGGAGCCTGAATATCATTAGTCACAAAAGAGGGTATGTAGGTTACAGGTCAGGCCCTGCCACCCTAAGCACCAAGTCAGAGACCAACATGCCCATATGTACTTTAAGAAATGTACTTTTTGTATCTATGTGATATTTGAAGACTTAAAAAGTGCAGGGTCCAGAGCACAGGCCCCTCTTGCTCACATCTAAGGTCCTGCCCCTATGTTGCTTCGTATTCTTTGCTACAAACAAAACCATGATAAACTTTCTCATTTCCATCTCTTTGAGGATCTGTGAAGAGTTTCTCTGGAATATATACTCAGGAGTCAAATTGTTGGGTTATAAAGTATACCACAATTTTGGGCTTCCCTGGTGGCACAGTGGTTAAGAATCCACCTGCCAATTTGAGCCCTGGTTAGGGAAGATCCCACATGCCACGGAGCAACTAAGTCCGTGCGCCACAACTACTGAGCCTGCGCTCTAGAGCCTGCGCACTGCAACTACTGAAGCCTGCGCGCCTAGAGCCCGTGCTCCGCAACAAGAGAAGCCACCGCAATAAGCCTGTGCACCACAACAAAGAGTAGACCCCACTCGCCGCAACTAGAGAAAGCCCATGCACAGCAATGAAGACCCAACGCAGCCAAAACTAAAATAAATATATATTTTTTTAAATTACATTTTTAATTTCACTAAGTACTGCTTTCTGGAACAGCTATACTAGTTAACACTCCTGCCTATAATATGTAAAGATTTTCCCTATTTTACTACGCAAATATATGATTTTTCAAAATTGAAATGGTATTGTCCTATACTTATTGCTTCACAATTTGAATTTTTCGCTTGTATAGTTTGATATTGATTCACTGGTTGGGTCCTTTAGGCAAGACTGTCTAGCCAGTAACCACTCAATTGTATTAGCATTAGAGTCATATTTACTGCATCCTTTATTCAATTAATATATTTGTTTATCCAGAGCACAAACTTCAGCAAACTACTAAAACTGTTCTTGGGACTTCCCTTGTGGTGCAGTAGTTAAGAATCCACCTGCCAATGCAGGGGATATGGGTTCGATCCCTGGTCCGGGAAGATCCCACATACCACAGAGCAACTAAGCCCACGTGCCACAACTACTGAGCCTGCGTGCCACAACTATTGAGCCCATGCGCGTCAACTACTAAAGCCCACGAGCTCTCGGACACGCGAGCCACAAGTACTGAGCCTGCTTGCTGCAACTACTGAAGCCTGCGTCCCTAGAGCTCATGCTCTGCAACAAGAGAAGCCACTGCAATGAGAAGCCCGTGCACCGCAACAAAGAGTAGCCCCTGCTCCCCACAACTAGAGAAAGCCCACGCGCAGCAACGAAGACCCAACACAGCCAAATAAATAAATAAATAAAACTTTAAAAAATAAAACTGTTCTAGGCATTGGGGAACCCAAAGACAAATGGGGCATAATCCCCTACACTCAAAGACCTTGGAGTCTGGAAGACGTAATGAGATACCTATTCCAAAGCCTTGCAAAAGTCAAGATTACTCTCATTTTCATTTCTTCTTCTACAAATTCATTAATATTGTCAAAAGAAAGGAAGTTAATCTGAAAATACATGTCTCTAGCAAACTCTCACTTCTAATGATGTGTTTACTCTGTAAGAGCACATAAACAATACCTTAAATAATCCTTTCTAGAGTCTTGCCCAGGATCAAATTAGGTGTGGGTTCTCCACCTTCTCCTTTTGGAAAATTGCCTCTGTATTCACCAATATCCAATCCTGATTTCATTCCCCCTGATTTTCAAAATAACATTTGTTCAACCACTCATTCTGGGCTGTCTACGTATGCTGGACATAATTCACGTAGTCCAGATGATTGAAATTATTTAGATCTCTGCACAACTTAGATACTCTCATTCTTCTAACCCACTTTGGTTTAACCATTTTCAGTATGAAGAGCATTCTCCTTGACATAGAAGACAGACTCAGAGTTCTGCTCACTCTGTCACTTGTTCACATTACACAGTTGACCCCAAGCATCACCTACAAACAATGATTTTCTTTTTTATGGGCAGCAGAGTGACTAACAGCCAGTGACAACTGTTTTGAGGAAAGACCTGTGCCCTTTCCAACTGGAGAAGGTGTTATTCCATATAAGAGAGAGAATTTGAAGCATCTTTGAATCCCCTGCTTACACATCCCCTTGGGTTAGAAATTTTAATTGTTTTGTTCTTGATATAGTTGCCTGTAAAAAAACACATTGAGAGGATCTATTTTCTGTGTATCTCAAACAAGATTAAGAAAGTTATTGTGATTGAATGTTGCCATGAACTCACAATTTCTCCCCTTGGGAAACTTGTAAAAGGAGGACAAATCCTTCTCCCTGCTCCCTTCAACCTTTGCTGATAATAGTCAGCTGTCCCCATGGATGTCCATGATGTGGGATGTGGGCTGTGGGCAAAACCCATCAGGGACCACTTGCAGCCAGTTCCAGGCCCAGAGCCATGAAGACTATGAAAGAATCTGGACTTTAGCAGGAATCTGAGTACTTGATGAGTGATGTCTAGATATCGCTTTGCTTTTTATTTGCTAAGGAATTAAGGGGACATGAACCCTCCTAATTAGTCTTTGTTGTTTCCATCCTTTAGTCTCTGTCTCACAGCAATTGAGGGAACACTCGATTCTGCCCAAGAGGGCAGGCAAACCCAATTTGGGTAGTTCTTAAAACTCTGGTAGGAAATATTAAAGCAACTAATTGTTCCAAAACCGTATGTTTTTTCCATCCTGTATATAACTTTGATATTTTAGATGAAATATAGCCTTATTTTGACACCATAGATAAATCTTGCCATTAAAAATGTGTGCTACAGGACTTCCCTGGCGGTCCAGTGGTTAAGACTCCACATTTCCACTGCAGGGGGTGCGAGTTCAATCCCAGGGAAGTTCCGCATGCCGCGCAGTGCGGCCAAAAGAAAAAAAAAGGAAAGGAAAAAAAAAAATTTGTGCTGTATATTGTATGATTCGATTTATATGAAATGCCCAGGATAGGCAAATCCATAGAGACAGAAAGTAGATTAATGGTTGTTAGAGAATGAAGGGAAGGGAAAATGGGACATGACTACTGAATGGGTATGGGGTGGCTTCTTTTTGGGGTGATAAAAATATTCTGGAATTAGATAGTAATGATGGTTGCATAACTTTGTAAATATACTAAAACCCACTGAATTGTGCATATTAAAATAGTTTAGGGCTTCCCTGGTGGCGCAGTGGTTGAGAGTCCGCCTGCCGATGCAGGGGACACGGGTTCGTGCCCCGGACCGGGAAGATCCCACATGCCGCAGAGCGGCTGGGCCCGTGAGCCATGGCAGCTGAGCCTGCGCGTCCGGAGCCTGTGCTCCGCAACGGGAGAGGCCACAACAGTGAGAGGCCCACGTACCGCAAAAGAAAAAAAAAAAAATAGTTTAAATGTTGATTTTTATGTTATGTGAATTTTATCTCAATGAAAAAAATTTTTAATCTGCTTTGTTCTGCTCCAATAAATTAGTATTGTCGAATATAAGGGAAAATATAAAGCAACAACTTATATAAAGCTGCAGAAGACTAATGTTAATAAAAGATGAGTTGACCAAAAGAAAAAAATAGGGAAATGTGTGTGTTTGGGGCACCCACCTGCATGCAGAGACCCCAGTATCCCGGATCCCTGACCTTGGTTTTCCAACACGCTCATACTGCCACCTGGTGGCTTTGAGTCTCCAAATCAGGTAGGGTCCAACATTTATGACTGACTGCCATCTCTTACCTATTCTTCTCTCCAAGCTTGCCCTCTTCTGGTGGTAGAGGATATGCAAAATGAATACCTTAAAAAGATTTGAAAATGCAAGTGGGTCAGTATATTAAGATCTACTAAGCCCCCAAATAGCTGAGCAACATGTTAACTCAGAGAACAGCAGAGGTAGAACTTCAGGCACACCTCATTCATTCCATCAAATAAATATGTATTGAGCCTGCTTTGTACCAGGCACTGTTCGAAGCTCTAGGAATATAGCAGAGAATAAAACCAACGAAAATCTGTGCCTTTGTGGAGTTTATATTCTTGTGGAATGGGGCAGGACAATAAAAATTAATGAACTAGAGTTACACATATCAACCTGAATACATCTCAAAAACATAATATTGTAGGGGAAACATTTTATCAGAAAACATACTATATTAAACCAGTTTTACAAAACTCTTTTTTTACAAATTTTTACAAATTTTATTTATTTATTTGTTTATATTTTGGCTGCATTGGGTCTTCGTTGCTGCACGCGGGCTTTCTCTAGTTGCGGCGAGCAGGGGCTACTCTTTGTTGCGGTGCGTGGGCTTCTCATTGTGGTGGCTTCTGTTGTTGGGGAGCACGGGCTCTAGGCGCGCGGGCTTCAGTAGTTGCAGCACGTGGGCTCGGCAGTTGTGGTTCGCGGGCTCAGTAGTTGTGGCTCACAGGCTCTAGAGTGCTGGCTCCGTAGTTGTGGCGCACGAGCTTAGTTGCTCCACGGCATGTGGGATCTTCCCAGAGCAGGGATTGAACCTGTGTCCCCTGCACTGGCAGGCGGATTCTTAACCACTGGGCCACCAGAGAAGTCCCTTACAAAACTTTTAAATGTGCAAAACAACATAATATATATTGCTTAAGGTATATTGCGTAAATAGGCAAGGAGTACTTGCTTCCACACCTGGAAAGAGGAAGAGCACCAATTTTTAGCATTTACTGATTTCCATAATATAACCAGCTCACAATATTCCTGAAATATTAACAATCAGCCCTTGTGAGCCTATAGGCGCAGCTCCAGCACACTGCTGCTGGATGAGTTGGCCCTGTCTAGGAGAATGGATGATTCATTCCTAGTAACAGAAGGGAAGAATCATGGCTGGTATGATGGGTGAGTAGATGGGGTAGTGGGAGCTTATGAAAAATTCTCATTTTCCTAGGATATAGGAAGCAAGTGAGTTTAAGAGGGAAAAGTTTTGAAATGAAAAAGGAAAGAGGAAGGAGAGATCAAGATGGTGACATAAGAGGTTCCTGAACTTGCCTCCTCCCATGGATGCATCAGATATACAGTTACACACGGAGCAACTCCCTCTGAGAGAAATCCAGAAATGAGCTGAGTGACTCCTGCACATCAGACAAATGAGAAAATACCCACATCAAAATGGGTAGGAAAGCCTAAGACACACTCTCACTATAAACCCTGACCCTGCTACAGCACCACACAATTGGGAGGGAATCTCCAGTTCCATTTCATTAAGGTCTGTTCTCCCTGAGGAGCAAAGGGTTTGGATCACACATCTAGTGTCCCAACTTTTAAGGCTTCTACAGGAGGGATAGGCCCCAAATCACCTAGCTCTGATAGTCAATGGGGATTGCATTCACAAGAGCCACAGGACTACAGCAGACACAGAAGCAGGGTTTTTTTTGTTTTTTTTTTTTGCGGTACGCGGGCATCTCACTGTTGTGGCCTCTCCCGTTGCGGAGCACAGGCTCCGGACGTGCAGGGTCAGCGGCCATGGCTCACAGGCCCAGCCGCTCCGCGGCACGTGGGATCCTCCTGGACCTGGGCACGAACCCACGTCCCCTGCATTGGCAGGCGGACTCTCAACCACTGTGCCACCAGGGATGCCCCAGAAGCAGTTTTTAAACGTGCAGGAGACTCCTCACCACTCCCCCTGCAGCTATATACCCGGGCTCAGTGCAGAGGGAACAGGCAAAAATGCTCATCTCCCAGTTTCTTCCTGGAAGGGGTTTCACTCCATCCTTTCACAGCTGCGGCCTGAGTGGTCCAGCTTCTAATTAGCCTGCATCTAGGCGCTAACTGTGATCCTTCTCTTTGGGACTCTGTCAGGTCTTGACACACCCTCAACTATTGGGAGCCACTAAGAACAAAAATGGCAGACTGGACAACCACAGAGGTTTGAGAAGCAGCCAGGAGCTCGGGCCAGGCTGATTGGACACACACAGAATGAAAGTGAGAGGATGGAAATAGGTATTCCATGCAAATAGAAACCAAAAGCAAACAGGGGTGGCTGTACTTATATCAGACAAAGCAGACTTTAAGCCAAAAACTATAAAAAGAGCTGAAGAAGATCACTGTATAATAAAGGGGTCAATCCTTCAAAGAGATACAAAAATTGAAAATATTTATGCACCCAACATCAGAGCACCTCAATATATAAAGCAAACATTAACAGACCTGAAGGGAGAAATAGACATCAACACAATAATATTAGGAGACTTCAGCACTCCACCTTCAACAATGGATAGATCATTCAGACAGAAGACCAATAAGTAAACATTGGACTTAAACCACAAGTTTGTTTCTGCAAAGTAGCAGAAAATGAACACCAGCAGACGTGGACCCCTCCCGGATAGATTTACCCACCAGGGAGAGCCAGTCAGTCGGCACTGGAGGAAAAAGACGTTCCCTGTGGTCAGTTGCAAGCTGTGGATGGCGGAGTACTGTACTGACTGAAAACAATCCATGCCTAAGTAGAGCCACACCGTTCAAACGCGTGCTGTTCATCATCCCCCTCACCTCCAACTCTAGTTGAAGCGGTGATTAATAATTGCCTCCTTTGCTCCCAGTCAAAACTCTGAAAGGCTCTCACGTGGGGATATGAACCCCTGGGCAACAGACCCTTCTCACAAAGGCAGATTGATTTTATCACGCTGCTGCTGCCCTCTGCTGGAATCATAAGCACAGGACCATCATCATCCACACCTTCCTGGGACTCCTGCTGGCGGCTTCCTATCACGTCATCTTCTTAACCAGGTATCTGCTCGTCCCCCTTGGCCCACCAGACATCATAAATTCAGATCAAGGTACCCGTTTCACCTCCCAAGCTGTCCAGCCCTGGGCTCTAGAACGAAACTTTGGGGGATCTCCACTTGCTTACCGGTCCCAAGAGGCTACACTGACGGAGCACATGACCTACTCAAAGACATGCTCCTCAAGCTCTTTAACAATAAGTGGTCCCCCAATTGGCCAGAAATTGTACCCCAGCTCTAATACCGCTTTATTCCTAGCCCCCAGGTCTCCAATCCCCGAACATCAACTACCAGTCTTCTCCAAAGACTCCCCTGCTAGTACTCACAGGGAACCCCCCGTCCTTTGACATCAGAGAGGATGTCGTTCACATGCATTCAGCAGATGAATGCTCCCCTTACCTTTTTTTTTTTTTTTTTTTGCGGTACGCGGGCTTCTCACTGCTGTGGCCTCTCCCGTTGCGGAGCACAGGCTCCGGACGCGCAGGCTCAGCGGCCATGGCTCACGGGCCCAGCCGCTCCGCGGCATGTGGGATCTTCCCGGACCGGGGCACGAACCCGTGTCCCCTGCATCGGCAGATGGACTCAACCACTGCGCCACCAGGGAAGCCCCTCCCCTTACCATTTTAATGCTTCGATCCTCTCACCATCTTTCACTTGCTGGTGACCCAACTGAGGGCAAATTGTGCAATATGACCCAAGAGGACAAACCCCCTACCCAATTGCATGGAGAGCATGATTATACAGATTTTACTGGCCGAGACAATGGTCCAGTACCAACCTGGAAGCTGAGGCCGTAGGCTTGGCCTCATTATTTGGGTTATAAAGGCTGATTAATTAAACCAAATTCATCAAAAATTTTGCAGAAGGTTGAAATGACAGCTCCAGGACCCACTAGCAGAACGTGTGGATCTCAGAGAAAGGAAAAGAGGGCCTCCACCTAGTGGATACCAGTCTTTTTTTTTTTTGCGGTATGCGGGCCTCTCACTGCTGTGGCCTCTCCCGTCGCGGAGCACAGGCCCCGGACGTGCAGGCTCAGTGGCCATGGCTCACGGGCCCAGCCGCTCCGCAGCATGTGGGATCTTCCCGGACCGGGGCATGAACCCGTGTCCCCTGCATCGGCAGGCAGACTCTCAACCACTGCACCACCAGGGAAGCCCCCAGTCATTTTTGGAAATGAAATCCAAGCAGAGACACTGGCACCTACTGCGCTATCAGTACATTCAGGACAGGTCCCTACCCCACCTTAAAGGAAGAGGTAAACAACTCTTGTTCCAAAGCAAGTACATTCAGCCTTTGGTTAGTATCCAGAATGCTCACCGGAAGGAGGCCCTGCAAGCTAGTCAAAGGCAAATACTCTCCTTTGTTGTGACTATTACTCTTATTGCCTGCAGCCTGGATAATAGGTTGCTAGTAGACCCCTCGGTCCTAACTCTGTCTTGGGAGATGTGCAGAAGCCAAATCAGCCAGGTGCACAGCTGCATCACAGGAGAGCTGAGCACCAGATGCTGACAGGCCCTGTTAAAAGGGCTACAGTGAGTGAGCCAGCAGGTGTTGATTCTGACCCAGAGCTCACCTTCCTCTACATTAAACAGTACCAACAGAAGCAACGCTTCAATGAGTCACTCCCTCATTATACCATGCTGAAAATTATATCCCAAGCAAAATGGCCCTCCCAATGTAGCCAAATCAAACTCATTGGGCTGGCAGATTGGTACCCTAAGGAGCTTACTATAGTTTTAATGGGGTGATCTCTGGATTGTAAAGCTGCTGTCCACAAAATGTCCCTACAGTTAGCCTATCAATGTGCCCAGACTATATATAAATTGTGGATGGAGTTCCCACAAAGCTCAGTCATGGAGATCACATGCTGCTTTGCAAGGTGCACCCCTGATGGAGCTCATTGAGATCCTCTCAACCAGCAGTAGAGTCCACTCTTGCAGTTTCATCCTGAGGCAGGTCTCTAGCATATTTGCTCAGAATTTATCCCCAGCCAGCCATTCTTACCCTTCCTGGATCTCTACCTGGCAAGGCGATCTTTCCTTGAGCTGGCCTTCGCCAATCCCAAGCACACCAACCCCTCAGACAACGTGGCCCCAGTCCAAGAGCTCACCGTTGGAGATGACGGCATCTCAGACTGTGACTCCACAACCCAAGAGAAAGTCGAGGAAGGTGATGTACTCCAACCCCGCTGGACACTAGGACTTTCCCCTCCCAGATCACCTCCACACCAGGAGGGAAATTACTATGGTGACTGTTAACTTCCAGGCTGAGTTGCAAAAATGTTTTCAGTTGATCAACACTGAGGACCCCATAGAATACTATTTCTCAGAAATAGCTAATTTCTGGCCTTGTGAACCTTGCGTCTGTATCAGAATGCTTGCAAGACTGTAATTCCCCGGCAGCACTAGACATCATTTCACCCTTGTGGTAAGCCAAACCATGTATATTCTAAACCACACTAGCCACAGTGAGGGACTTGGACGCAACACCCCTAGTTTGACCTACTTAGATCCCACGGTTAGGGACCTCTTGCGGCTGTGTTCATTGCTCAGCGTACTAGATTACAGCTTTTGCTTTCCACACAATGCATCCATGACAGACCTAATTTCTCGTTATTCCCACCATGACTACCAGCACCTCCTCCACACTCGAAATTGCAACCTCCACTCCTGTCCACATATTATCCATAAGCTCCTTACCATGGCATGTGACAACACTGCCCTGCACCACAACCAAGTGGGCCAGGTCTGACATGACTATATTCATACAAATCTCCAACATAGCAGCCCAGGCCCTGCAAGTAAAATGAAGCTGGACGTGTCACCATACAGGGTCACACCTACAGCCCATTTAGTGCAGTTCTTCCTAGCGATCAGCCCTTGGGCTAATTCCCTTCAAAACACAGCAAACCTCATTTAGGCTAAACCAAACCTCTAATCTAGACCCCAAACAGGGTACCCTGTGGGTAAGCATCAAAATAATTAACCCTCCACGGCGATACTTTCTACCAGCTCTACTAGAATATACAAGGCTGGACTTCACCCTGTGTACTCACTGTCCCTTAATGATAAATAACATCTCACTGAAGTTTTATTGTGGACCTAACTCAGGAGGCCAGTATCAAGTCCACATGACTCTGTCCCATCTGCAAGCAATCTGCAGAGACGACCTGTATTACTGCAACACTGTCACCTTTGATATTCTAGCCACCTTTTAACCTCTTGGCATTTCTCTGCTAGAGATGTGTCTGGCTCACATACCAAGAGAGCCATTCTTATCCCTATCCTGTTGGGACTGGCTATCACCAGGCATAGGAACAGGTGCTTCTACCCTAGCCCAACAAGATCAAATATTAAAAACCACCCAGCAGGGCTTCCCTGGTGGCGCAGTGGTTGAGAGTCTGCCTGCCGATGCAGGGGACACGGGTTCGTGCCCCGGTCCGGGAAGATCCCACATGCCGCGAAGCGGCTGGGCCCATGAGCCATGGCCGCTGAGCCTGCGCGTCCAGAGCCTGTGCTCCCCAACAGGAGAGGCCACAACAGTGAGAGGCCCGCGAACTGCAAAAAAACAAAACAAACAAACAAACAAAAAACACCCAGCAATTATCAGCCACCCTAACCAACTACAGGCAGATGCTACACCATACTCTGAGTCTGATGCAGCAACAATATGACTCACAAGCACAAAAGATGACGGATAATTGACTGGTGTTAGATTTCCTCTTGGCAGAACAGGGTACAGTCTGTTCTTCACAAGGCACCTCTTATTGCAGGTACATTAACAACTCAGGACAAGTACAGCCCGACCTCCACAAGCTATGTCAAGGTTTACAGATCATGCATCAAATAATTAAAATATTTCAACAAATTCCCACACTCCTCAAGGTCCCTGATTTGTACTCATGGCTCTCTCCATCTACCTGGGCACAATGGCTAAACTGGATTTCAAACAGTAGCAAGTCTATTGACCATAGGCTTCATCATTATTGCCCTAGTTAAATGTGCTTTTTGATGGCTTCTGAAAACAATCCCTATGTCCTTTAACATATCAGCTACACAGGGGATTGTATTCCTAATGCTGAGGCATCACAGGACGGATTGTTGAGAGTTTAGCTGCTACATGGTATTGCTGCCTTGGCATCCATTTTGTTTGGCCAAATGACCTGCAGGTGCTTTAAAATGACACAAGCCCCTCGTTCAGGTGCATGTCCTAGATAACAACCCATGGAGTACAAACAAAAGTTCCAGATATGACTCCTCCAACAGCCCTGTGATAAACAGTTTCCCCTGAGTCCCAGGGCCTTCTACCTTAGATAAGACCCCTGATAAAGTTTATCAAAATTCCACTCATTTTTGTTTTAATAGACCAATCCAGCCTTAACCCATGACCCCCAAAGCATATCACCTTTGGACCCTAATAAAGGTATGTTCCCCAGGTCCTGTCATTCTCTCTGCCTACACCCTGCCTTGATCTCCCCATATAACCTTGTGAGGCGTCCTTTCTCCAGGACCTGAGAGTAATAAACTTCTCTGTTTCTTTTGTGGTCTTTTTTTTTTTTTTTTTTTTTTTTTGCGTTACGCGGGCCTCTCACTGTTGTGGCCTCTCCCCCTTGCGGAGCACAGGCTCCGGACGCGCAGGCTCAGTGGCCATGGCCCACGGGCCCAGCCGCTCCACGGCATGTGGGATCCTCCCAGACCGGGGCACGAACCCGCGTCCCCTGCATCGGCAGGCGGACTCCCAACCACTGCGCCACCAGGGAAGCCCCTCTTTTGTGGTCTTTTATTGAACTATATGTCACCCTGGGGCTCTACTTAACAAAAGTTGATTTAGCAAAATCATAACAAAGCTCCTGCACAGCAAAAGAAACCATCAACAGAAAGAAAAGACACCTATGGAATGGGAAAAAATATTTTCAAACCATATATCTGATAAGAGATTAATATCCACAATACACAAGGAATTCAGAAGAAAAAAAACCAAAACAAATAACCCAATTTAAAAATGGGCAGGGCTTCCCTGGTGGTGCAGTGGTTGAGAGTTCACCTGCCAATGCAGGGGACACAGGTTCATGCCCCGGTCTGGGAAGATCCCACATGCCGTGGAGCAGCTAGGCCCGTGAGCCACAACTACTGAGCCTGCGCGTCTGGAGCCTGTGCTCCGCAACAAGAGAGGCCGCGATAGTGAGAGGTCCGCACACCGTGATGAAGAGCGGCCCCCGCTTGCCACAACTAGAGAAAGCCCTCGCACAGAAACGAAGACCCAACACAGCAAAAATAAATAAATTAATTAATAAACTCCTACCCCCAACATCTTCTTTTAAAAATAAATAAATAAATAAAGATCTAATGAGTAAGATGGTGACTATAGTTGATAATACTATTGTATTTTATAGTTGAAATTTGCTAAGAGAGTAGAACTTAAGTGTTCTCACCAAGGGAAAAAAAAGTAAATATATGAGGTGACGGATGTGTTAATTAACTCGACGGTGGGAATCCTTTCACAATGTATACGGATACCAAATCATGTTGTAGGCTTTTAATATATTACAATTTTATTTGTCAATTATACCTCAATAAAGCCGTTAAAAAAAAGCGAGGAAAGAAATAAAATAGTTGTCTAGAAAAAGAGTAAAGAGATTAGGGAAATATATTGTTGGGCAGCATTAAGGGCCCACTTGAGGTTAGTGGTCATAAACTTGAAGAGAGAACAGTTAGCATAATTGAATGCTTTGGTTCAGCCACATTCAGCTGCATGGTGTAGGCTCTGGGTAGATGGACAAATGGATTTTACCAGGGACAAGTAAAAGTTGTGAGGATCAGTAGATTGATTGTCCTCATCAGATCAAAAGTTTGTGGAAATCAGACTGCTAGAAGGAATGGGCTAAACTGACAGGAGGTAGCGGTCAGAAAATGGACCGCGTGAATTGAAATGATGGAGACATTGCAACTAAAGTCAATGAGAAACAATGATAAGTGAGCAAGTGACTGAGGTAGGGTGGAGAGTAAGATTCTTGAAGGAGAGGAATACAAGGAACTGAGAGTCTAGGATGTTGGATGGATAGAGAAATCACCAAGATTTAAGACAGTTGCAGTGTTGAAGAGAATGACAGTGAAAGAGGAGCTCAAATCAGTAAATGACTGCAGTAAAGAGAGGAAGTGAGTGTCAAGCCTGATAAGAAATTCACAACTAAACGTTTTCTTAAGGATTTAGGGGAAGGGGCAGGGTGGGGGGGCGGTGTTTGAAAGCAGTGAGAAGATAAAATGCTTCCCAGTCCTGTTACAAGAAAACACAGACACTAGTTGAGAAGGCTGCAGGTGAAGCAGTTCCTCCAAGACAGTCAGGGCATCTCAACCCGAGCCCTGCTGATGTTTGAGGCCTGAAGATTCTTTGTTGTTGGGGGCTGTCCTGTGCACTGTAGGATCTTTAGCAGCATCCCTGGCTTCTAACCACTAGTTGCTAGTAGCATCACCTCTAGTGTGACAACCAAAAATATCTCCAGACATTGCAAAATGTCGCCAGGGAGTGGGGCAAAATTACCCCCACTGAGAACCACTGAACTAGAGCAAGAAGGTGCAGGAAATATTCAAAGAAGAGATTTAAAACATAAGGGCGGGACCTCCCTGGTGGTCCAGTGGTAAGGAATCTACCTTCCATTGCAGGGGATGCGGGTTCGATCCCTGATCGGGGAACTAAGATCCCACATGCCGAGGGGCAACTAAGCCTGTGTGCCGCAACTACTGAGCCCGCACGCCTCAGCAAGAGAGCCTGTGTGCCGCAAACTACAGAGCCCACACGCTTTAGAGCCTGCACACCACAACTAGAGAGAGAAAAACCCGCAAGCCACGACTAGAGAGAAACCCACGTGCCACAAGGAAGAGACTGCACGCCACAACAAAAGATCCCGCATGCCTCAACGAAGATCCCACGTGCTGCAACTAAGACCCAATGCAACCAAAAAATAAATAAATAAAGGAAAAATAATAAAACATAGGGGAGTTTTGCAGATGATTAACCATGAGCCCCAGAAGGCAAAGGAGAAAAGGTGGGGATAAATTTAAGCTGAAAGTTCTTCTGTGCACCAGTCAAATCATACCACTGGCAGCTGACAGATCAAGGGTGGTCCTATCAAGGTGTTTAAAGATGAAGTGAATTTTCTGTTTTCTGCAAAGGTGTGTCTCTGCTCTCGAAGTTGCTCTCTTTGATATCACCATTGCCTAATGAAGGTTGGATGAGTTAACAGACCGTGGTATTCCTGCAGCTCTTAAGACTTAAGCTCTACAACAATGCAGGTCCAACTGCCAGTGATAAAATTCCATGGTGCACTGAGGTTGAAATATCCAACCAAGAATGTCATCACAAAAAGTTCTGAAAACTGGAAAAGATGCTATAAATTGAAATTAAGTTTAATCTGATTATCCTGTAAAAATAATGTTGGTGGTTTAAAATATTTTTTGAGTAATCAATACATTCACATGGTTCAAAATTAAGAAGGTCCTGAATGGTTTATAGTAAAAAGACTCCTTTCACCTAGGTCTTTCAGTTCCCCTCCCCCAGAGAAAGAATGATATCAGGGTTTTTTGTTTTTTGTTTTTTTTTTTTGGTTGCACTGGGTCCTAGTTGCAGCAGGTGGGCTCCTCAGTTGCGGCATGCGAACTCTTAGTTGCGGCATGCATATGGAATCTAGTTCCCTGACCAGGGATCGAACCCGGGCCCCCTGCAATGGGAGCACAGAGTCCTATCCACTGTGCCACCAGGGAAGTCCCCAGGGTTTTTTATATCCTTTCAGAGATACTCTCTGTATATACAAGCCAATATGGATACTGAATAGATTTTTTTTTTTAACAAACCTCTTATTTATTTATTTATTTATTTATTTATTTGGCTGCGTCAGGTCTTAGTTGCAGCACTTGGGATCTTTGTTGTGGTGAGCAGGCTTCTTTCTAGTTGTGGTACACGGGCTCTAGAGCATGTGGGCTCTATAGTTGTGGTGCATGGGCTCCAGAGGGCAAGGGATCAGTAGTTGCGGCATGCGGGTTCTCTAGGTGTGGCAGGCGGGCTCTAGAGTGTGCAGGCTTAGTTGCCCTGAAGCATGTGGGATCTTAGTTCTCCAACCAGGGATCGAAACTGCATCTCCCGCAATCCACCCTGCAAGGTGGATTCTTAACCAGTGGATCACCAGGGAAGTCCCATGAATAGATTTTTTTTTAATGTATTATATTCTTAGACATAATCACACCACTATCATAGTCAAACAATTATAAATTATATTGTTATATACAGCAAGTTTAAAACTCATAATTTATGTCTGTATTAACAGTGTGTAAAATCGATTATATATCATTTGATAGATCACACAGCATAATAATTTTTTAAATTAATTAATTTATTTTTATTTTTGGCTGCATTGGGTCTTCTTTGCTGCTTGCAGGCTTTCTCTAGTTGCGGCAAGCGGGGGCTACTCTTCATTGTGGTGTGTTTGCTTTTCATTGTGGTGTCTTCTCTTGTTGTGGAGCACGGGCTCTAGGTGGGCAGGCTTCTGTAGTTGTGGCCCACGGGCTCAGTAGTTGTGGCCCGTGGGCTCAGTACTTGTGACTTGCGGGCTCTAGAGTGCAGGCTCAGTAGTTGCGGCATGTGGGCTTAGTTGCTCCGTGGCATGTATGATTTTCCCAGACCAGGGCTCGAACCCTTGTACCCTGCATTGACAGGTGGATTCTTAACCACTGCGCCACCAGGGAAGTCCTAATAATTTTTATATAGGGTCCTTCTATTACTTGTTTATGACACCTGATTCATTTTTACTGCCACAATAAATTGAAAAGGAAAAAAAAACCATCATCACAGGTTCATTGTTGCTTCATTGGGGCAATTTTGTCTGGCAGCATTTTGGAACCACTTAAAGTGATTAAGGGTCAACATAATGGTTTCACATTCCAGATAGACTGTTTAGCTTTCTCTCTCTTTGTTGATCTTTCTTTTCTTTTTTTTTTTACTTATGGCATTTTAAAATTTGAGATATACTTCATATAACATAAAATTCACTAGTTTATACAATTCAGTGTGTTTTGGTATATTCACTCTGTTCTGTAACAACCATAACCACTATCTAATTTAGAACATTTCCATCACCCCCCAAAAAAACCTTGTACCCATTAGCAGTTAGTCTCCAATTCCCCCTTCTCCTCATTCTCTGATAATCACTAATCTATCTTCTGTCTCTATGAATTTGCCTACACTGACATTTCACATTAATAGAATCATACAATATGTGGACTTTTATGTCTGCCTTCTTTGAATTCGTGTAATATTTTCAAGGTTCATCCACATTGTAGCGTATAACATTACTTCATTTTTTTATGGCTAAATAATATTATATTGTAGGGATATACCACATTTTCTTTATCCACTCATCAGCTGACACACATTTGTTTTTTTTCACCTTTTGGCAGTTATGAACAATGCTTCTATAACTATTTGTGTACAAATTTTTGTGCGAACACACGTTTTCAATTCTCTTGGGTATACACCTAGAAGTGGAATTGCTGACTCATATGGAAATTCTCTGTTTAACTTTTTGAGGAACTGCCAAACTCTTTTCCACATCAGCTGCACCATTTTACATTTCCACCAGAAATGTATGAGAGTCCCAATGTCCAATTTCTCTGCATCCCTGTCAACACTTGCTATTGTCTGGTTTTTATTTTTTTAATCTTTTTTAACTTTTATTTTATATTGGAGTATAGTTATGGTTTTGAAAAATTATTATTATAACCATCCGAGTATGTGTAAAGTGGTATCATTTGTGGTTTCCGTTTGCATTTCCCTAATGACCCATGATGTTGAGCATCTTTTCATGAGCTCATTGGCCATGGGTATATTTTCTTTGGAGAAATGTATATTCAAGTCCTTCGCTCATGTTCAAACTGAACCATTTGGGGTTTTTTTCTTGAGTTGTAAGAGCGTTTTATATAATCTAGATACTAGACTCTTGCAAATATTTTCTCCTTTTCTGTGATTTGTATTTTCACTATGTTGATAGTGTCTTAAAATTTTTACATTGGGGGGCGCTGGGGCTTCCCTGGTGGCGCAGTGGTTAAGAATCCGCCTGCCAATGCAGGAGACATGGGTTCAAGCCCTGGGTCCGGGAAGATCCCACATGTCGTGGAGCAACTAAGCCCGTGCGCCACAACTACTGAGCCTGCACTCTAGAGCCCGCGAGCCACAACTACTGAAGCCCACGTGCCACAACTACTGAAGCCCTCCTGCCTAGAGCCCATGGTCCGCAACAAGAGAAGCCACCGCAATGAGAAGCCCGCGCACCGCAACGAAGAGTAGTCCCTGCTCTCTGCAACTAGACAAAGCCCACACGCAGCAACGAAGACCCAACGCAGCCAAAAATAAATAAATTTATTTTTTTAAAAAAAGAAAGAGCTTTTTTAACACCATCTGCTCGCCACACCGCCTTCTGCTCCTCCCGTCACTGTCCTGAGTCACTGCCTGCGCAGCTCCGGCCGCCTGGCTCCCCGTGCTAGCCACCAATATTTGGCGCTCATACAACATGGCAACAAAGAAGAGTCTGAACTTGATCAAGATTTGGATGATGTTGAAGAAGTAGAAGAAGAAGAAACTGGTGAGGAAATAAAAATCAAAGCGCGTCAGCTGACTGTTCAGATGATGCAAAATCCTCAGATTCTTGCAGCTCTTCAAGAAAGACTTGATGGTCCGGTAGAAACACCAACGGAATACATTGAAAGCTTTCCTAGGGTAGTTAGAAGACGCGTGAATGCTCTCAAAGAACTTCAAGTTAAATGTGCACAGATAGAAGTCAAGTTCTATGAGGAAGTTCACGATGTTGAAAGAAAGTATGCTGTTCTCTATCAACCTCTATTTGATAAGCGATTTGAGATCATCAATGCCATTTATGAACCTACAGAAGAAGAATGTGAATGGAAACCAGATGAGGAAGATGAAATTTCATAGGAACTAAAAGAAAAGGCCAAGATTGAAGATGAGAAAAAGGATGAAGATAAAGAAGACCCCAAAGGAATTCCTGACTTTTGGTTGACCGTTTTTAAGAATATTGACTTGCTCAGTGATATGGTTCAGGAACATGATGAACCTATTCTGAAGCACTTGAAAGATATTAAAGTGAAGTTCTCAGATGCTGGTCAGCCTATGAGTTTCGTCTTAGAATTTCACTTTGAACCCAATGAATATTTCACAAATGAAGTATTGACAAAGACATATAGGATGAGGTCAGAACCAGATGATTCTGATCCTTTTTCTTTTGATGGACCAGAAATTATGGGTTGTACAGGGTGCCAGATAGATTGGAAAAAAGGGAAGAATGTCACTTTGAAAACCATTAAGAAGAAGCAGAAACACAAGGGATGTGGGACAGTTCGTACTGTGACCAAAACAGTTTCTAATTACTCTTTCTTTAATTTTTTTGCCCCTCCTGAAGCTCCTGAGAGTGGAGATCTGGATGCTGCTGCTGAAGCTATCCTTGTTGAGGACTTTGAAATTGGTCACTTTTTACGTGAGCGCATAACCCCAAGATCAGAGCGCATAATCAAGATCAGTATACTTTACTGGAGAAGCTATTGAAGATGATGACGATGATTATGATGAAGAAGGTGAAGAAGCGGATGAGGAAGGGGAAGAGAAGGAGATGAGGAAAATGATCCAGACTATGACCCAAAGAAGGATCAAAACCCAGCAGAGTGCAAGCAGCAGTGAAGCACGATGGTCTACCTTCTGCTCCCTGGAAAAGATGAATTTACATCATTTGACAAGCCTATTTCAAGTTTTTTGTTGTTTGTTTGCTCGTTTTTGTTTTTGCAGCCTAAAATAAAAATGTCAAATATAATTTTAAAAAAAGAAAAAAGAAAGAGAGAGGGAGGGAGAAAGAAAGAGAGAGAGTGCTTGCTTCGGCAGCACATATACTAAAATTGGAACAATACAGAGAAGATTAGCATGGCCCCTGTGCAAGGATGACACGCAAATTCATGAAGCGTTCCATATTTTTGAAAAGCAAATACTGTATGCTAACACATATATATGGAATCTAAAAAAAAAAAAGGTTATAAAGAACCTAGGGGCAGGAGAGGAATAAAGACACAGATGTAGAGAATGGACTTGATGACACAGGGAGGGGGAAGGGTAAGCTGGGACGAAGTGAAAGAGTGGCATGGGGCTTCCCTGGTGGCGCAGTGGTTGAGAGTCTGCCTGCCGATGCAGGGGACACGGGTTCGTGCCCCGGTCTGGGAAGATCCCACATGCCGCGGAGCGGCTGGGCCCGTGAGCCATGGCCGCTGAGCCTGCGCGTCCGGAGCCTGTGCTCTGCAACGGGAGAGGCCACAACAGTGAGAGGCCCGCATACAGCAAAAAAAAAAAAAAAAGAGTGGCATGGACTTATATATACACTACCAAATGTAAAATAGATAGCTAGTGGGAAGCAGCTGCACAGCACAGGGAGATCAGCTCGGTGCTTTGTGACCACCTAGAGGGGTGGGATGGGGGGTGGGAGGGAGACGCAAGAGGGAGGGGATATGGGGATATATGTATACGTACAGCTGATTCACTTTGTTATACAGCAGAAACTAACACACCACTGTAAAGCAATTATACTCCAATAAAGGTGTTAAAAAATAAAATAAAATAAAATAAAAACAAAAATACACCTTTAAAAAAAAAAGAAAGAGAGAGAGGAAGGAAGGAGGGCGGAAGGAAGGGCAGAAGGGAGAAAGAGAAAGATAAAGAGAGGGTAGGAAAAATTGGATCATTGTAAATAAAAGAGATTAAAGAGATAAAATGAGAAAAAGCAATCTTGGTGCTTGATTAGATCCAGATTTTAACAAAAAAATTTAAACGACTTTTGGGACAAGAGTGGAAATTCGATAATGAACTATTAGGTAGTATTAGGCAATTATTGTTAAAGTTTAGGTGTGATGATGGTATTGTAGGAAATAATATTGCAGTTATATAAGAAAAGTCATTTTTTAAGAGATGCATGTTAAAACAGTTATGCAATATCATAATATTTCAATTTAATTTAAAACACTTCAGCATTATACCAGACTCTCTTTTTTTGTGTGCATGTTTAAAGCAAACACTAAAACCGTATGTTGAAAAAAGCTATCACTGCAAATAATGACCTTTTTTGGACAGTCCTGCCGCACTGTCAAAACAGTATAAACTATTCTGTGTGTTTGCTTTTACTTTACTTTTATGAAAAGTTTGTGTGATCTCAACACTTTAGTTCTTAGTTAAAACAAGCAAGTTTTGAGTGACTGGACATTAATCTTGGGTCTGCTCACTTGAGCTCTGTATCTGCAATGCCAGAGGCTTGCTGGGGGCACTGGAGCCTAAGTGGTTACAAGTGTTAATCCGCCCAACTTTAAATCCCAACTCTGCCTTGTGCCAGCTGACTGGCTCACCTTGAACAAGTTACTCTACCACTCTCAGCCTCAGTTTTCTACAAAATGGAGGTAATAATATGAATTATTCTTCAGGTTGCTGTAATAAGTGAGATAAACTATGTTGATTTCTTAGTACAGTGCCTGATACATGGTGAGGACCCAAAGGTATTATTATTGCTACAAGACCTTGGGTGGGCCACACAACTTCTGCCTCTGTGAAACCAAGAAATTGGATTAGATTATTTCTAAACTTGTTTTCGTCTCTCTGTTGGTGTACCTGACTTCCCCTCCCTGAGCCTTCGTGTCTGCATTTAAAATGAGGAGACTAGGGACTTCCCTGGTGGCGCAGTGGTTAAGAATCCGCCTGCCAATGCAGGGGACACGGGTTCAAATTCTGGTCCGGGAAGATCCCACATGCCACAGAGCAACTAAGCCCATGTGCCACAACTACTGAGCCTGCACGCCACAACTACTGAGCCCATGCACCTAGAGCCCGTGCTCTGCAACGAGAAGCCACTACAATGAGAAGCCTGCGCACCACAACGAAGAGGAGCCCCCGCTCACCACAAGTAGAGAAAGCCCACGTGCAGCAACAAAGATCCAAAGCAGCCAAAAATAAATAAATATATTTAAAAAATAAAAATAAAAGTAAAATAAATAAAATGAGGAGACTAGAGGAATTCCCTGGTGGTCCAGTGGTTAAGACTCAGGCTTTCACTGACAAGGGTCTGGGTCTGGTCCCTGGTAAGGGTACTAAGGTTCCTCAAAGCTGCTCCGCATGGCCAAAAAATAAATAAAACCTTTTAATAAAAATAAAATGAGGAGGGGGCTTCCCTGGTGGCGCAGTGGTTGAGAGTCTGCCTGCTGATGCAGGGGACGCGGGTTCGTGCCCCGGTCCGGGAAGATCCCACATGCCCAGAGCAACTAGGCCAGTGAGCCACAACTGCTGAGCCTGCGCGTCTGGAGCCTGTGCTCCACAACAAGAGAGGCCGCGATAGTGAGAGGCCCGCGCACCGTGATGAAGAGTGGCCCCCGCTTGCCACAACTAGAGAAAGCCCTCGCACAGAAACGAAGACCCAACACAGCAAAAATAAATAAGTTAATTAATAAACTCCTACCCCCAACATCATCTTAAAAAAAATAAAAAATAAATTAAAAAAATTAAAAAAATAAATAAAATGAGGAGACTGGAGATACCATCTATTTCTAACATCTCTGACCATAAAGGATCCTCTTCTAAACTTCCATGAACACAGATCTGAAAAGGGGAGTTAGATTCAATTAACCAAAACCTCCTCACCTGCTAAGACTGAGAAGGTAAGCTTGGGGAGAGGAAAGATACTTACATATTTTCAGCTCCTCCCAAAGTCTGCCTGAGTTTTGATGCTTTATTAAATGAGAAAATGTGCATAAAATGGTTAGTACATAGATGGTACAGCTGGTATGGATGACACCATGATGATAGTAGAGATGGTATGATGATGATAATGAGGAGGGAACTAGGAAGATTGCTCTTTTCCTTTGTCAGGAAGTCATTAATAAAAAGGTATCATTTCCCCATAAAATGGATAGCGATTATTGAGGCTAACTTAAAAAATATATAAAAATGTATAGGAAGGGGACTTGCCCTATCAGACATTAAGTGTTTATAATTGGGCTTCCCTGGTGGCGCAGTGGTTGAGAGTCCGCCTGCCAATGCAAGGGACATGGGTTCGTGCCCCGGTCCGGGAAGATCCCACATGCCGCGGAGTGGCTGGGCCTGTGAGCCACGGCTGCTGGGCCTGCGTGTCCGGAGCCTGTGCTCCGCAACGGGAGAGGCCACAACAGTGAGAGGCCCATGTACCGAAAAAAAAAAAAAAAAATTGACACAGTTGTCTCAGGGAGGAGTGAAGCAAGGAACTGTGACTTTTCATTAGAACCCCATCTGTGCATATATTACTTCAATAGTAGTACATAGGGCAGAGAAAAGTAAAGAGTGCGGAAAACATTCAAAATAAAAAGCCTACTAATTACGTAGACGATTCCAGTTTTTTCTGTTCCATCAGAATCCACTTGGAAAATATATAAAGGGACCAAGGTCAATAAAAGCTTATCTGGTGACTGAAAATCTTCAAAAGGACTGACGCGTTGGAAGGAGTCTGAAGTTCGGAGGTCTGGTGGGCATTCGGTTCGAAGATGCGGAGCGTCAGAGCTCGGACTGCCCGCGTTGCTAGGCCGGGGCCACCACAAAACCTCGCTGGGGGCGGGGCCACTTGACGACACAGAGACGCTCCGCCTCCTTACGTCGCGCACTCGGGAGGCCAGAAGGTTTCTGGCGGCACCGGCGCCATTTTGCCGGAGCCTGCGACCGAGTGGGAGTGGAGTGGAGCGGCTGTTGTTGCCGTCTCTTTCCTCCTCCCCACGGTCCAGTCAGCTGGTTGATTAGGCCATCGGCCCTCAAGCCGAGACCTGTCTCTTATTTAGTTCTGGGGAGTGCCTGGCCGACATGAGTGATGTAGAGGAGAACAACTTCGAGGGCAGAGTGAGTACAAAGCCGCGGGAGCCGTCTTCGGCGGCGGCCCGATGCTCGGGGTTTCTTTGGGACGAGCGCGGTCGGGCGGGGTTGCGGGGAGTTCTGCGGGGGCCCGCGGGGAGCAGCCTCTGGAGCCATCGAGGTCGCTTCTTCACATCCCAAGATGGCTTCTGGGTTACACTCTTGCCCCAAACACCACGGATAACCTCCCCTTCCCCCTTTCTTTGGAGACTGATAGCTGGACCCCTGGGTCCGATCTCCCCCAGCGGTGCGCCCTGCCTTCTCCCCACCCCGAGGCTTCCTTATCTCTGTTCCGAAGTGTGGGTCCCGGTGGGGCGGGAGGAGACGGCAGGGAGTTCCCCCCGGCCGGATAGTGGTAGGTGCTTCCTGCGGTGGCGTTTCTGGCGACCCCGAGCATCGTAGAGGGTCTCGGGGTCGAAAGTGCGCGGGGCTGCTGTCCGGGCGGGGAGAAGCTGGCGTGGGACTAGCTGGGGCCTGTGTCTCCTTGGCTCTCTATTGCAGTGAGCGGCCGCGTCTCTGTTGGAACCGGCGGCGTTGCGTCTATAAAGGCGAAAGCCTTGAGGTTGAAGGTGGGACGAGCCTAATGAAGTGGTTAGTCAACGACCGCACCGACCCTTAAGCGTTCTTAAGACGAGAGCTGTGAGGGGAAAACTACGCGAGGAGCCCTTTTCCTTTAATGTCCCTTCTGCTTTCCTTTCACTTCAAAATGAATGTGGAAATGCTATAACGCCTTATTTTTCGAATTCCTTGATGTTGGGCTTTTTTTTTTTTCTTTCTCTCCTTTATATCTCACCTTCTAATGCTTTTCTTCCTATGACCTTTCACCTCAACACTGAACAATCCTTTACAGGTTTTTACGGTAAAAAAAAAAAAAAAAAAAAAGGGAATCTTCTGTCTTAATCTTACATAACTGAACAAATTTCATGGCTCAGTATTTTTACAGTAGTTAATACTATTCTCTTAACTCAAAACGTTACCTGAAAATTACAGGCCCTCTGTCTTCCATTTCTCTTCTCAACCCATCCCCCAGCAAAGAGGGCTCAAAGTTTTTCATTATTTTGGATGTGATGAATATAAACATCACAAAGATACGTTATCCTCAGCTTAAAGATACTAGAACGTTTAGCAATGATTGGGTTATATTTCCACAGTCACCCTAGTAGTGAACATTGATGTGAGCTAGTGTAGAACCCTGAAAAGAAAACAGCCCCCAGGCAGCATTTTCCGGCTCTTGTGTTGGCATTCTGGTCACTAGGGGAAACTCATAAAAAACACTTCAGGTGTATGCTGGATGAATGAATTTTGTCTTTTTTTTTTTTGAAGTTCATAAGATAAGCATCTGGAACAGTTAACAGACAGTTAAATCAGAAGGTCAATTTAGGCTTTTCTTTTTGAGGTTAGAGACAAAGAAAGCTATCTTTAATGCCTTTAAGATTGGATTTCGCTAATAAAATCTGGAGCGTAGATATTAATGAATAGTTGAACCTGCTTATTTTTTAGGATGGGGTATTGATTGTCCCAACAGAAGTTTTTAAAATCATGTAATGGTATTTAGGTGGTCGTTAGTCATAAGCTGCTTCTTGTTTTGAAAAAGGTAGTTATGGGAAGAAATTTTGCTGTCTGTTAATCTTCAGTTAACTTAAGTACAATTTTGGGCAGTTAATGTTTATTTTGGTTTGTGGTGAAGTGAAGAGGACTACTGTTTTGGACCTTGTTTTCCTTTAAGTTCTTATTTTTTATGTAGTCATCAGGTTGAATTTGGGCTAGTTCTAGATAATTGTTACCTTACCCATCTGAGAAAGAAATAAATATGATTCCCACCCAGTTTTAAGCTAAAATGCATGTAGGCATTAACAATTTATTTTAATAGAAAAAGGTTTTTACCTTTTCCTCGTCTTTTAGAGTGTTTGTGGTCATAGAAAATTTTTTTCACATGCGTTACCCAAATGTGTTTTAGTATTAATGAACTCCGATTGTATAATAAATATATTCACCTGTTACCTTTTCTTTTTTTTTTTTTTTTTTTTTTGGTAGGTTGAGGTATCTGTCTTTATTCATAATTGGGTGAAGAATTAAAATGCCAGAAACTTTTCTGAGGGTGTATGCTTTGTCGTTGTTGTTGTTGTTGTTCTCTTAAAGCAGTTTCATATTCACCAGTGCTTTTGGTTTTTAAACTATAGTGATCTTTTATCAACTAACCACAAACCAACAATTTAAAAAGGTTTTATAGAATACAGTTGTTGTGTTATCTTTGAATCTAAATGTAGTAACCTTTTAGAGAGCCTCAGAAAAACGATTTTCAAATGATGTTTCTGAGGTGTTTTAAGTAGTTATTTTACTTCAAACTTTTTGACTAAAACAAATTAGAGAAAACATTGATAGGTCAGTATTCAGATTTCATTTGCTTTATGTACAGAATAAACAACACATTTTAACCCCATCTTATTGAAAAGATACTTAAAATTAGAGGGTAAGTTCCTAGAGACTGCGGAACATATTAAAGAAACAGGACTCGTACTAATAGTTCCTACTTCTATAGCATTTTAGGATCTCCTCCCCTCCCCGCCATCTTTGACATATTTTCTCATATACTGCTCATAATTTTGCAAGGGCTGGAGAACTCTTAGCATTTTAAGAAATTAAAAACTGAGGCCCAGAAGACCATGCAGCCAGAAATCGGAGATTTACAAGTCCCAGTCCATTGCTCATTGTATACTTAAACTATGCTGTGTATATATTTTGATTACTTTTTTTAAAGGAGCACACTGCACTTCAGTGTCTCAGAGCCATTAATGGAGTTTGCTGAAAACAATGACAGGAGCCTAATTTTCCATTATATATTAATATCTCTTGCATTTTCAAAGGACTGGAGTAAAAGAGCTTTAGGAAAGAAAATGTAATTGCCGAATTTTGTTATAAGTAACCCTAAGAGTTAACCAACCAATTTCCCTTCCGCCTGGGGTGAAACTGTTGAGCATCCACTACCTTTTTAGTAAAGGCCAGGTGTTCTTAAGGGAAAGAGAGCTTGGAGTCTGATTTGAGATGACTGACAGCTCACATCTGGGTAAAAGTAAGTATATAATCAAGTGCTGTGTGATAGAATTAATAAGGAATTCAGAAAATAAAGCTGAGCAGTTTCGTGAGCTTAGAGGAAAGGGAAAGCTTTATCTAATATGTAAAACTTATGCTGGACATTATGATAAGGGAAGTACGAATATTGATTATAAGGATGAGACAAGGAAGAGGTTGGTGGACTAATGAGACATGATAGATTTGACTGTGTAGTCAGATAATGGAGGATTTTGAATTCTAGATTTAGGAATTTGGACTTAATCCAATATGCAGTAAGGAGCCATCTATGGATTTTTAATTCTGGGAGTGGCGATATGAAAGGAATTTTAGCAAAGAACAGAGACCAATATAGGAAGAGCAGCAGGGCACACTTGAAATATTTAAGGAAGGAGCTTATGAAAAATCTGATCTAAACTGGACAGCAGTGGGATGTAAAGAATGAGCGAGACATTTTTAAGGGATCCAGGAGAATAGTGGTGCCATTAAAATATCAATAAGTAGGTCCATTAAAGCAGTTTGCTTGGGACATGTATATCAAGTTAACAGAATTTTAAGTGGAAATGTCTTTTGGAGCTGGGAGTGAGGTTGGCACTTGGTCTATGACTTTGAATGTCATCTTCAGAAAAAGAATACAACTTCAACTAAAATTCAATCTCAAAAAATTTTAGTGTCCTTGATAGAAATTAAGGGGAACGGAAATTATGACTTTCTTGTTATTTTACTCTTTCCCCTCTACCCCTAATTTTTTTTTTGAACGAAACTTAGAAAAACGTTAAGTCCAATTTTTTTCTTTGACAGCGGCCCAGTGCTCTTAATAGAGGTTAAGGATTCTCTATCTTATAATTCAACAATTGTCTGTGCTTTGTAGAATAGTTGAGAATAGTTGAAGAGGAAGGATACTACTTACTCTGGCGTCCTTTTTTCAGAGCTTATTCTGGCTTCTTGAGTAGCTGGAATATTTTAAAGAGACTCCTAGTGTTCCCCTTCTTAATATATGAGATGATTACCTGGATGATAAAAGTGAAGAGCAAAACAAATTCATCTGTAGCAGTTTGGAATTTAAATTTGTGTGTGTTAAGACATTTTGTTGAAGAATAGCAGAAATGGGGGAAGTTTTGTTTTTTGTTTTTTGGTGGTTTTTTGCTTCTTTGAACCCTGGTTTGTAATAATAATAAGGGTGATGACTATGCCATTAAAAACCCAGCTTGGTGACTGGCTCCTTTTTAAAAAACAGCAGCAACAACAACAACAACCCTCTGCTTTCTTTTTTCTTTCTTTCTTTCTTTTTTTTTAAGAATACAAATAAGATTGAATCCCTGTTACAGATTAAGAATGTTAGCACTTTAGCTTAAAAAAAAAAAAAAAACTTGGTTCACCTTCTTCAGCAATTTAATTTTATGTATCTCATCAACCTGTTGCAAAAGGGTAAGGTTTCCTTTAGTAGGAGTGGTATTAAACTTGGGGGATAGTCTTATGTGTCTTGGGTTTAATTTTTTCCCCTAAAGTAGTATGGTTTATCCAATTTTAATGCTTTTTTTATTCCCCCATCCATTTAAGCAGAGAATTTGTAAAACTTAAGGTGACGTTTTAACACTCAAATTTTTGTATTTGAGATTCTTTCACTGAAGGGTGCTAATTTGCTCAATATAAGCAGAAGTTGGGATTTTTAAAAAGAGCAGTGCAACTAATCATACCCATGGTGCCTAACTAATTTTACAGATTTGTCGTAGATACTTTTTATGATTTGTACCATTCCTAAAACAAGTATAAAGAGTCTTGGGATCTGAAAGAATATCAAGAGATTTAAATATTTAAGAATGAGAGTCATTAAAAAAAATACAGATAAACTTTGTTTATGGACTTAATTTTGTAAATGAACTGGGGTTGGTTACTTATGGTGTAGTGTGTAATATAACAGGTGTGAAATAGCCATGAGTAATCAGCATAATAGATTTTAGAACTTGTGAACAGTGTGAAAACCTCTTTGATAGCATCAGTGGGTGCTCAAGCATCAAGTAACTAACCCTGGGACCTTTATAAAAGGTATATAGCCACAAGCTGAGTGAATTAATACTGATTATTTGTTCGCATGTCATAACCAATTTAGTAGGACTGAAGTGGAGGTGAGAAAATGGTAGCGATCAGATGGGGAAAAGAATCATTAAACACTAAAAAGAGAAAAGTTGAGAAGAGAATAACAGAAGGAAGTGTGGTTTCCCCTCCCTCCTTTAAGTTACTGCTGTATGTAGTTCTGTATAATCCTTATTGTCTCATGATTTTCACCAAAGTGAGTGACTAGGCCTGACCAATCTGAGGTAGAAGAAAAGTTATGATTTTTCTCCTTGAAACTAAAGCCCTGTAGTCTTACTTATTCAAGATTTGTAAATACTCCATGACATTAGAAGTTGAGAACATAAGTAGTGAATTCTGTAACAGGTTCTTAGTAGTTTGTTTGTTTGTTTTTTAGTAGTTTGTTTTAATATAGTTAAACCACTTTAGTCTTTTTACACTTGTTTCTGTACCTTTGAAGTTGCCACTAACACACTAGCTTTTTGGACGTTACAATTGATCATGGCATATAAGCCGGCCGGTTTATGAGCCACATTTAAAATTTGTACAGAAGGTAATTCTCTGACAGTCCAGTGGTTAGGACTCTGAGCTTTTACTGCCGAGGGCTAGGGTTTGATCCCTGGCCAGGAAATTAAGATCCCGCAAAGCCCTGTGGCACAGCCAAACTAAATAAATAAATAAAAATTGTACAGAAGATTTGTAGATTTTACAGGTAATTTCACAGTGTGACATGAGTTTAAATTTGATTAACTGTCAATTCCTTAATAATTTGTCTAACACATTGCCAAAATTATTCCAAACTTTAGAGAATATAAAGACATACAGGTTGGAATATGTGTGAGCCTTTGTAGGTACAAAGACCACTTTAATCTTACTTAGAATGCAGCATACTGGTATGACTTTTAAAGGGGGGAAATTATCATTTAAAAATAGCTAATGTTACGAGCAATCGGTATTTTCTTTTTAAGAAATTGCTCTAATACCAGTTACGGATTAAAAAGAGAGTGAAAGTATTCCTTTTACAAGCCTAAGGATGAATCTGTAAAAGAAGCAGTCTATCATACTCGAAAGGAAGGAGGCAGAACTGCTATTTCTGTAGACTGAAATGAAAGAAGTGAGTAAACACAGGAGGTTTCCCTCAAATCCTAAAGAATGAAGTTCTTAGAACAATAAATATAAGTTATTTGGGTAATTTAAAATCCTGCCCACCCCCACATACAGTTTACCTAAATGCACTAGTATGTTTCTGTGGAACTCTCCAATTTTACAAAGTAGTAGGGAAATATAATTTTGAGAATTTGTTTTAAAAGCTTATACTATATTCATATAGACTTGAATTTCTGTAAACTTGGCACTGTTACTTGGCGTTTGCCTTGGAATTTGCCTTGCCATAATATTAGAATGGGTTACAGCATAGCATTTATATTGGTTTATTTTAATGGGCTTTAAGTATTAAGCATACATATGGTCAGAATTTTTTTCACATTTATAATATACTAGCTGTATTAAAAGACCCTGCAGTTATTGTTTGCTGTAGGAATCATTCATGTTCGACAACATGAACATATTTAATAACCTTTTTCCTGGTTTAAAAAATAGTACATGGTTATACTATTTTTATAGATAGAAAGATAGTTCTTTGCTTGTATTGGATACACTATAGTACTTTCTTAGTAATTGTAGTTAGCGCCTTCTTTTTATTTTTGGCTGTGTCCTTCAGCTACCACCAGAGGCATCTTGTTAATAAAAAATAGTTCAAAATACAAACGGACACTACTTAAGCAGGTTGTACTGTGAGAACTTTCTGCCTAGCTCCTGGTTTATAGTAGGTAAGGTAGACTGGAAGCCTCCTTAAGATATATTCTGTTAAAATTCGTGGTATGATTTGGTTGAGTCATTAATCTGCCCATTTCAAGTAGGCACTATATTTTTAATGGTTGGTGGGTCTAGATGCAGGTTACTGAAGAATTTGCAGAACTTCTTGACTGGACAGCTTTAAGAGCAGGTTAAGTAGTCTCTAGTGAAACAGGACAGATAACACCCCTTCTCAATATTTAGTTTATTTTTCTCTTCGCAATTTCAATTCCGTTTCCAAATTCTGAATAGTTGTATGAATTTCTTTGGAAAAAGTTGAAATTACCATTTCATAATGAAGACAAGTCAAAGGTAGAAAAGGAAATCTAGCATTTGTCCATAAAGGGCTTATGGTTGCCTGATTTCCAATGCACAGTTTGGTGAAAGTGGCATTTATTTGGTTATCAGCCTTTGAGGAATGTTATTTTAAAACGGTGAATATGACTGTGTGTTTGAAGACTAAACTACCAGTTCTTTACAATGACAGGGCGTTTGTTTGGTATTATAGTAAAAATAATTATGAAGATTAAAAGTTTTTTATGCTTTGCAGTTTATTCTTTAAGTTTACTGACAGTTACTCATTTGCTTTTTAGATAGGTAAGTCTCTAAATTGCTTTTGGAGGTTAAAATTATTGACATCTCTATAAGTTAAAGGGAAGTTACTCTTTCTTAATCTTGAATGATTCCGGGAAAAAAAAAATATGTAGGTTGAGGTTTCCCTGATATAAAAATTGAAGAGTAGGCAACAAAGGAGGTTACGTATTTGTGACACCTTGGATAATAAAAAGCAAGCCTTCTTTTAAATTTGCTGATGTCTTTTGAAAAGATATTCTGTCATATCTTAATGCTTTTGTTAACAAACAAAAGGAAAATTGCATATTTTCCAGTGGGTTGCTATACCAGAAATGGGATTTAAAATTTAAATTTTAAGTTGTTACGGAGTTACCTGGTTAACATTAATACCTAAAAAGTGGTTATTTTCAGCACTACTGAATAATTTTCAACTATTGTTTTTATGATGGAAAGCTTAAACCTAATATATAAAATTTTGATTTCTGTCCTAAAAATTAAAGGCTTTAGAGTGTCACAGAACACAAAGCTTTCTATATGTATAAAAAAGGCTGTGGTGATGTTTGTAGATTTATACCAGGGATCTGTTTTATATGAGGAAAAGCCAAAAGGGAGAGGGAAATGTATTTTTACCTAATGAATTATAGGTAATGAACTGGCCTGTGAGACTTCAATTACAAGTGAATTAGCCATACTTTAGTTTTGTTTTTGTTTTTAGTCCTGAATATGCTGCTTTTACAGTTTCAGTGAATGAAAAAGCCTAAGTTGCTGTGCCTGCTCCAGGCATCTGTCCAGAAATTTAGAAAGTATCTGAGATGTGGTGAAAGACTTATTGTAGGTAAATAAATGGGAAAAGCTGATATAGAACAGAAAGGTAGCTATATATTTTGATTTTGTTTTCATCTGAAAAAAATAAATAGGCCTAGCAGCATTAGTACTGTCCTTGATAAATAAGTCTTTTGACACGAAACCTGAAGGAAAACTTTAAGGAAGTTGCGTGATAGTCTTAATAGCCTAAATGAAAATTGGTGGGAAATTGGGATTATTTTCACTAATAATCAAGGCTTAAGTGGACAGAGAAACCAAACTGTCCATCCTACTTCTGTCATAAGTGCTTCATATGTCTATCAAATTTAAAAAAAAAAAAACAGGCTTTTAATCAGTTTTTTTATATCCAACTTCTTCAGAAGCCAGTCAATTTTCTGATAAAGGATATAGTTACTGAAGGGAGTATAAGTATGCATAACTGCATAAAATATGCAAAAACTATGAACAAAAGAGGTAGGATAAACAAAGACAATGATACTAATTTTGTAATGTACATTATGTACTTCATTGGATAAAATAGAATTTTTAAAATGGCTCAGTTGCAAAAATACATCTACTACTAGGAATTTACAAGCCAAAGGGGAAATTTTTTAAATTTCATACTTTCTTTTCCCCTTGGTTTTTTTCAGTATGCTTGTTTTATTTCAGGTTGTATCTTTCTGGTTAAGTCAGAGTGAGCAAAGATAGTGGTCAAACAAAATCAGGAGATGGTAGTGATTTTACTAATTTTTTTTACTTCTTTGAACCTCAACATGTGTCCTGTAATGTGTGAGTTTAGATAGGTGTGTACAAATATTTCAGCCTATGATGCTTTGCTTTAACTATATCTTGATACCTTAGCATGGCTTAGTGAAAGCTTATTTTAAGATCACTTGGAATCTTCAGGTTATAGATTAGTGAAAACTTAAGGCATAGGTTGGGGGGTTACAGTTTGTTAGAGTTATGCTTGAATTAAGTATTTATATTAAAACTGTTCACGTTTTAGGAACTAGGATGAAACATGAAAGGGGAGGAGGGTGAAGAGTATGGTAAAAAAACATTTAGAGAAATTCAGTAAATTCTCTTTAATTGTTAGAAACTAGACTTTTGAACAACTTTAAAGATTATAAAATTGTTTTTTTAATAAACTAGTTATTTGCACTTTACCTGCTGGCTTTTCCATTTGATAGATAACATTCTGAACTCCAGCAGAGTTTTATAATCCCCACGTGCTTAAATATACTAAATGTTCTTTTTCCATTAAGGTTAATGTTCGTGAAGAAATTGAAGAGTTTTTTCCAAGAATGTGGAAGATAAATCAAGATAAAAGAAGGCTAATGAAAAGTATTAAAGATCAGAAAATTAAAATTGAATGGGGGAAAAAATTGAACAGAAGATTGGTCAGATAGAAGCACTTGAATATTTTTTTTAAGGCTATTTTGAATTGTTTGAATTGGGGAAGAATACACGAAGTATGAAAAATGAAAAACTCAATGAAGAATGAAGAGAAGTAGAAAGCAAGAGTGAAGTAGAATTAAAAGAATCTGGAAGAATGAATGGGTCCTAGGTTAAGTAAATGTATGGTTTATGTTCCAGTGTCTGTATGATCAAGTTGTAGATGAATTTGCATGATTACTTAGTTAATAGAGAATTGGTGATCTGGTTCAAGTAGGGAATTATTGAGGACAGTTAGCAATATTAACAATGGGTTATTAATGAGCTGAAATTTTTTCTGGAGGGTGTTGCCTAACCATTTGTTTTTCAGGAGCAATCAATATAAATAATTACGGTACTTTAAATGTTAGGTGTTAGGCATCTACGTGACCAGTGCCATTTGTAATACTGTCTTCTTTGTTAGGAGTCTCGCTCTCAGTCAAAATCTCCAACTGGAACTCCTGCTCGTGTAAAATCGGAGAGCAGGTCAGGATCTCGTAGTCCATCAAGAGTTTCCAAACACTCTGAATCCCACTCTCGATCAAGATCAAAATCCAGGTAAGTGTGTTTAAAATAATATGTAAGTATGTTTTAAATGCTTTTCTTGGATTTTTCAGGGCAAAGTGGTTTTTACCAAATCCCTCATTTTTGTTGCATTTTTTGTGGAAATTTCACTGAAGACTCAAAATCATGAAGTTGTCTTTTTTTTTAAGCTATGGTTTAGAAATGAATGATACGTAATAGATACAAAGACTTAGATAAGGTAGAATCTTCCCTTAGTCCATTAATCTATCTGATGCTATAGCTATTAATACAAATTAAATATGTGTTGTTTGATTTAAATGTGCTTGGCGTTTGAAGGTTAACGTTTGATTTTATTTCAATAATATTTGCACAACAAAAAGGTAATTTTCTCCATTGGAAACTTGGCATGCAGTTTAGTGCAGAGATGGTTGATGTATGTATGTTGTACTGGTTATCAGAATGATTTGAGAAGATTTTTCAAGTTTCACCTTCTAGCTACATCCTTTACCTGAAGATTCTAACTAATTAGGTCCAGCATGGAACTCTGGTCAGATACAATTGGCAGGAAGTGGTCCTGGAGTGATTCAGAGCCCCAGCCACTACCACTTACACTGATTAAAACAAAGTCTCTAGTGAGCCATTGCAGGGCTCACTGTATCAGATGTCCCAGGTGTACTGGTGTGCGGAAAAAACAGTGAAAAACAACCTGGGGCTTCCCTAGTGGCGCAGTGGTTAAGAATCTGCCTGCCAATGCAGGGGACACGGGTTTGAGCCCTGGTCCGGGAATATCCCACATGCTGCGGAGCAGCTAAGCCCGTGCGCCACAACTACTGAGCCTGCGCTCTAGAGCTCACAGCCACAACTACTGAAGCCCATGCCCCTAGAGCCCGTGCTCTGCAACAAGAGAAGCCACCGCGATGAGAAGCCCGTGCACTGCAACGAAGAGTGGCCCCCGCTCGCCACAACTAGAGAAAGCCCGCATACAGCAATGAAGACCCAACACAGCCAAATAAATAAACAAGCAAACAAATAAATAAATAAATTTTAAAGTAAATAAATAAAAACAACCTGGACAGTCGGTTTGATAAGTCATTGTAATTTCTTCTTTAAAGAGGTAATTTATGTCTTTGTATAGAGTGTGATTGCAAGGGGGCATGAGACAGAAGAATTAATTAAAAGGCTGTACTTTTCGTGCAGTCCACAGCTATGTCTTTTTCTCTCTTGTATCCAGGATCCAGCCTAGTGCTTGATTTGCTAACCACTCTACATATTTAATTGAATCCACATGTGCAGAATAGTGCTAGATAGAATTCAGGTGTAGAAACAGAAGTGAGCACATCTTCATTTTGGGACTTTTGCACTTGCTGCCCTTAGCCTAGAATTCTCTTCCGTCAAGATATTCTCATATCACTTGATGCTGTTCTCTGCTCTTGTATTAAATACCGTGCACACTCTTTATTCCCTTATTCCTAATTTTTTTTGTAATATTTATCACTATCTGACTTAGAGAAAAGGTAAGCAGTCCTGAAAGGTTTTTAATTAATGTCATTTTTTGTTACTGTATTCCTCCCTCAGTATCTGTTGGGGGAGGATTGGTTCTTCTGCGGGTACCAAATCCTCAGATGGTCAAGTCCCTTATATAAAATGGCATGGTACAGTCACCCCTCCACACGAAGGACCCACTGCATTTAAATATAACTATTGATATTTTATGTGACAACTTGTCTTACTAGTGTTTTTTATTTTTTTAATTGAAGCTGTAAATTGGTGCTAAGGAAAATAGGAAGTATCCTGTTCGGTATCCGTATAAAACACAAGTTATATTCTTGTTTCTCCCCCACCACGGCCAGTGATTAATTTCTTGTAGATGGTAGGCCATTCATATTATTTTCATTCCCACTCAAGATAGTATGCCTCCTTTCAATAAAGCTGTACTCTAAGCTTCATACACAAGATTTGTCCCAGTCCTTTTGTCATCTTCATTTTCATTCCTTCCTTTATAAGTATCCTAATTCCTAGCAGATGATACTCTTTTGCAATTGTGTAATCACATTTCCATGTCTTCTTGCTAAGGAACCTTTGTTCTTGGTATTCCTAGAATACTTTTCCCCTGTCTGCCTAGTAGAATCTTATTAAGTCTCCTAGCTTTATTGTTTAAACTTTCTGGCCCTTAGCATTTATATCATTTATTGAATGCCTCATAGAAGTTATTTTGTATGACTTTCATGACTACTGGTCTGGGTGTTTAAGGATAGATCGTATGAATAGTAATAAGAAATGGTTTTTTCTTTGCATTAATAGGCAAAGAAAAAGGACTGTGAGCAACTGGAAATAATCAGATAGGAGATGAACTAGGAATCAGCAGTAGAGAGATTGGTGAGATGCTGTAGAAAGCTTGAATAAATGAAGACCATTAGACATGAAGACTATTAGTTTAGTGGGGATTTAGGTTGTGATGAGTTAATTTAGCAGATGCTAGATTGCAGCAGGCTAAGGAAAGACTGGAAAGGAAATGATACTTAGCAGTGGAGGGAATATAGGACTATTTTGAAAACGTGATAATCAAGCAATTTTATTGTGATGGTAATGGTAGTTGATGTTTTGTTTTGTCTTTTTTGTGTGGTGAAATACACAAAATTTATAGTCTTAACCATTTTTCCGTGTATGGTCACTGGTATTAAATGCATTCATATTGTTGTGCAACCATCACAACCATCCGTCACCATAATTCTTTTTGTCTTGTAAAACTGAAACTCTACCCATTAAATAATTACTCTCATTCTCCTCCCAGCCGCTGACAACCACCATCTTATTTCTTTCTCTTTAAGTACCTCATCTAAGTGGAATCACACAGTATTTGCCTTCTTATAACTGGCTTATTTCACTTCACATAATGTCCTCAAGGTTTATCCATGTTGTAGAATATTAAAGAATTTTCTTGCTAGTGCTAGTTGATTTTTTTCTTTCTAAAGAAGGTGGAGCCTTAACATGTTTGTAAGGTAAGGTGGGAAGAGTGAATTTAGAAGGGATAGACTGGGAACAAGGAGGAGATATAGTGAGGAAGAATACTTTTTCCTCTGAAAGGGGAAACGAGCTGAGAATAAGCAGGGATATATATACGTATAGGTCCTTGGCATTGTCAAAAGTTCAGAAAGCGAAAGTAAAACCAATGAATCATGAACATAATTAGTAAAAATTTACTGTACACATACCAAAAAGACACTTTGCAAACTGGGAGCACTCCAACCAAACATGGAATGAGGCTCAGTGGTATGTTGTTACAAAGCAGCTTATATGGTGAGCAGGCAGTATCTTCACAGTATTTGGTGATTAAGGTAAATTAATGACTGACCTGGTTTTGTCTGCTCAGGGAGCCTTCATTTGGTGTCCGTTTGCTTTTGATTTTAACAGCGTTAGCCATTTTGTTCCAGTATTTTTACCTAAATTTATTTCTCTCAAAGGTCGAGGTCAAGGAGGCATTCTCATAGACGTTACACTCGATCCAGATCCCATTCTCACTCTCATAGGAGACGATCTCGAAGTAGGTCCTATACACCAGAATACCGGCGTCGCAGGAGCCGAAGTCATTCTCCAATGTCTAACCGGAGAAGACATACAGGCAGCAGGGTATGTGTTTTTTAAAAGTTAATGAGGGACTTCCCTGGTGGTACAGTGGTTAAGAATCCACCTTCCAGTGCAGGGGATGCAGGTTCGATCCGTGGTCGGGGAACTAAGATCCCACATGCTGCAGGGCAACTAAGCCCGTGCTCTAGAGCCTGCACGCCACAACAAAGATTCCGAGTGCTGCAGCTAAGACCTGACGCAGCCAAATAAATAAATTAAAAAAAAAAAGTTAATGAAAGCATATTTTGTCTTTCTGTGTATTTAGTCATAGTATAACATCTTTTATGGGAGCTACAGCACTGTTTTAAGAGTGGTACTTCAGGGGCTTCCCTCGTGGCACAGTGGTTGAGAATCCGCCTGCCGATGCAGGGGACATGGGTTCGTGCCCCAGTCCGGGAAGATCCCACATGCAGCGGAGCGGCTGGGCCCGTGAGCCATGGCCGCTGAGCCTGCACGTCCGGAGCCTGTTGCTCTGCAACGGGAGAGGCCACAACAGTGAGAGGCCCGCGCACCACAAAAAAAAAAAAAAAATGGTACTTCAGAAACATCCTTGGCTATATGAATATTGTTATATGCATTCAAGTGTGTTCTCTTTTTTTGACTTTTGAGTTGTTAAAAAAACGAAATTTGGGGACTTCCCTGGTGGTGCAGTGGTTAAGAATCCGCCTGCCAATGCAGGGGACAAGGGTTTGAGCCCTGGTCCAGGAAGATCCCACGTGCCGCGGAGCAGCTAATCCTCGTGCCACAGCTACTGAAGCCCGTGTGCCTAGAGCCCATGTGCTTAGAGCCCATGCTCCACAACAAGAGAAGCCACTGCAGTGAGAAGCCCGTGCACCGCAATGAAGAGCAGCCCCCGCTCACTGCAACTAGAGAAAGCCCGTGCGCAGCAACGAAGACCCAACACAGCCTAAAATAAATAAATTTATTTTTAAAAAAGAAAGAAATTTGGGAAGAAGCAATATGTTCCAAGAATTGAATTGAAAAGCTGAGTTGAAAATACTGAGATTAAAAGTTTTACCATGGGAAGGGGGTAGCAAGGAAACAGCAAAAGCTCTGTAGTAGTAGTAATAGCTAACACTTATATTGAGCAATGTGCAAAGTTCCTCAATGAAGTAATACTTTTAATCTCTCTTTGAATCAAGTTACCTTATTATTGATAAGGAAATTGAGTCTTGGATATGTGACATTCAGGTTTGTTTGTATTTAACCATGGTGGAGTCTGCTATTATTTAATGATGTTTTGAAATTTGCACATTAATTTTTCAAATCTGGATTATGGGAACCTTGAAAGATTATCCTTGCTAAAGAATAAAAATTGAGGAGGAGAACCTAATCAGCAATTGCAGACGAATTCAAGGTTGAGTACAAATCTATAAGGGATATGAAACATTTGAATAAACTAAAAATATGGCATTAAACTAAGGATGAATTCTTAGGATACGTTCTGAAAATTGCTGGGCTAGAAAGTTAGGGACATTTTTATTCAGGATGCAGCCTGAAGTATATTCTAAAGAAGGCTTGAGTGTACTATGAACTGTAAAATATAGCTCCCCTGTTTTTTTTTCTTTTAAATTCTTGTTTCCAAGTGACTTGAAACAATATAGTCTTTGTGTATTGGGTGAAGTGTTCTAAGCTAAGTATTTCTGTGTGTTTTTATTTTAATTTGGAGCTTAAAATTAAATAACATCTTTATTCAACAGGCAAATCCAGATCCCAACACGTGTCTAGGAGTGTTTGGCCTCAGTTTGTACACAACAGAGAGAGATCTTCGCGAAGTATTTTCTCGATATGGACCATTGAGTGGTGTCAATGTGGTTTATGACCAGCGAACTGGACGGTCGCGAGGATTTGCTTTTGTTTATTTCGAGAGAATAGATGACTCAAAGGAGGTAATTTTGTTTTTGTAATTATTTGTTATTTTGAAAATTTTCTGATGTGCATTATTTAGTATAAAGTTACTGTTAAAAGCTGATTGATAAACTCCCAGTTCCATAAACATTATGTCCTTTTTCATTGTCTGACATGATTTAAACTCTACCTCTCAGTATTAGAATTGGAATGGCCAGTTTCACTTTCCAGCTAATACTCTCTGGTATAGGCATATCTTTATTGAAATCTGGCTTTGTAAAGTGAGGTTATGTGTTTGAGTTAATGGAAAAGGTGAAGTATATATAAGTGTTCTCTTTTGAATAACCCTTATTCATGCTCCAAGCAAATGATTACATTGACCTTTTAAAAGAATAGTGTTTAGGGCTTCCTTGCTTGCGCAGTGGTTAAGAATCTGCCTGCCAGTGCAGGGGACACGGGTTCGAGCCCTGGCCCGGGAAGATCCCCCATGCCGCGGAGCAACTAAGCCCATGCGCCACAACTACTGAGCCTGCACTCTAGAGCCCGTGAACCACAACTGCTGGGCCCGCATGTGACAACTACTGAAGCCCGCGTGCCTACAGCTCGTGGTCCGCAACAAGAGAAGCCATCGCAGTGAGAAGGTCACGCACCACAACTAAGACCCAATGCAACAACAACAAAAAAAGAATTATGTTTAGGTTTAATCTGTTTAATTTTTGTAAGTGTCTATAATTAGCTCCCTGTCTATACAGAGCTTTGTTTATCTGTTCTCTTAAAATTCATCTACCATTCTGTTCTATAAATGAAAAATAATACATGGAAAGAATTGGTACTTTTTCATTTTTGTTTAGTGCCATTCTTTTTTTTTTTTTTTTTTTTTTTGTTTGTTTGTTTGTTTGTTTGTTTGTTTGTTTGCAGTATGTGGGCCTCTCACTGTTGTGGCCTCTCCCGTTGCGGAGCACAGGCTCCGGACGCGCAGGCTCAGCGGCCATGGCTCACGGGCCCAGCCGCTCCGCGGCATGTGGGATCTTCCCGGACCGGGGCATGAACCCGCGTCCCCTGCATCGGCAGGCGGACTCTCAACCACTGTGCCACCAGGGAAGCCCTAGTGCCATTCTTAATTTGCCCAACAGAATGATCCTAATCAATGTCAGGGATTTGAAATAGTGCTATTCTAATGTTCTAGATAATGGATTATAGAGGAAGCAGTAGGCTTGCCTTCTCTATATTAAAAGTTCATGGTGACTGAATTAGAAAATTCCATTTTAAGGAATTTTTGAAGGTCATTTGTTAAAGAAATGGAAGGTACTGGCATTTCTTTTTTGTACCATTTTACACGTGACAGTAGTTGGCTATAGGTCATTATTGCTCTTTGCATCAACAGTGTTTGATTGCGGTATAAGCAGTCGTAATGAAACAGTATCTTTCAAAAATAATAGATGCTATTGATATTTGGTGGTAGAGGCCAGGGATGATACTAAACATGCTACAGTGCACAGGATGGCCACCCGCAACACAGAATTAGCAGGCCCCAACTGTATCAGTAGTGGTGTGGTTGAAAAACGCTGGATAATTCTAACAAAATAATGCTCTGAGTTGAAGACATTTATGTTATAGACATTATGATAGACACAGTAATGGTGTTTTTTTACTGTTACATGTTTGTGATTGGTTTATTCCTGTTCTCAATTAAGGGATAAAGGTGTAAATTTAGAAATACCAGGATATCTTACCTGGTGAAAGTTTGCAAAGTGCGAACAATATCATAATTAAACATTTTTTTAATATGAAACTTGTTTGTCCGGTATTTTCACACACCTCCTCCTCTTAGGTTTATTTCTGGATAAGATAAAATGAAAATGGCAACTTTACTTAGTTCCTGAGAACTTCTTAAAATGTGTTAAAGTGGTTGGATTCATTTTTGGATTTATTGGTATTCGTACCAAAGGGCAGTGTTTCGGAATGTGAGCACAGACATAAAGACAGCACTTGCTGGCCGATTAAGAAGTTCCTTTATATTTGGAGTTCACTAGGTGGCAGTGTGTTACTTAAGGAATGGCTCGACGAGTTTTTAAGGAATGGCTTGACAAGTTTAGACTTGTCCACTGAGTTGCAGTTTCTGCTTTGAGTTGCTCAGACTGAAGCTAGTTACTGAAGCCTCAGAATTCTGCAGGCTTCCCCAGGTTATGTGGTTCCTTCTTTATGGCTGTATCTGCCCCTAGTCTTTCAGCAGAGGCCTGCTTAAGTGTCCACGTGCACGTTGAAAACTCAGTACTATTGACATGCGTATAGCAGGGATTAATACATCAAATCCTAGCCCTTCTTACTTGAGAAAGAAGTGTTTAGAGAATTTTAATTTTTGAAATTTCAAATGAAAAATGTGTTAAATTTTTTGCAGTTTTTTTTTTTTTTTTTTGCAGTACGCGGGCCTCTCACTGCTGTGGCCTCTCCCGCTGTGGAGCACAGGCTCCGGATGCGCAGGCTCAGCGGCCATGGCTCACGGGCCCAGCCGCTCCGCGGCATGTGGGATCCTCCCAGACCAGGGCACGAACCCGTGTCCCCCGCATTGGCAGGCGGACTCTCAACCACTGCGCCACCAGGGAAGCCCTTTTTTGCAGTTTTGATAGTTTCTCCTTGGTGAATTATGCATGACTTTCTGTGCCTGTTCTCCTTTATAGGCTATGGAAAGGGCAAATGGAATGGAGCTGGATGGTAGAAGAATTCGTGTAGATTATTCTATCACCAAGAGAGCGCACACACCTACACCAGGCATATACATGGGCAGACCAACTCAGTAAGATTTCAAGTTTCCTAAGCTGAATTTTAGGGGCTAGAAATCCACCAGAAATGTGTGCAAAATTTTGATTAATCAAAAGATAAACTTCTTTTCTCTGTAATTTGAATTGAAAGTTATTTAATATGACTATATGTATTCTTTGAATCGTTTTATTTCTTTGATTTTTTATATGTATATTTGAGCATGGGGAGAAACTAAAACTATTGAAGTGCATTCCTGGCTATTTTCTTGTACTACAGAAATAGAAAAAATATTAAATACTAGAAAATTGTTGTATGCTTTTAAATATTCTCTTAATGTTTATGTGACCTTGGAAGCCTCTGTGTATATGGAATGGTTTTACTGATATTAATGTTTGTTTTTTAAAAAGCCAGTTTTGCATTGTGTATATAAGTAGGGACTTTTATAAAAGTTTTTTAGTATAATATAACCAAAGGCAGTATTTCTTGAGAGTGAAAGAAGAAATATAGGCTTTCATTTAATGTGAAGCCTCTTCGGAAAATATAGGATTTGACAAGGAGAGCCTACTGAAAATAGTAATAATAGTGAAAATAATGTCCCTATGATTAGGAGTTGGGAAAACAGCAGGAAAAAGAGGGCTTAGAGTTTAAATTCACTGCCAGAGGTTTGAACACCAGACCTTGAAAATTTTTAGCGCTGGACCTCAGTTATCTTTGGTGTTCAGGGTTGGTTACTTTTAAATTCTTGATATTTATTAACTGCTTTTGAACTAGTCATAGGACATACATCTTAGCATTTTGGTACTTTTTCACCTTATGGAAAAAAAAAAGCACAATGCTTTTTTCACCTTATGGAAAAGGTGTTGCTGATTTGGATAGTGCATTAATAGAAGAGCATTTTATAGTTTGGAGAGTTTTGTGAAATTATTCCTGGTTATTTATGTTATACATATGAAGCAAAAGCAGAATACCATGGGAGGCAGCAAAGTGAGACGTGGAAGTAATTGGCATGAAAGGGTTATCTCTTCTCTCTTGTCTATCTCCCTTCTTCCATTTTATTTAAGCATCCATTTATATTAAATGATGACAGAAAGTAATCATTCACACTGATGTAGAGTTTTCACATTTTTCTGTAGCAGTGGTGGTGGAGGCGGTGGTGGTGGAGGTGGAGGTGGAGGAGGTGGCAGACGTCGAGATTCTTACTATGATAGAGGATATGATCGTGGGTACGACAGGTACGAAGACTATGATTACCGATACAGGTAATGTTTTAACTTACAATTTCTGTTCTAAGTTAGATGATAGTAGTAGTGTTTGGCACTTTTAATTTATGTTTAATGTGTATTAATAAAAATATTTAAAATATGGGGCTTCCCTGGTGGTCCACAGGTTGAGGCTCCGCACTTTCAGTGCAGGGGACACAGGTTTGATCCCTGGTCAGGGAACTAAGATAAGATCCCACATGCTGCACAGCGTGGCCAAAAAAAGAAAAAAAAAAAAAAAAAATTAAATAGATTTTATATGATGCTTTCTTGAAAGTAGGAAAAATGATTTTTCTCAAGACCAAGAAAAGAGGTTAATTATCTGTATTGGCCAATACTGTTCTAGTATTGTTGGCACATGGAAAACTTAATAGCTTTCATCTTAGGTCCATTATTATTTTGAATGATGGAATTTTTGGTTTTATCTGCCTTGGTGTAGTGATTATGTGATATGCTGAATAATCTTTTATTTCCTACAGAAGAAGATCGCCTTCTCCTTACTATAGTCGATACAGATCACGATCAAGATCTCGTTCCTACAGCCCAAGTACGTACACTTTTGCTTTTGTTGCATTAAGAACCTCATTTCTAATTAATGGTTTATTTTAGAAAATTAAGGTATATAGTGACTGTTAATAGTTGGGAAAATATTAGGCAAGTCAAACTATAATTCTCATTTGACTAAAAAAAATTTTTTTTTACTCTTTTCCAGGACGCTATTGATAAACAGAGTGGTTGCAATTGAGGATACCTTTTTTCTTTCTTTTTTTCCCTTTCTCTTTTTTTGTTTAATTCTGGATTTCCCCAAGCTTCTAATCCTTCCTACTCCTTAAAAAGAACCCTTAAAACCATCTTTGGTTTATTTAGCATCTACACTTTGTCGATTGTATTGCTGTTTTCACCCCTTTTATTATATTCTTAAAGATGTAATTGTTGTCATTTTGAGTAGTTAAACATCTTGAGTAAAAAAGGAACCCCCAGTGTTATGCTTTTGTAAATGGTTTTTTGTTTGTTTGTTGCTTTTACAGAAAATTGACTCCTGCCTAATCGAATGAGGAAAGAAATGATCTTTTTAAAGCTTCTTTTGTGTTAGATATTGTATTAGACATGGTATTAGAGAGCTGCATTTACTACAAACTCCTTTTTTAACTTTCTTTTGGGGAAGTTAGTAACATAAAGTAGTTCAGTCATGTCAGGTTTGTCTGGGGTGGCATGGAGCAGTCGAATAATTGAGTGTAGAAAGTTTGAAGCTATAGAAGGAAACACTTGGTCATTTCTTTTGAAGAACAGAATTTTTGAACCCTTAAAATTGTCATTTCTTTAGAGATGAAAAGCTTGTGGACTCCTACAAAACATGTTGTATTTAAAATACATTTGTTAAAACTTAAAAACGTAAAGTTTGATTTTTGTGTTGAAATTTTTGAAGTTTAATCAGTGAAGGACAAGCCTTATTATTTATTATTTAGAGCAGTTGTATGCTTTGCTGTTAGAAATTTTGGTATTGGGGAAATGGTTTAAGTAGGCTATTGTATAGAGTCCTTAAAAATAGTGAGGGGAAGGGTAGTCTCCTTTCAAATAAAAGTTAATTTCTTTGAAAATGGGACTGTCTCTTTATTGTGGTACAATGGGAAAATATAACTGGATTAATTTGGATTTCCTTTTTCCTAACATTTTTGCTTACACCTGAATGTATAATCTGTGTCTCTTCTTCAGTCTTGAAAAACCATTTTCTTTCCTCCCTTTTTTGGTCAACGAACTTGGAAATATTGAGAGTATTCTGAAACAGTATGCTGAAGGAAAGATAATATGGTTCATTTCTTCAAGAAGCCCACGTTCTAATAGGAAACACACTTAAATGACTGTAATGTAATGAAAGGGGAGGCTGTTAGGCTGAAGAGGTGGATGATTTTTCAGGTGACCTTTATAAAAAGGTAAAGGAGCATGAGCCTCCTTTGTTTTCTCCCTCAAAGCAATGAGAATAAAATTAGATAATTATGATCTATATAATAGATCAGTGGGATCTATGGAACTGAAGTACCTCAGACATCTTTATTAAAAAGCTAACTCTTCAGGGCTTCCCTGGTGGTGCAGTGGTTGAGAATCTGCTTGCTAATGCAGGGGACACGGGTTTGAGCCCTGGTCTGGGAGGATCCCACACGCCGCGGAGCAACTAGGCCTATGAGCCACAACTACTGAGCCTGCGCGTCTGGAGCCTGTGCTCGGCAACAAGAGAGGCTGCGACAGTGAGAGGCCCGTGCCCCGCGATGAAGAGTGGCCCCCACTTGCCACAACTAGAGAAAGCCCTCGCACAGAAACGAAGACCTAACACAGCATAAATTAATTAATAAACTCCTACCCACCCAACACAGCATTAATTAATTAATTAATTAACTCCTACCCCCAACATCATCTTTTAAAAAAAAAAAAGCTAACTCTTCAAAACGTCTTTAAAATTTTTTTTGCCAATAAGGGCTATCCAGAGAATGAAGCCATCTCTTGTTGCTCCCTAGAGGGTTTTTGTTCTTAAAACCAGGTTATTTAAAGACTGGAAATCATTGCCGTAAAGGGAACATTAATTTGTTGACCATAGGAGTACTTTAAAGATTTAAGCTGTATATATCATCAACAAAAGTCAAAACGTTGGCTACAATCTGGAGAATTAAAACCCATATGAAGAGATGGTGAACATAATTAAAGACGATATGTAGGGAATTCCAGTGGTTAGGACTCCACACTTCCAGTGCCAAGGGTGTGGTTTCGATCCCTGGTCAGGGAACTAAGATTCCATGAGCCCTGCGGCATGGCCAAAAATTAAAAAAAAAAAACATAAAATGTAGATGTTACATATGCATTAATGGAAAGAAAGCAGGGAAGGAGAAAAGGGGAGTAAGGGGATAGGAGTTTTAAATAGGCCAGTCTTTGAAGGCTTCCCTAAGAAGGTGGAATTTCAGTAAAATTTTAAGGTGAGGAAGGAGGGAGCCTTGTAGATACGCGGGGGAAGAATGTATTAGGGATAGGGTACAGCATGCGTAATGGCCTTAAGGCAGTTACATACCTGGAAGTGTTGGAGAAGAAAAGAGGTCAGAGAGGACAAAGATAGTAACCAAGGGCTCAGCACTGCTGGGGAGAATGGGTTCACCTATAGTATTAAAATTCCAAGACAATTTTTTCTTTTCTTTTTATATTGAAGTATAGTTGATTTACAATATTGTCTTAAGTTTCAGGTGTACAGCATAGTGACTTTTATATATGTGTGTGTGTGTGTGTGTATAAAGCATATCTATTCTTTTTCAGATTCTTCTCACTTGCAGGTTATTACAAACTATTGAGTATAGTTCCCTGTGCTATATAGGTTATGTATTTTATATATAGTAGTGTGTATATGTTCACCCCAACCTGCTAACATCCCTCCCCCCACCGCCCTTTCCCCTTTGGCAACCATAAGTTTGGTTTCGGTCTGTGAGTCTCTGTTTTGTAAATAAGTTCATTTGTATCACTTTTTTAGATTCCACATAGGAGTCATAGTAAATGATACCTGTCTTCGATTTCGTATGGTAATCTCTAGGTCCATGTTGCTGCAAATGGCATTATTTCATTCTTTTTTATGGCTGAGTAATATTCCATTTGTGTGTGTGTGTGTGTGTGTGTGTGTGTGTGTGTGTGTGTGTGTATATATATATATATATATATATACACACACACACACATACACCACATCTTTATCCATTCATGTGTCGATGGACGTTTAGGTTGTTTCCATGTCTTGGCTACTGTAAATAGTGCTGCAATGAACTTTGGGGCACATGTATCTTTTTGAATTATGGTTTTCTCTGGATATATGACCAGGAGTAGTATTGCAGGATCATATATGGTAGCTTTATATTTAGTTTTTTCAGGAACTCTTCGTCATAGTGGCTGTACCAGTTTACATTCCTATCAACAGTCTAGGAGAGTTCCTACAGTATTTTTCTTTTAATTTTGGCTGCACTGGGTCTTTATTACTGCGTGCAAGCTTTCTCTAGTTGCGGTGAACAGGGGCTACTCTTTTTTTAACATCTTTATTGGAGTATAATTGCTTTACAATGGTGTGTTAGTTTCTTCTTTATAACAAAGTGAATCAGCTATACATATACTCTTTTTTTTTCTTTTTTTTTTTTTTTGCGGTAAGCGGGCCTCTCACTGTTGTGGTCTCTCCTGTTGCGGAGCACAGGCTCCGGACGCACAGGCCCAGCGGCCATGGCTTACGGGCCCAGCCGCTCCGCGGCATGTGGGATCTTCCCAGACCGGGGCACAAACCTGTGTCCCCTGCATCGGCAGGCGGACTCTAAACCACTGCGCCACCAGGGAAGCCCTATACATATACTCTTCATTGTGGTGCACAGGTTTCTCATTGCAGGGCACAGGCTCTAGGGGCATGGGATTCAGTAGTTGTGGCTCTTGAGCTCTAGAGCACAGGCTCAGTAGTTGTGGCACACAGGCTTAGTTGCTCCATGGCATGTGGGATCTTCCCAGATCAGGGATTGAACCTGTTTCTCCTGCATTGTGGATTCTTAACCACTGCACCACGAGGGAAGTCCCCTACAGTATTAAAGTAAAAACCTACGATGGTGTTTTTAACTCACTGAAAGGTAGAAATAACTTTGGGAGCGGAGGGGTGGTAGTGGTGGTGGTTTTGTTGTTAACTCCTTACAACAGTGGTTCCTGCTTAATCTTACTTGGGTCGTGGAGCCCTTAAAGATCTGAATAAATGGAGACTTACCATTTATCAGTGTCTAAGACTCCACACTTCCAATGCGGGGGCCTGGGTTCAATCCCTGGTCTGGGAATTAGATCCCATGTGTGTGCCGTAACTAAAAAGTTTGCATGCCACAACTAAGGACCCACATGCCACAACTAAGACCTGACACAACTAAATAACTAACAAATAAATACTAAGAAAAAAAAGAGGCAGCCATGTTCCTGACTCTTTAAAAAATATAAAAAATCTGAAAAATACTTGCAAACTGTCTTCCTAGGTAAAGTGCACATATAAAACAATATAAGTTCACAGACATTGTGCATACATCTCTTTTAAGGTAAAAGCACGTAACATACAGACATTGCCCATGGATTCAAGAAGAATAATTGTCTTTCCTCGGTTGCTTTTTTTTTAGGATATTACTGCTTAGAACATTTGAATTTAATAGCACCTTGAGAACTGTGAAGCACACATGTATATTGCTTCATTATGGCAATTAAGAGACTATTATTTATAATGTAAGATGGTTTATTTGTTCTAAATAGGTCTACCCCAATGTCATATTTAATGTTTTGAGTGTATGGATTTTCTTCTTCCCACTAAACTGAATTTGAAATTAAGTGGATTAAATGATTAAAATCAGTGCATTTTTTTATTATACAAAAGACACATTAAAAGGTAAGATGAGAGAGATACCACTAAGGAGTAATGAGTATAGGAAATGAGAAAGGTTTAAGTAACTTCCAAGAAAGCAAATATACAAGTAAATGGAATAACAGGCTTTGCCAGTTTATACTCCCACCAAGAGTATGTGAAAGGGAGGTCTTCTCTTGAAACAAAAGGTATTGAGATATTACTGAAGGAAAATAAGCTTCTATACTCTGGAATTATTTACACCACAAAATTATTTCCAAATGAAATTAAGGTAACAATTTTCAAAAACAATATGGCAGGACTTCGCTTGTGGCACAGTGGTTAAGAATCTGCCTGCCAGTGCAGGGGACACAGTTTGAGCCCTGGTCTGGGAGGATCCCACATGCTGCGGAGCAACTAAGCCCGTGTGGCCTAGAGCCCGCATGCTGCAACTACTGAGCCTGCATGCTGCAACTACTGAAGCCCGCATGCCTAGACCCCATGCTCTTCAACAAGAGATCCCACCGCAATGAGAAGCCCACGCACTGCAATGAAGAGTAACCCCCACTCGGCACAACTAGAGAAAGCTCGTGCGCAGCAACAAAGACCCAATGCAGCCAAAAATAAATAAATAATAATGGCGAGGACAACATAATAGTGGTACAAAATATGCATACTATGGAATCCTGTATGCTTAAAGTGATTTCACTAATTCTGCCCTACACGTGCTTACAAGTGACCCTAAAAAGGCTATCCAGTCAGGAAACTTCAGCACGATGTTCACAAGGTTAAAAAGAAAGTTATGAGTCCTCAGGGGACGCTATGAAGTGCAATCTAGGTATGTACGGTTCCCCATTTATCCCGGGGTATGCATTCCAAGACCCCCAGTGCATGCCTGAAACCACGGGTAGTACCAAACCCTGTACTACACTTCCTTTTTTCTTTATGTACATACCTATGATAAAGTTTAACTTATAAATTAGGCACAGTAAGAGATTAACAGTAATAAAGTAGAACAGTTAAAAGAATATACTGGGACTTCCCTGGTTGTCCAGTGGTAAAGAATCCTTCCAATACAGGCAACGCGGGTTTGATCCCCGGTCAGGGAACTTAAGATCCCACGTGCCTCAACTAGAGAGAGAAAACCCACACACCACAACTAGAGAGAAGCTCGCATGCCACAACAAAAGATCCCACCCACGTGCTGCAACTAAGACCCAACGCGGCCAAAACAGCAAAAGCAAAAACAAAAAACAATATGCTGTAAGAAATTCCATGGCAGTCCAGTGTTTAGGACTCCACGCTTTCACTGCTGAGCGCCCGGGTTCAATCCCTGGTTGGGGACTAAGGTCCCACAAGCAGTGCAGCATGGCCAAACAAAACAAAACACAATATAAAATAAACTGAAATAAAGTTACATGAATGTGTTCTCCAAATACTATACTGTAATTACACTTGTGATAATATGAGATGATAAAAATGCCTATGTGACGAGATTGAGGTGAATGACAGACATTGTTAGGCTACTGTTGACCTGATGATAGGTCAGAAGGAAGATCATCTGCTTCAGGTGATGCTGGATCTTGGATCTATGATGACGTTGATGGTTGGAGATTCTAGGCGGGACGGAGCAGGATGGTGCGAGAGTTCATCACACTACTCACAATGGCGTACAATTTAAAACTTAAGAATTGTTTGTTTCTGGAATTTTTAGTATTTTTGCATCATGGTTGACCTCAGGTAATTGAAACTACAGAAAGTGTGAAAGGAGGGACTACTGTATCTCTCTGATGATAATTTAATCCAGGCATACATTTTAATGGCATAATTTTCAGACTACTACACATATTGCTTCTTTGTAAATTTGAGAGGATACTTCCTTGATACCGGGAATGTAACTGGCAACATACTTTAACAATGAGTTGGGGATAAAATTGACAAACTTGGAAAAATTGACTCTTCAAAGAGAGGGCCTAAATGGACTATCCTACTTTCCCCTCAAAGGTGAACATGGACACATGAGTAACTGAAGCATGACAGTTTTAGAACACAGAATGTGGCTCTGATCACTTTAATTTGGAAAAATTAAAAGGACAAATAAAAGGGAGAATAGAAAGTTTAATTTGAATAGAGTTTCATTGGAGAAGATGAAAAAGTTGGAGATGGATGGTGGTGATGGTTATACAACAACGAACGTATTCATGCCACAAATCTGTGCACTTACAAATGGTAAATTTTATGTATAGTTTACCATACCACGCAAAAAAAAGGGACATAGCAAAAACCCCCAAAGCCTAAAAGATCCACACATATCTAGCTCGGTACTATTTCTCTCTGGTGTATCCTGCAATTTGAAAATAGCCAAAATGATTAGGTAACCAACGAGGAGGTAATAGTTATAGTACCTATAAGTCCTGATGGAGTAAGTGTCCAATAAATGTATGTATGTATAAATGAGTGAATTAACATGGGGAAATAATTGGTGAGGCCTATTAACTTATGAAATTCCCAGTCCAAAATTTCCATCAAATTAAACTGAAAAGCTTAAGTATAAAAGGGGTATGACAGAAGGGGTCTAGGCTGAAACTATATTCAATGACGATGACCCTAAAAAGGGATTAAGAATCACATTTAATATAAATCTGTTTAATGAAGAGAAGAGGCAATTTAATAATTATGGAATTCCCTGGCAGTCCAGTAGTTAGGACTCAGTGCTTTCACTGCAGGGGCCCAGGTTCAACCCCTGGTTAGGGAACTAAGATCCTGCAAAATGCACGGCGCCGCCAAAAAAAAAGGAAAAAAAATTATAAAAGTATTGGAGCTTAAGTCACCTTGAAAATTAATTTACCTGAAACACTGGGATCCCTGGTGTCAGATAAGTGAAGGATTCTATTTGATATTTACAAAATCAAGTGCAGAGACATTACAATGGCAAATGTTTTTTGAAATGTAAAAAGGGACATGAGTTTTATTTTCAAGTACTGTTACATTAAAAATATTTGTGAAGGCATACACATATCTAATTGAACTTGTAATACAATTTTAAATTTTTTTTTTTTTTTTTTTTTTTTTTTTTTTGCGGTACGCGGGCCTCTCGTTGCTGTGGCCTCTCCCGTTGCGGAGCCTGCGGCCAATGGCTCACGGGTCCAGCCGCTACGCGGCACGCGGGATCTTCCCAGGCCGGGGCACGAACCCGTGTCCCCTGCACCGGCAGGTGGACTCTCAACCACTGCGCCACCAGGGAAGCCCCAATTTTAAATTTTATGGTTTGTGTGATCTGGTTTCTCAGAATTATTTAGGGTTTACACTTGTTAATATAAATTTAGTAGGTGCAAAACTCAAGAAGAAATGAGGAAAACTAAAAATATTTGTTGTCTTGTATACATGGATCCTGAATCCATTTATACATAACTGAATGGGAAGACCTAGTAGTACTAGTATAAACATTCCAATCCTTACCCAAAACATATATATGTATAAACATGCAAAAGGGGGAAGGGTTTTGTTAATTGCTTATAATAACCCCTACAAGATGGGCAGTTTGGGAGGAGTGGATGAAATTATTCCAAGGACCACATAGAAGAATGTACATAGGAATGAATAAACAGAGGAATAGAATCCTGAATAGATCCAAGTACATATGAGAATTTATGAAGATGACATTTCATTTTGGTAGAAAAAGGACAAATCAAGATGGTACAATTGACTATTTGGAAGAAAATAAATTTAGACCCTTGCCTCATACTACATTACCATGAATTACAGGTGGGTTAAATATCTAAATGTGAAAAATGAAGCTGTAAATTACCATTTGGGAACCACGATAGTATTAACTAAGACAAGCAAGGCTCTTTGGGTGCCAAAACTAGGGTAAAAGTGTGAGAAATAATGAAAAAAACTTAGTATGAAAATCTCTCCCCAGAAGACACCTGCTAATTACAAAGGGAAAAATTTGTACAGTTGACTCTTGAACAACATGGGGGTTAATCTGTGTATAATTCACAGCTGACCCTCTGTATCTGTGCTTCCTCTGTATCCTCGGGTTCAACCAACCAGGACCATGTAGTGCTGTAGTATTTATTACTGAAAATTATCCATGTATAAGTGTACCTGTACAATTCAAATTCACGTTGTTCAAGGGGCAACTGTAGTTGTACACTGGAGAAATCTGGCAGACACCCCTTAAACCAAGTGATCAAAGTTAACATCACAGTAATGGGACTGATGAACTTCACGTGCTTCCTGATATGAAACACTAAGGACAATATCACTTTTGTGACATTCCACAGAAAATATGTAACTTGACTCTAATCGGGAGAAACGAGATCACCCCCAGTGGAGAGGCATTCTATAAGTAACTGATCTGTTTGCTTCAAAAATGCCAATGTCATGAAAGATAAAATTGAGGAATAAAAGAGACTAAAAAGCCATAACAATGCAAGCCACGATCTGGGATTGTGTTTTATTCTTTGTACAATATGATTTTTAGAGAAAAACAAATATATATTAATGCATATATGTGAAATCTAGAAAAAATGGTACAGATGAACCGGTTTGCAAGGCAGAAGTAAAGACACAGGGCTTCCCTGGTGGCACAGTGGTTGGGAATCCGCCTGCCAATGCAGGGGACACAGATTCGAGCCCTGGTCGGGGAAGATCCCACATGTCGCGGAGCAGCTAAGCCCGAGCGCCACTTCTACAGAGCCTGTGCTCTAGAGCCGGCGAGCAACAACTACTGAAGCCTGCGTGCCTAGAGCCCGTGCTCCGCAACAGGAGAAGCCACCGCAATGAGAAGCCCGCGCACCGCAAGGAAGAGTAGCCCCCGCTCGCCGCAACTAGAGAAAGCCCGTGCGCAGCAACGAAGACCCAGTGCAGCCAGAAATGAATAAATTAAACAATATAATTTTTTTTAAACTATTAAAAAAAAGAGAGACACTGATGTAGAGAACAAACATGGACACCACGGGGGGAAAGCAGGGAGGGTGGTGGTGGTGGTGGTGGGATGAACTGGGAGATTGGGATTGACATATACACACTAATATGTATAAAATAGATAACTAATAAGAACGTGCTGTATAAAAAAATAAATTTTTTAAAAATAAGTTAATAAAATACGATTTTTAAATGGTTTCAGGGACTTCCCTGGTGGCACAGTAGTTAAGACTCTGTGCTCCCAATGCAGGAGGCCCATGTTTGATCCCTAGTTAGGTAACTAGATCCCACATGCATGCCACAACTAAAGATCCCAGGAGCTGCAACTAAGGCCCGGTGCAAACAAATAAATATAAATATTTTTTAAAAAATAATAAAAAATAAAAAAATAAATGGTTTCATTGTTTTCAGTCATGGGGATTCATACCACTGATTAATCAATCCTCTAGTTCTTCTTAAAATCAGCTTTATTGTACAGTTTACATAAAATATTCATCACTTGTAAGTGTACAATATGATTTTTGACTAAATATGTATAGTCAGTGTTTATATTAATTTTTAAATCTACTTCAGCAGTTACAAAGCACAGAAACCTTTTCATACCAACAATTATTCTTAGTACTTCTTTAGTACTTATCGTATTAGAGAGTTAATTCTGTAAACTGACTTTCCAGACAGACTGAATTGGTGTGAAAAAGAATGTTATATTTGATTTTAAATAAAAGTTAATTGAGTTCTCACTAAGCTAAGGGTTACTCTACTTTTAGGTGCCAGAGATGTGTCATGAAAAAGCAAAGTGCTAACCAAAATCGTATTTAGTGAAACAATTTTCATTCCATGACCTTTAGACTGTTTAATAAAGGTCCTATAATTTCCACAATAAAATACAATTAGACTTAATTTTAAGGTGTGTGAAGATTGCTAAAAAGTTATTTATTGGATTAAAAGCAGGAAGCTAAGACATTTAAAAAACTTACTTCAAGAGTTGAAATAAAGGACTTTCTGACTAAAAGTCAATTAATGAGAAAATTCAATTAACCAGATCACTCCAACAGCTGATCAAAACTTTACTAAATCTTGGGACTTCCCTGGTGATCCAGTGGTTAAGACTCCACACTTCCATTGCAGGGGGCACGGGTTCGATCCCTGGTCAGGATTAGATCCTGCATGCCACGAGGCGGGGCCAAAAAATAAAAGATAAATAAATAAAACTTCACTAAATCTTAACACGGATCTTCATAGAAATGGGCCAAAGTTTGAGTTAAATGTGTTCATAATATATGGTACTCCAAATCTGAATTGGACCATTAGATTTAGAATTGTAAGTCATCTATGGAGAACAGGTCACTAATACATTTTAAAAACTAACTGACATTTTAAGTTGAGTTTATATCTTAAGATATACCCAAATATATACACTTATTTTACCTAATAATTGCCAAACTAGTATGAAAAATTTGCTTTTAAATTTAAAGAGCAGGAATTCCCCGACAGTCCAGTGGTAAGGACCCTGCACTTTCATTGCTGAAGGCCCGGGTTTAATTCCTGGTCAGGGAACTAAAATTCTGCAAGCCCCACAGCAAGGCCAAAAAAAAAAAAAATTGCTACTTTTAGAAATATACCTTAGATATACATGAGCCTGGGCACAAATATTCACATATGAAACTCCTTACTGATGCAACTTAAACGTCCATCAACAGAAAACTAGTAAAAGTGTATTATGGGGCTTCCCTGGTGGCGCAGTGGTTAAGAATCCGCCTGCCAATGCAGGAGACACGGGTTCGAGCCCTGGTCTGGGAAGATCCCACATGCGGAGGAGCAGCTAAGCCCGTGCACCACAACTACCGAGCCTGCACTCTAGAGCCTGCGAGCCACAACTACTGAAGCCCGCGCGCCTAGACCCCGTGCTCTGCAACAAGAGAAGCCACAGCAATAAGCCCATGCACCACAATGAAGAGTAGCCCCCGCTCACTGAAACTAGGGAAAAGCCTGTGTGCAGCAATGAAGAATAGCCAAAAATAAATAAAATTAAATGAATAAATTAATTAAAAAGTGTATTATGGCAACCCATTCAATAGTTTAGCTATTCAAAAAATGAAGAAAAACATTAACAAAATGATACAGTCTGGGGCTTCCCTGGTGGCGCGGTGGTTGGGAGTCCGCCTGCCGATGCAGGGGACACGGGTTCGTGCCCCGGTCTGGGAGGATCCCACATGCCGTGGAGCGGCTGGGCCCATAAGCCATGGCCGCTGAGCCTGCGCGTCCGGAGCCTGTGCTCCGCAACAGGAGAGGCCCGCGTACCACAAAAAAAAAAAAAAAAAAAAAAAAAAAATGATACAGTCTGTATGTACTGACATAAAAAACCATCCAAAATATATAGGTAAAGTGAAAAACAAGGTGTAGAATAGTATGTATTCCATGCTGCCATTTGTGTATCTGTATTAATGTAGTGCATGTGTTCATGCATGAAATGGAAATATGTACATATCTGCTGTTAAGTACTTTGGAAATATATATGACATGGACATGGTAGTTTCCAGAAATTAGTTGACTGCAGTTCACATATTGAAAGGAGGCTGAAATTTCACAGTACATTTTTTAGTACTGTTTGAATTTTTTAAAACACACATGTTTTTATCTATTTAAAATAATGTAATCAAATTGTGACTATTTTTTATCTCCAAAGATAGAATGTATAATTTAAAAATACGGAGTGATATGTATACTTCATCCAATTCAGTGAAAAATAATTCTCAATATATGGGAAAAAAACTAATTTTTGTAGAAAATTATTCAAAAGAAAAAGAGAGAGGGAGAGAGAGAACCTCTTAACTTGGAAGAATCTCTTAGTTACCATTCTTAAATTCATATAGTCCTTTAAAATCGGTCATTTGTATAAGTAGTCCATAAATGCTTGATCAGTCTTTCATGCTGTATTGTTTTGTTTTACCATTCAGTTAAACATTCTGGACTGGAACCTCAGGGTTGAATAATGTCTTAAAATGATCTAATCCAACTCTCCATCTAATAATTGAATCCTTTCTAGAACATGATACTCCTTACAGTAGGTAGTTTAAGGAAATGAATCTTAACCTAGGGTCCTTGGCTAGGGGGTAGTGAATGAACTTTAGAGAGACCCTGAACCTTTGAATATGTATTCAGAACTAGATGTGTTTGTGTTTATTTTTCTAAAGAAAGAGTTTAGTGCTCCCATCAGATTCTAAAAGGTGTTCATAACCCTCCCCAGGTAAAAAACCATGGTCTTTTAGGCTAATAGAATTGAAGCTGTGTGTGATTTGAAAATAATGAGTGGAAATATGGATGTTGTTGGGAGCCCATATTTTTCATTTTGTGAGAGAAGGAAGATAGAAATATGGAGTAAGGGAAGGTGAGGAAGATCTGTTGTGTTGGATTTGAATTGGAGGTATCATCATGAACTTACTCATATTGAAATATATTTCCTTTATCAATGTTGCCATCCGTAGAGACAGAAAGCTTAAACAGACCAATTTCTAGAAGAAATAGATACATTTATTAAAGAACTAATTCAAGAAAAAGCACCAGACCCACATGATTTCCAAGGGTAATTCTGACAAGACTCCAAAAACCAGATAATACCAAGGTTATCCCGATTGTTTCAGGGAATTTTTTTTAAAATCCAAATTGTTTTGTGAAGCAAGTTTAACATTGATATCTAAACTTAAAGGTGGCACAAAATAGAAAAGTACAGACAAATTTCATTTAAGAATAACAAAGCAAATATTCCGAATGAGATAACTAGCAAGTAGACTCCAAGAGCACATTTCAAACAAATACACCATAGGGGATTTATTCTATATATATAAGAATGTTTACTAGTAAGTAATACATTAATATAATTCACCATATTAATAGTCTAAGGAGAAAAATCATATGATTATTTCCAGTTGTCTAATGGCTCTTGACAAAATTCAATAACTATTCTTTTTTTTTTCCCCCTTGGCCACACCGCACAACTTGTAGGCTCTTAGTTCCCAGATCAGGGATTGAACCCATGCCCTCAGCAGTGAGAGGACAGAATCCTAACCACTGGAAAGCAGGGGAATTCCCTCAATACCTATTCTTGATCTTTCCAAGAAAAACTTAGGAAAACATAAACATAAGTTGATACTTAGTGGAGACATTCCCATTAAGATCAGAATCAAGGCAAAAATGTCTACTATCTCCATTACTATATAACTTTGTATTGGAGGTAGTAAATGCAGTTAGGCAAGAGAAAATTAGAAGAATAAAGGCCGGAAAGATGAAGTTAAAAAAATCTCTATTTGGAGGTGATATGAAGGTGTACTGAACATAGAAAACCAAAAAGGATCAATGATAAAACTAACATAAACAATAAGAGAATTCATATATAAGGTAGCAACATATAAAATCAAAAATGCAAAAACCAGGGGTCTTCAAATGTATAAACACATTCAGTGAGAAAATATAATGGAAAAGAAAATCCATGTACAACAGCAACAGTAAAGATTAAATATGTAGGAATACTTAGGAGAACTTTACAACCCTCCTGAAAGACATCAAAGTAGGAAAAGAAATGCTTTATTCTTGGATATAACATCATATAGATGAAAATTCTTCCCAAATTCATATATAAATTCAACACAACTCATCCATTCTAACAATTTTTTTAAATTAATAAACTATTTTTTAGAGGTTTTTTTTTTTTTTTTTTTTTTTGGCTGCGCAGTGCGGCATGCAGGATCTGACCAGGGAAGAAACCCATGCCCCCCCTGCACAGGGAGCACAGAAACTCAACCACTGGACAGCCAGGGAAGTCCCTAGAGGAGTTTTAGGTTCATAGCAAAATTGAGTGGAAAATACAGAGAGTTCTCATATACCCCAGTCCAAGTTTTTTTTTTTCCCCTTAGAGATAGATAATATGATTCTAAAGTTTATTTGCAAAACTAAACCTGCTGAAATAGCTATGAAAACCCTGGGCATGGAGGCAGCAAATCGAGACTATCCTTACCAGATATTAAAACATACTATAAAATCTCCATAATTAAAACAGTGTGGTACTAGTCCATGAAAATAGACACACAGATAAGTGAGTGGAACAGAAAGTCTAGAAATAGACCAATTTACGTATGGAAAATTGGTATATTAAAGAGGCAGCCTTCTGAAATCACTGAGGCAATGATGGACTTTTTAAGAAATGGTGTTGGGACACCTATGAGTATACAGTGAAACACAGAATTAATCAACGATTTCTTTTCTTTTTTTTTTTTTTGCCTTGCCACAGGCTTGCAGGATCTTAGTTCCCCGAGCAGGGATGGAGCCCAGGCCACGGCAGTGAAAGCGCCAAGTCCTAACCACTGGACTGCCAGGGAATTCCCAGAATGAAGCAATGATTTAAATGAAACGAATGAAACCATGCCAGTTTGAAAAGAAAACATAAGTGAATTTCTTTATCATCTGGGTGTGAGAGAATCCTTGCTAATTATCACTCAAAATCCATTTGCAGTAAAAGAAATTGATAAATTCAATTACATAGAAACAAAAAATGTATGACAAGTACTATAAACAAAGTTGAAGAGAAATGATAAACTGCAGAAAACATTTGTAAATATATTACAAAGGGTGAAACTCCATATATATGTGATACAGACACATACCCCCCACAAACTCTTAAAAATGAAGTCAAACACAGACACGCACACACACACACACACACACACAGAAGGAGTGGGAAAGTTCTTTACAGGTGAATGACAGTTAGTGAATGTATAACTGATAGAATTAAGAAATCATTCTGCAGCCTTCAATATAATAACAAATTTAGACAGAAATTATCAATGGATTCTAAAACCTTTGGGTGAATGTTTGTTGGAAAAAAGGATATTTGAAGGGACTCAAAGTATCATGCTACAGATTACTTATTAATCATAAAAGAAAGGAATATTCCTTTACAATGGAGAGATCTGGCAGTCATCATATTAACAAGGTAACAAATTTCACATCATCAATAGTGGAACAACACACATGCCTCCATGAACCTGTATTGTAATACAGTGTAAGGTTTACAACTTTGCTTAAAAGTATTCTTGCCAAAAGTGTTTAATCCGAATCTAATCTGGAGAAAATAATCTGACAAATTCAGAATGTGAGAAATTCTACACACAACCAGCCTGAAAGGCTGGGGTGGGCGTGTAGTGGTCTAGATTAAAAGACACTGAAAAGATATGATTTCGGTATGCTGTACTTAAACCTTGATTGCATGCAGGATCTAACAAATAAATATCCACAAAAGGTATTTGGGTCACTTTGGGAAACTGAATTTGAACTATGTATATTAGCTAATGTGACTGAATGAATGTTAATTTTTTTAGCTATGAAAATAGCATAATGATTCTATGGGAGAATATCATTATTCTTAGAAGATGCAGACTGAAAGGGTGAAGCGTCAAGATGACTGCAACCTTTTTCAAACAGTTCAAACAAAAAAACAGTGTATATACAGATACAGAGTTAAGTCAAAAAGCTGTGTGGATTCACTGCACTATTCTTTCAGAGTTTCTATAAGTATAAATTTATTTAAATAAAAATTGAAATGTTTCCAAACTATAATTTGAAGAGGAGACAACTGTAGCTAAAGCGTATTTAATTATAATTTTTTAAAAACTGGGAAAAGGGACTTCCCTGGTGGCGCAGTGGTTAAGAATCCGCCTGCCAATGCAGGGGACACGGGTTCGAGCCCTGGTCCGGGAAGATCCCACGTGCCACGGAGTAACTAAGCCCGCGCGCCACAACTACTGAGCCTGCGCTCTAGAGCCGGCGAGCCACAAGTACTGAGCCCGTGAGCCACAACTACTGAAGCTGGAGCGCCTAGAGCCCGTGCTCTGCAACAAGAGAAGCCATCGTAGTGAACAGCCCATGCACCGCAGTGAAGAGTAGCCCCCGCTCGCCACAACTAGAGAAAGCTTGCGCACAGCAACAAAGACCCAACGCAGCCAAGAATAAATAAATAAATTAATAAATAAATAAATAAATTAATTCATATTTTTTAAAAACTGGGAAAAACCTTAGCTTTGAAAGTAAAAATGATCCCAGTTTTCAGCACCAAAAAAGAAAAAAAAAAAAAGTAAAACGAAAGGGAGATGACTGACCCAATTCCTCAAAGAACATTTCTACACTGTATACAGTATGAATTACTACTCCTAGGCTTGCTAGCACAAGGAATTTCACTTAGCTAACTACAATGCAAGTAGGTTTAGAATCTTTTTCAGCAGATTAATCCTTTGGAAAACAAACTATGGTCTCATAGGGTGAGAAAAGTGCAACTAGTAGCAAACTGTGTACTACATAAACAGAAAAGTTAAAAAAATTTAAAAGATCACCCGTTAGATAAAACCATAATAGACAAGAATATATTGACTTCAGATTGAATTGTATCTCATTATTTAATATTCTATGTATATTTAAGTTATGAATTTAATTAGTTTTTATTTCTTGAATCTTAATAGTTTCAGCCTACAGAAGGTGAAAGTGAGTACTAAAGTTTGGCGAGAATTTATGTTTAGTTTTATAAGTACTAGAACCAAAAGAACAAATGATGCCAAGTGTCCATGAAATGTTTGCTCCCTCTGTCCTTAAAAGTGTGATAGGTAGGGTTTCCCCTTGGGATGACAAAAATGTTCTGGAACTAGGTAGTGAGGATGGTCATACAACATGGGGAATGTACTAAATGTCACTGAATTGTACATTTTAATATGGCCAAAATGGTGAATTTTTGAAAAAGTGATGCTCAAATGTCTAAAGGCTGGTGCATGGGGGATGAAAGTCCACTCACTCTTCCTCTCACCCGTATGTATAAGTGAGATTTTTCAAAAAATGAATTCTGCTACGATTACAACTCTCTAGATGGAAATTTATTATCCTTTAGCGTATTCTGCATTTCTTCCCAGAAAATTCAACTTATAAGTCTCCATGTTGGCTGTGATAAAATTTTCTCTAGACACTATTTAAATACTAAATGGCAACAAATAAGCTATAAGAAAAGTGAACCTTGGGTAGCAATTTCCTGTTTCAGGAGAATCAGTAAAATATTAGAGCTCAAAAGGGCTTTAAAGATCACTAAGTCCAGGCCAGTCATTTTCAAATTAGAGAATAGCCAGACAAAATTATAAGGCTAAACTTTTGTGTGACAGCATTGAGATGAACCTGATCTGTTTAATCATTGGTGGGTAAGAGTATCCTATCTGTGGGATATGACAGTGCTGATGATTTCTACTCACCACTTTAACACACTGGTTAACAGTTATCTATTCTTTTCCTCCATCCATTCGCCCAAGAACATAGAGTACAAAATAAGCTTCAGTCTAGGTAAGAGAGAAAGCAAGGGGCTCTGCTCCAAACAATAACCAATACCTCGGGAAGAGACTGAGGAGTTAGTGTGCATAGTTGCATTTAAACAGCAGCCTGAGATACAGATCCAAAAAGCCTGAAATCTCCCCACCCTGGGTGATACTCACACATCACTGAAACAAGATGGAAAACAGAACTTCTTTCATAAAATCATAGTGAACCCCTGCCTGGATGTTGAATATTGCTCCAAAAACAGTGAAAGGAAGACAGAAGTCTGGAAAAAGGCAACAAATGATCAAAGACATCCATCAATGAGTATCTTAAGAGACCAGGCTGAGAGAACCAGGACACTATAAACTAGAACCTTAAAATAAGAGGATATATGATTGAGGTTCAAAAATTCCTGAAAGGAACTGGTGGGATGTGTGTGAACTTGTTTGGTATTTAGAATTAGAAAGCATACTTTCAACCTTGAGAGATCTTTGGAAAAAAGAAAGTTCCTTAGAGGGTAGGTAGTGAGTTTCTTGCGGCCCTTTACTGTCAATCTCTGTTAGGACATGATGAACCAAGAAACCTCTGACTGAGAAAAAAAACCTAAATAGTTTATTTGATAGAGTCATTATTTTTTGAAGGTACTTTGATATTTTTATATCATTTAGATATGTTCAAGAAGGGTTTGGATGGATTTCTAAATAAAATCTTTAAAATGGGCCATTAAAGAAAGGTAAGGGCTTTTGGGGTGCATCACTGACATTTTTAAGGGCTGCATAAATGGCATTTATATGCTGCCTTTTATGGGGCGGTGAGCAAGGACCACACCTTATGCATCAATTTCTGCCCTCCACAGTGCCCTACACCTTTGGGGGCTCAAATATTTGTTGAATAAATAAGAAAACATTATTTCACCAAATGTTTTTTGATGACATTTATTAGAGAGAGAATTGTAGACATGAACAAATCCAGTTCAAAGTATACCCAATACACTAAAGTTTTTACAGAAAAATGTATCTGCTATATTCATTATTTTCAGAAGCTAGTGATTCTATAAATCATTTTTGTTAGCTAGCTACATAATTAAAACTTATGACATTATATTACTACATTTTGGATAATGCTAACTATTTGATATTGGACATTGTGAAATGAGAAATGTAGAAATTAAAGATTCCGTAAAAATCAAAGCATAGATTTCACTACCTGAAAATCATAGCTATTTCAAAGTAGAAGGTAAAATGAGTTTATTGTAACTTCCCAGAATCCCACTTGATAATTTGTATGAGGTTCTCAGCCACTTTACTTTTTTAGCTTGAAAATTATTGTTTAAGGAGTTTTAGGTCATAGACTTGCGCTTTTTCTGGACAATTTTACCATTTCTTCTCTTAAAATAGGACTGTATCATAGGGCTACTTAATAAAAACCTCATGTTTACTCAATATACGTTGCCAAATGTGACAAAAATCATTCATACATAGTAAGTCTCAAAAAAGTTTCCTTTCAATTCAATTATACTCTCTATTATTTTTTAGAAGTTAGTCTGTGTATAAAGTGATTAAAGTTTATGATGCTCTGACATGATTGTACTGATAAGAAATTATGATCAAAGACTTTTCAGCACCTTCACAAAACTGGAAACGATAGAACTTTGATGTATTTTGTTGCAGAATTAGTCTATATTCTCAATCCCAAAGTAGCTATTTTTTTTTCTTTGAAACAGGGTCACCACATGCCTTTTAGAGGGTGGGATAAAGTATGCATTTGCGCCCCAAGAGCCCCAGCATTTGTATGTTCAACAACTTTAATTGCGGGCTTGCTTCATAAAAGGCTGGATGTTAGATAGTATCATGCATTCATTCAACAAATATTTATTGAGTATATACTATGTGTCAAGCACAATTTTAGGTATTGGAAAATTAGCAATAAGCAACATAGACTAAACCAAACCAAACAAAAAAACCCTGCACTCATGGAGTTTACTTATATACAAAGATAGATCAGGCTTTCTAATCAGTTTACACTCTAACAGAGGGGATAAGTGTAAAAAAAATTTTTTTAATGATAAATGACTTGCAATATATGAAGTGCTATGTCAAATTCATGCTTCAGAATTCTAACATCGGAGGAGAGGTAATTTCTAGTGTCAAGGATCAGGGAAGGCTTCGTGGAAAATAATGACTTAGTTGAGACCAGCCTACATGTGTAGTCTAAGTTATGAATATGTCATACATAATTACTTTAAGTTAAGTTCATTATATTACAAAATAAAAGAACAAAGAAAAGTGAGGTAACTTTAAAATATACAGCGCACAATATGTCTACCTTTGAATGTGTCATGGGCATGAAAGATTTTCAATATGAAAAACACAATAGCACAAAAAGTAAAAGGAAAAATCAACCCAAATTTGATTGGCTTCCTTGTTTTCAAACATTATTAGTTCTGATTTTAGACTATGAGGACTTTTCTTGTTAAAAATATATTTAAATTGTTGCAGTGGAAAAGAAGTTTTATAAACTTCTAAGTTTTATAAAAATCTCTTCTATATTTACATTATTAATAAATTCAAAGTAGCAGGACAAGATTTAAAGGCTTTTATTTTTATAAACACTTGGAGGTATAAACTAAATAGGCTAAATAATCTTTTCTGCTGTTATCATTGAGAGTCTTCATTTACTTTCACATTATGAAATTTTTGTTAACAAAATAGTTTTCAATTTGCCTAGACTCTAAAAATTTTAGTCTCTACAAAAATTCGAAATATTATACGTGAAAAGCACAATAAATTCCAATAAGCTGCTTTTTTTCTTTACAATTTATTATTTTAAATAAGTGAGAAATAAGAAATGGCTCCTAAATCACTCAGTTTGTTCCATCAAGCTTCTCTCTCGTTCGTTTTATGAGAATGAATTAAGCAGATGGAATGCACAGGGATACTCATAATCACAGAGTATTAAAATTGCATTATAGGGACTTCCCTGGTGGCGCAGTGGTTAGGAATCCGCCTGCCAATGCAGGGGAAACGGGTTTGAGCCCTGGTCCGGGAAGGTCCCACATGCCACAGAGCAACTAAGCCCGTGCGCCACAACTACTGAGCCTGCGCTCTAGAGCCTGAGAGCCACAACTACTGAGCCTGAGTGCCACAACTACTGTGCCTGAGTGCCACAACTACTGAGCCCGCACTCCTAGAGCTGGTGCTCCACAGTAAGAGAGGCCACTGCAATGAGAAGTCTGCAAAACGCAACGAAGAGCAGCTCCCGCTCGCCGCAACTAGAGGAATCCCACGTGCAGCAACGAAGACCCAACGCAGTCAAAAAATAAATAAATAAATTTATTTTTTAAAAAAAAGCTGCATTATATAACTGTGCTTATTTCAAATACTGAAAATAAAGATTCATCTGCAGGATCTTTTTTTCTCTTAGAGCCCTGCTATTCCCATTATTTTTGGAGTTTTTCAAGTGCACCACTGCTAAAGCTATTTAGCATGAAAGAGCAACTATGCTGAACTTCTTTAATTCTATGGAAAAGTTTCTCTTGAAAATGTTGCTCAAATGAACATTTCCACTCTAGAGGGGGGAAAGCCAAGCCAGGGATAGTCACTGCAGCACAAACAAAAATGTTATGTCTTTTTTCTAAGTAATTCTTGCAGAATAGTTCAAGAAACCACCAGGAATAGAAGTAAACATAGATATTTTAACTGAGCACTTTAAATTCTTTAAATCTAATATACATGATCTTAATCTAATGATATTTTGTTTACCTTTAGTTTGGTCTAGTATATTTTCAATATAATTGGGCTCAAGAGGCTCAAGTTTTTGTTCTAATCATCTTAAATTTGTTTCTATAAAATTAAAATATCCAAATTGATTCATTCTTCAGAAATCTAAGGGAAGAACTTCCCTGGTGGTCCAGTGGTTAAGTCTCCATGCTTCCAATGCAGGGGGCATGGATTCGATCCCTGGTCAGGGAAGTTTCCCACATGACTCGCCCCCCCCCAAAAAAAAAATCTAAGGGAAGCAGTTAGAAAATTAATTTAAAGGCCAAATGTAGTTATCAGTAAACATTCACACTGACTGATCATCTAGTAATTTGACATTTGACTCGTCAGTTTCAAAATTTTTTACATTTTTGGTTTTCTGTGTTAATTCTCTTTTACCTATAAATTCTGTATTATGGCAATAATTTCTTATCTAAGTTCATCTGAAGCATGAGGTTCTGATTCTAACAGAAGGAAACCGCTTATGGAAATAAATTGTTTTACTAGGAGAGCTGAGACAAATTTTTTACAACCTCTGGTCGGGACATTGGCTTGTTTTGGTGGTTGGCATCAGTAAGGGATTCCTTTACAGGGGATTGTTTTTCATTTTTGTTCTGCTTTCCCTACCAACTCTTCTTACTTAGCTGTGGTATTTAAATGAGCTTTCTTTTCTCTGATACTGGTTCTATATACACAAAATATCCTACCTGCATTATTTTCCAGTGTCAAGCAATAATCCCTTCCCCTCTTGCATTTGATAGAACTTTCTGAAGTGGTCCAATAATTTCATTGCTATTTCCAGTCTTAGTCCTCTTTCTGAAAACTAAATTCCACAAATATTTGTAGAAAGTCTACTCAGTGCCGGTTGTTGTGGAAAAGGTAAAGGATGGTATAAATAGTTTAATTCTTTTTACAACTGCGGAAACCAGACCAAGGAGGTGAAAAAAAACTGACCCAGGGTCACAGCAGGGTCAGTGACACACAGAGAAAACAGGCGCCTTTGTGGCATCCACAGTTTATGAAGATCAACAGATTTACAGGTAAATGAAGTTATTTAAGTGCAGCTTTTAATTCAAAGGCACAGCCAGGGACTTTGAGCTCTGCGAACAGGCCATGGTTCATGTCTCTAGTTAGGGGTGGGAAGCCAGAAGGGTTTATGGCCTGTGACCACCGCTCTGTCCCGGTGTGAGCAAATAAGAGAAGGGCTAGTGGCAGGGGGCGCTTCTGCCAGCTGTTCTTCACAATGCAGGAGATAGCAGAGGAGGGAAGAGTTTGAACTACACCACAGGGAGATAGACATGCAAATATATGTACGTGTATATGTATATACACATCTTCCCCCCCCAGAAATTTCACTAAAGCAAAAAGAAAATAAAATTCAAACCCAGTGATAAACTATTGTTAATTTGGACTAAATCTGAACATATCACTTTTAGTTTGATATGAGGAGGAATTTCTTAGCTTACTGCTAAGAGTGTGTGAAGCCGTTGTTAATACAGATTCCTTGGCTTCTGGAGGTTCTGATGTGGCTGGGCCTTGAATCAAGCTTTTGAGAGAAGAAAAGTCATGGGATCTTCTTCCATATCAGCCTTTCCCATTAAGCTGAGTTTACATGTTTGGGGTAGTTTAAATGAGATCCTGGGTAAAGTGACTGAGATGAACCAGGTAATGTTTTTTTCAAGGTCTCTTCTACTTTCAAGTCTTTAGCCTTTAGCTTTCAATGACATGTAGAACTTTTGGTCTGGATAAATATAGGTGTTCATTTGTTTTTTAGAAAGTAATGCTATTGGGTCTGGGCAAACCTCACCCTGGGTCAGTTTTCTTACCACCCAAAATAGGAAAAAGTATTTTTACTACCTTCCACTCAGGATTATTATGTGGTATCATTCTATGATAAACACAGTCTCAGTCCTGCCACCGAACTAGCTGTGTGTCTACCTGCTTTGACCTTCCCTGGCTTCAATTTCCTCAAATGTAAAAGGAGACTCTAGCAGATCCCTAGAAATCCTCCTAGTCCTCAAATTTTAGAATTGTTTTATAATGAAAGAGATTCAAATGAAAGACATATAAAAGAGATACTCTGCACAATCCCCTAATTAAACACACAAACGAAAAGCCCAAACTTCTTTATACAAAGTATCCAAGAATTTGGAATATATAAAGGGCTATTTTCCCACTTTGAGTTTTTAGGACTAAGTTCTAATATGAACTGCTGCAATCTCTTTCTCTTTCCATTAGATAAAAAAGTGCTAACAGTTTACATTTCCAAAGACCAAATCTTAACTACCAAAATTACATTTTAGAGAAATCATAACTTACTATTTACTATAGTGAATCTAGATATCTTCCAGTTCACACAGCCTTTTCCTGTTACAAGTGCTTCAAACACTTTGACTTCCCTTTACACCACAGAGTCTGCTTTTTTGACTTTACATCCACTCTAGCCTGGGCTTTTGAAAACAATAATTTATTTGCATATTTATATTGGTATATCCATAGTAGAATTTAAAATCCAGAGTCTATACCTCATTTTATATAGCATAATCACTTTGGTAATGCCACTTGGTGGCAATTTGCTTAAATTGTATTACTTTCAAAATGAATTTCTGTTTAAATGTCCAACTTCTAATTAGTTACATATACATAAATCAAATTCTCTAACATCCTTAAATTACCTGTAAGACTATTTTTTAAAAAATTATCACAACTTTTTTTATGACTTTGTAAATGCCATTGCATCTCTTGGTTTTTAATAGGTTATTATTTCAAGCTTTCATGGAAAAATTAGATGGAAAAGACCATATTTTAACCCACAGATAATAGATTTTAACAAAATAACTAGTAGTCTTCAGCTTTACTTTCATGTTTTCAAACTTATTGCAAAAATATATGAAAAAATGTTTAAAAAACAAAGTAATTGGTTTTTATATTACATACAAAGTTACATTAAATGAAACCACAAGTTATTAAAGAGATTCTACTTATGATAATTAGTAGTAACTGCAAACCAACAATACATTCAAATTTTAACTATTATAGACTTTAAACAATAAAAACTATAAGCCAGATCACTGGATTTGGTTGTGGGAAGATACTTTAATTTTTAGCTTAATCAAGACATGCTGATTTTTCTCTTTTTCTTGCTTATACAACTTCTTTGCACTTTGGTTGTAATATATTTATTTCCATTAACTACCACATCTGAGAGTAATTCAGCTTATTACTATATTAGCAGAACATTGGTAGAGAATAGGAAAGAAAATAAATGCATCACTTATTACAACAAAAAGACACTTTTTTGTTTATTTAAAAAGCAGTGGTCCTTCTTCATCTGTCAAAACTCAAAGTGTTAAAAATATTTGGTTATCCTAATGTAACATGACTTTCCTCCAACTCTGTAATGAAATAATTTAGGGATATTTAATAATCAAGGAAAGAGAATCTCTTCTGAGAATAGTAATAGGAAGGGGCTATCATTGATTGAAACAACATCCTTTATTTATAGCCACTAAAAACTTTATTGGTGGTCAGCCCTGAAGCAATATTACAGTTTAATCCATTCCCCTATCCCTCAATAAACAGAGAAAATGCAGTAAATAATAGGACCCAGCTTTCACTTAAAATCTGAGTTTCCTCTCTATATTTAGGTTTCAAAACACATTGTTGTTTTCACAATAACAGCACACCATATCTTTGGCTTTTTTTTTTTTTTTTTTTAATTAGGGACATTTTCTCAAATAATGTTATTTACTTTGATTAAAAGAAACCATCCATATATGGATCATATGCAAAAATAGAAGTGGTAGAACAATCCAACAGAAATGGTTTGTGATAATAACTTCATATTTTTTGAGTAAATTTAACACCTATCATTTTCAAAATATGTGATATTATTCTAAGTTTTAAAATTCATTACATGTATGTTTTAATAATGTTACTGGATATTTTTAACCTATATGTAATAGTTTTTTAAAAATAGAAAACAAGACAAAGAAAAATAGAAAATTCCAAACATATTTGTATTATTTAAATTCTAATGTTGATGTACTAATAGCATCCTAATTCCAGTTCAGTCTATATTATTACTCTTCTCTTCCCACCTTTAAAAGCATCATATTGAAGTATTCTGACAGTTAAGGAAAAAACTTAATAAAATAATGCTTACCTTGCTTGTTTTAACCTGCAGCCTCAGAAATGAACACAAGTTCTATCTTGCTTTACTCCACAAATCTCCACAAAGGGCTTCTCAGCAGGAATATGTACATATGTTCTCCTGTCCAATTGCACACACTGACTGCATTCCATACCTTCCATACCTGACAAAACTGCCCTCAACTGGAAGATTTGTTGATATTGAGGGAAAAGAGTAATGTCACCTTTAACCCTATTGTCTATTTCACTGGATTAAAACATTTTCTCAACTTTTTTTGCTGTTGTTTATTAATATTTAAAACAAAATTCAATTTAATCTGTTTTTAAAGGCTATGATATTGGTTGTGGATTAAAATACAATTTGAATATATCTCTATGGTTGCCAGAGATAAGCATCTATAGTGTACTACACCAAAATTAAAAAAAAATTTAGTTTATTTTCTATTTGGCTTTTTATAGATGGCCATTCATTTAAATCAAAACCAAAAATGGCATTTGAATCTTGGTAGTAAAGAAATATAAGAGCAGATAAATTACCATAAGAGATATAGTAATATTAAAATGAAGGAGCAAAATTCTAGGCAATTTTCAACAAACGAAAGCAAAGGATGGTGACATCATTCAGTATTTAATTGTCCCAGAACAAACTGTTAACAATATAACAGAAATCATACCTTTTCTTGATGTAACAAAATTGATTCTTTTTTGGTATTTATGACCTTTGTTAGTGTCCTTTTTATGAATTAAATTTTTAGTAGCTGGATTTGAATTAGAATGGGTTAGAATTAAAAAGAGGGGCCATACAGTTATGTTAGCTTAGTGGAAAATATTCAGTAGTAATATGTTTCATACTTCTTTGTATCAAATTATACACATTTTTTAAAGTTTTAATAATATTTACAGAGTAAGATTTAGTTACATTTAAATTTTTCTCCAAGTCTTGGAAAAGTGCTAGGAAAAACACTTTTAGATTACAAATAAGATATGAAGAGTTTACAAAGAAAAATAACTTAAAAAATAGAAAAATTACTTCAATGACTGGCACAAGACTCCCCTCCCCCAAACCAAAATTAAATGAAGGGAAATTATCAGTTTCAATTATTGATATTAAATTTAAATCCCAGTTCAAGCAAAATTTTGCCTTTGAGAAGGCACTAGCACTGTCAATTTAAAAATAATTGATCAGTAAATTTAAGTCATTTGAGAAAAGCAACAAAAAATATTACCAACTTTTATATTTTTAAGCAACCCACTACAAAAAAGAAGTAAATGTTTCAATGGAAGTGTGTTAGGCATGAATTTTAGCACAAATCTTTATAGGGTCTATTTTGATAAAGATTTCAGACTAGGTTTTGTTTTTTTTCTGCTGTATCTTATATTCTCAGATTCTTATGAATTTTAGCTGAGATGTTTTGAAATAACAATAAAATCCTCACCTAGCCAGTTGTTTCCATCTTTAAAGCTGGGATCATCACGCTAGAGAAGTTCAGAACCAAAATGTAAACAGAACTCAGAAGGAATGAATTTTAAAGAGTCAAAGTGTAAATGATAATGATCTACCATTATTCCTGCAAGTAAGGAATTTATAAATATACTTTGCCTTATTATATCTAAAAACTGTATTTTCATATATAGACAGCATGAAGGATTCATCAGTTTATCTCTAAAGGAGCTGATTTGTATATCCATGTCATGAAATCTGCATAGTTCCTTTTTTTTTTTTTTTTTTTTTGAATGGGATTCTGGAAAAGAAATGGCCAGGAAAACAAAAGGTCCCAATATGAAAATAGTAACCTAAGATGTGTCCTTTAATTGTATGTGTTATAAAATGCTGAGAACTAGTTATAACCTCAGCATGTGCTTTGCTTTCGGATTATTTTAGTGGGGAGAGGAGGTTCTTATTGTTCTCTCCAGTGGGATTTCATGCTTGGATTACTGTCCCATTTTACTTCATCAGTCAATACATTCTCTCTCTACCACCATCCTTACACCCTTAGCAGGAAAACCTGCAGGATAAATTAGTTGCAACCAAGAAACAAATTTAAATATCCAAGTCTTCTCAGCCTCCCCATACCCCTCCCCCCACAAACAAATGTCTATCTTCTTTGTTTCCTGTGGCTGGTCTGCAAATACTTATGTACACATCAATTACCAAAGAGTCTTTTCACTAAAGGTCTCAATCCCTCCACCCCCAGAGTAGCAATAATAAATGACTATTTTTTTAAAGTTTCACTCATGTGAAGCAGTAAAACAAAGAATATAATAGCAATAAAAGGAATCATGTTTATCTACTACTTTAACAATTATGTTTTAAGTTACCAGATAGATGAAAATTCTGATTCCTGACTTAGTAGTTGAAAATTAAAAAAAAATAAATAAATTTCTCCAACCAGAAAAAAGTTTTCTTAAATAAAAATATTGGTTATATAAATCTTTGAATTCGAGAAAACATTTGAAAATAGCTCAGGTTTTAGAGTTTTGGTTTGTCCAGATTATTTTGGAACTTTTTTTTACAATTGAAATTTACTCTAAAAAATTATTTTTTCTACTGTATCATTTTCAAAATATAAAAGTTACACAATATATAAAACCCAATCTAGGGTCATTTTACAAATAATCATGTCTTTACATTTTAAATTTCTTAGGTGTTTAAGGTTTATATAAATTATTAACTCTGTAATCTTCAGTATTTACACTATAAACTTAGTCTCTAAGCTCTCACTAATTTGTTCAAGTCAAAATAAACCATTTGTAAGTTACTCTGGTTTCTGAGAAATAATTTTACATGAAAACTTAAAAAATACATTATCTATTAACCATATTAGTGAAATGTAGTTGAATTATACAAAATGTAAACAAAATATATTTTAGAACAGTTTTTCTTTACTAATTAAGCCAGTTTTTAAAATTTGTTTTAAAGAGCTGCTCAAATAACTTTGTTTTAGTATCATGGTACATGGCATTTATATTCCTTCAATTAGTTGGTTTTCAGAGACTAAAAAGAAAAAGTACAGAACTAAATAAATAGTTTTTCCAAATGAACTTAAGAGGATGATAGGATGATGTAACTTGACTACTTTAAAATATTTACTAGGGGACTATTGTTTTACTAGTTTTAAACCAAATCAAGTATTTTGTCAAGACTTCAGAAAAACAACTAAATTATCTGTGAACAAATTGTTATATTTCTAACTGGTACATTTCCTTTTCTTTAGATAATCAAAGAATTGGAAAGTCTGTCATGAAATTAGATATACCAAACAAATTTATACTTCCCTCTTTTCTGTAATGGTCAGAGTTCTGATTTTTAATTTATTTTTGAGACCAGTAGCAACTTACGTATAAAATTACAAATGCATCCAAGATACCACTACCTAGAATACACCACTGTAGCTGTTAGCTTTTCATTTAATCACATTAAATACGATCATTCGTTTGTTTTGTGCTTTTCCAAGCCAAATTCATATTTATTTTTTCTCACCGTCTCCACCAAACGTCAGTAAAATTAGAACATTTCAGCTACAGAAATCGCTAATCCTTCAAGGTCGGTCTCAGCTCCTAGGTCTTAGGGGAAGCTTCAACGAAAACGTGGTCTCGGCATAGTTGATTTTACCCGGAATTTTTCGTTTGCTTTTTTTGGAGGGATTGTTTGGTTTTGCTTAAAACAACCCTGTGGACCACAAAGGGGGTTAGGAAAGGAGGGGCCGGAATGAGTCAGTTTCTCTATAAGCCCCGGAAAAATCAGGCACCTGGAAACATATTTTGTTGTTTTAACTAAAAAAGACGTATACATTCTAAGGTGCTGGAATCGAGCAGGGAAACGATGTGACTCCAGCAGCTGAGCATGGAGCAAACCTACGACCTCTGGGCGCTGGACGTTGGGGGAAGGGAAGGGACTCTGCGGGCACCACGCGGTCAGCCCAAGGGGCGGAATTCACACGCACACGCACAACTATTTTCCACTCTTCCTCAGTTATCTCCCTCTTTCCTCCTTGGGGGTTGGGGTTGGGGTCTCACAGTTAAAGGGCATGAGAAATGAGAGCAAGAAGAGAGGAACCCAATCTCACCCCTCAACAAGAACAAAACCAATGAGAGGGAGCAAAGGGTTATTTTCGCGCCACAAAAGATGGAAATCCAAGGGCTGCTCGATGGCCAATGAATGGAAACTAGCAAACGGCTCCGGCGGAGGCAGCCGACGGTGATAGGTTCTCTCCGTCCACCAATCGGGTGAGAGAAGCCCTCCCGCCCCCTCCCCAGCCAGGGGCGGCGTCTCTCTCCAAGCTGGTTGCTCAGACTCGGGCTCAGCGAGTCGGCCCCACAGAGCGCGAAGCCCCGCCCCGGAGCCGCGTTTGCGCGCCCAGTGCACCCGTCTCACCGCCCCGCCCCGCCCCGGGCATAGGCGGAGGGTTCAGCGAGCTCTCTTTGCGGTCTTTCTCCGTGGGTACCGAGCATCCCCCAGCTCCAAGGAGCCCCTGGCACACTCAAAATAGGCCGGAAGTGCGGCAGGGTCGCCAGACTCGCTGCCTGGTCCGCCCCGGCAGGCAGGGGAAGGACGAGCTCAGGTGGGGTAGTGCCGCGAGGGGGACGAGAGAGGCTCCCCTGCCCGGGCCCCCACGTCTAACCCTCCACGCGGCTCCGCGCGGAGGGACAGACCCCGAGGCGGAGCCAGAAGGCGCCTGTCCCGCGGCAGGGCTAGGGAGGACGGGTGGTCTAGGGCCTCTGAGGCGAGCAGCGGCCGACGAAGGATCCCGCCCTCTTTCTCCCGGCAGAGCCAGGGGAAAAAGGAAACATCTCCTAGGGCACCATTTTTTATTTTAAACAAAAATAACTGAAGGCATATTCTGAAGAGAGGACAGAGCTAGGTTACCACTTATCACACATCTGGTTTTAACAGATCAGACTCCAGGAGAGCTGTTCGAAGGAGCAAGAGAATGTTAAAAAATACCTCCTATGAGGCCCAGGCGACGCGGCGGGCATTGCGTGCCCACCCGCGTTAAGGACTTCGGCTCTGGGCTGGTCTCAGAGGAAGCCAGGAGTTAGGGGTAGCAACAAGAATGCCCCTTCTCCCTCCTCTACCTGATAAGCCGTCGCTCATAACCTGTGGATACAGGAGGGGTAACCGACCTTCTAAACATGGTTTTTCTCCTTTAACATTACACTGACCCTTAAGAAACATTTTTATTGCCTTCAGGTCAGGAGATCAAGAGGAGGTGCAGCTGTCCAAAGAGTAAACAGGCTGCAGTTGGAAAGACTCAACCGCATCAGAGCACATACAATGGGTGGGAGTCCTTCGTGGAGTTAACATTAATTAGCTGCAGTTGCTTCAGGAAGAGCTTGGAGTAGCCCATACACACGGTTAATTTCTTGTGTCAGACTCATTCAGACTGGAGGTTACATTAACCTTATATTCATTCTTGAAAATCCACCGAAGATATTTTTACACTTGAAATGCCAGTAAAAAAACCCAATTACCCATGCTCTTTCTACTCAGCCATTGATTATATACTTATCCCTCAAATGCTTGGAAAATTCGAAGTGGAATGGACTGTATTTACCTCCCTTTTTGATGTCTGAGCTTATATAACTCGTGTATGTTTTTAAGGTCCTAGACGGAGTATCCAGTTTGTTATAATAATACACAGATTAAATTCACAAGAGCCCCAGGAACATATTTCATCAAAACAGCACACACTTGTTTTAAATTCCAGCTGTTAGATTTGTTTGATAGTGACAGACAGGCACGGACTAGTATTTATGGAAAATAAACATTTTACCCCCTGCTTTAGAAGCAGGTATTTTCTTAGGTCTCAGTTTTAATAAGAGCAAGTACAGTCAAGAATCCAGAAGGCACCATTCAATTGATTTTTGAAAGCAAGTTGAACATATAAAATTGTTCTTATGAAAAATTACTAAAACTTAAATGGTCAACAGAGTATAAAATTTAGAGAAAAGCAAATGTTACTAAGTGAATGAAAAACATATTTCTCCAAATAGCTTTTGATCACATGCAACAGGTAAATGAAAAATAAATTCATAATTTGATATTTACATTTTGAATACCACAGAAGTCATAAAGAATACATATATTTTTTTCCTTTTTTTTAGAACGAAGGTTCTCTTTTCAAAAACATGAAAAGGAAAAATAAGTAAGCTCTTTTTAAAAGTTAAATCTAACCAGAAACTTAAAATTTCACCACCAAAACGTTCATTGAAGACATAGCTCATAACGCAGTTCTAAACATGATTACACAAGAACATGTTTACCCCCTCCGTATCGTAAAGTAAAAACATTTCACTAAATTAAATGTGAATGAAAATATTGTGAAAGTGAGTTTACGTTTAAAAAGTTGGATTTGCTTGGCAGGAAAAGAAAAACCTGTTAGAAAGAAACAGTTGCATTTAAAATGGATGATCTGACACCTTCCGGTTTCTTAACACAAAATTATGTTCCTTTTAAAAGGAAAAATGTAAATGCTCTTTATACCATGCAATAATTCCCACATATTTAAAAAATAATCCGCCATTCATCTTTCAATTGGAAATCATACACCTTTAAATGCCATATACGGATTGGACCAAAAGAAATGAACTATATCAACTGTCATAATTACTGAAGATGATTCAGTGTAAACAGTATTTTCTCTACTACTCAATACATTTTTCTAATAAGAAGAGTATTAAGTCATTAAAGATTCTTGCTTATATTTCCATCCTATATATAACTGCAATCACTTTTTAAAAATAAGCATTCTTTTCCATGGAATACCTGTTAAAAATAAACCTCAAGTATCCTGGTGCACATGAAGCCTTTGAGTGGAGTACACAATCATGAAACACTTGGAGATTTCCAGAAGAACCCCAGCACTCATTTCCGTATTCCTCGTCTCCAGTCCTCATTTTGTCGGCCCAGTAAGGCTCCACCGGGCCCAGACCCTACCCCCCACACCCACCATTGTACTCGTTACACACAGGGGAAATTATGAATGGTTCTCATGGCCAAATGCAGGCAGAAAAGAAGCAGAAAGAGACTCGAGCAATTTTTCGAGTGCAAATACCACCTAGGGGTAACGCAGAGCGGTCTTCCTGTTTTAAGAGTCCCAAGTTCTCCAACTAAAATTCTTTAAATAAAAGTACCAGCCTACCCCACTCCTCCTCCTCCTCTGGAAACTACAGGAAGAAATGGTTTCCGTTTAAATACCGACTTTTCCCACTCTGAATTCTCGGCTCCGGCCTCCGAGGCCCGGGACGCCCCCATCCCCACGCCAGAAACCTCTGCCCCTGCGCTCCCCTCCCCCACCGGTGGCCAAGCCCGCCCCCGGCCTCATTGATCCCGGAGCCTTTTCTGAATCGCGCAACCAATGGCAAACGCGAAGCCCAAAGCCACCGCGAGCGCAGGCGGAGGCGGAGGAGGTGTCGCCCAGACACCCGCCCAGGACGCCGCGGGCTCCCATCCCCCATCCCCCTGGCTCGGGGCCGCCCCACTTCCCCGGTGCCCGCGACTGTAAAGGGTGCACAGGGTGGGGCGCGTCTGCCCGCCTCTCCCGCCCGCACCCACCCACCCAGACACCCCCTCATTGCGTTTCCGTCCCTGCCAGCCCTGGGAAGGTGCTCGCGGCTTTGCCGAGGTTACACTTGTGTCATCAAAGCCACAAGGCGAGTTCGGAATGGGGACTCTTTGGCTTTGTTAATTACCTCTTTTAAAAAATCGAACATTGAAAACTCCGGTAAATAGAGCTGAGGAATTGCCTAGTTAGCACCCCGACTCCTATCTCATTTAAAAAAAAAAAAATCAATATTTCTCCCCTCCCCCTCCCCTCCCCCTCCGGATCCGCCCCGACCAGATAACCCTTTCTAAACTCCGTGGTGACAATCTGCTCCCCCGGCCGCGCTCCCCTCCGTGCCTCGGCTGCGGCTCCTTTAGCATTTTCCGCCCCTCTTCCTCCTCGCCTTCTCACGGTCCCTCGCCCAATCTCGTTTCCCCTCCCCCTCTTCCTCCTCCTGCTAGCTCTTTTTTTCCTGCGAAGCCCACTCTAATTGAGGCGCTGGGATTCCTCACGTGAGACGTTGATTTGTAGTTTGAACACGTGGCTCATTCAAAAAGCCGGACACTCGGAGCGGATTTTTTCCGCCTCCTGCGCCTTCCTCCCTCCACCCCTTCTCCCCTCCCCCCTGCCAGTCACCCTTCTGGGTTTTTTATGGGGAGGCGGCGCCTGCCCTCACGTAGTGTGATATTTTCACAGTCCGCTGGCCGATGCCAGAGGGGTTGGGGAGTAAGAGACAAAAAGTAGTTTCCCCCCCTCCCTCCTCTCCTCCTTTTTCTCGCTAATCCCGCCTCCTCCTCCGAGTTAGGAAGACTCGTTGATGCGTTTGGGTTGTAGCAAGGCTTTTTCTTTTCTTCTTTTTTTTTTTAATACCTAGAAAAGGAAAAACAGAAACCCTCGGATCTTATTTTTCGCTCCTCGTTCTTGTCCTTGGTTCTTAGCGTGTCTGTGTATTTTAACGGCGAGAAGAGGAGGGGAACAAAACCCGCCGGATCCATCCATCGCTGTGGGTGGTTTTAATTTTTCGTTTTTCTCAATTTTTTTAAACAACCGCTCTTCACAATGAACAAACTGTATATCGGAAACCTCAGCGAGAACGCCGTCCCCTCGGACCTGGAAAGTATCTTCAAGGACGCCAAGATCCCGGTGTCGGGACCCTTCCTGGTGAAGACTGGCTACGCGTTTGTGGACTGTCCGGACGAGAGCTGGGCCCTCAAGGCCATCGAAGCGCTTTCAGGTGGGCCCCGGCCGGGCTCCGCCGGGACGCCTGCCCAGCCCCGCGCCGCTTGCCCGGGCCTGCCGGGGTCGGGCCGCGGCTGACACGGGGTTGTCCACACAGGGCCCCGGCCTGGGCGGGCGGGGGAGAGGGGACGAGGCCCGGGCGCCTGCACGCGTGGGTCGGGGCCCTTCTCCCAGCCCGGGCGCCTACCCGGCCCCCGCGGCTCCCCTCCCCCGCCGGGCTTTGAGGGCTGAGAGCGAACGCGCTGTCAAGAAAGCCCCGGCGCGGGCTCGGAGGGGAGGCGGGGGGGACTGTGTGGCGCCTGGGAGCGGGGCTGGAGGGGGTGGGGTGCTCGCCCCGCGCCCCGCCCGGGCCCAGGCGCGTGCTCCAGGCTCCGGCCCGCCGGGCCTTGCTTGGGGACCGAGAGCGAACGCCTGTTTCTCGCTCCTTCCTTCCTCTCCCTGCCGGTTATTTGTGGTGTTGGATTCGCTGCCTCCCCTCCCGCCCCAGACCCCGGCCGCGGGAGAACTCAAAGTGGCCTTGACCCGGCTGCCGAACGAGGCCGCGGGTGGTGCCTAGCACGGGCGGCCCCGCGCTTCCCCTCAACCTTGCGGGAGGCGGGCGAGGGCGACCCGGGTTATTTGCTCGACCTTCCCGCGTACGACGAGCTAGAGGGGCAGGTGGGCGCGGGCGACCAGGGGTCGCCTCGAAGCGAGTCCCGCCGTGGCGCCGGGCTGCCAGGCTTCGGGCCGCGGCCTCCGGGACTGGTGGGGAGCGCTCGGCGAGGGCGGGGGGCCGTGCGTGGCGGGGAGGCGCGCGGGGGTGGGACGCCCGGGGGAAGGCTGTGTTCAGGTTCCACTCCGAGTCACATGCCTTTCGGGGTGGCGGGTGCCGCGCCGTCCCTCGCGCGCTGTGCAGTCCGTGCTGAGCTGCGCCTCTGGACGTTCGCTCTTGCCGCGCCTGCCCTGCGGTCCTCGAGCCTTTCCCGCCGCTCACTGCCAGTTCCCGGCGGGCCTGGGCTTGAACCCGGGGGAAGGGCCTGGGCACCCCCTCCTGAAGAAAGCCCACGTAGCCCCTTCCCCCGAGCTTGTCTTCTGGAGTCTCTGGGGAAGCGGACGGGGTGGGGGGGGCGGGCAGAGTGTTCCCGAAGTAGTGGGTCAGCCAATTGATCCCCCTTCCCACCCATCTGTAAGTTACACACACGCAGCCTCCAGGGGCTCAGCTTCCCACCCGCGCGGGGCCGGTTTCTCTCTCGGCTTTGAGCCACGTCCGGGTGTCTTTCGGGGTCTCAGGAGGCCACTCGTGTCGCTGCTTAGGCCGTGCGGGTCCTTGGGGCCCAGAGAGCCGCTGAACCGGGCCAACTGCCCCTCCACCTCTTGTGTGTCCGCAGGTAAAGTGGAACTGCACGGGAAACTCATAGAAGTTGAGCACTCGGTCCCCAAAAGGCAAAGGTGAGCTTACTTATTATTTTCTCATTGATTCTGTTTTTCTCAACCATTGGGAGGAGAGATTCAACACAGCTGAAAACAACTTTTCCTCTTACTGTTATTGGGTTGCTGTATGACTTGGCGTTTCTCGTCTTTTGCCTTTAAGTTTCTGGCAGGTGTGTGTGTGTGAATGTGTGTTGGTACTGCTGTGAAGGAATAGACGACTTGTCTGTGGCCCCTGACACTGGATTATTGTTACTGGTATAAAGTCGCTTAAGGAAGCTCTCACAGCTACATGTTCTCCGGCAGAGTAGGTCAAGTTGCTGTAACAGGAAATCAAAGTCTCAAAGGGCAGTTTCTGGGCATCTGTGGGAATTAGGAAGCAAAGAGTGACCGCTCCAGCCCGCCGCCCCCCACCTGAAAGTGCAGGATAGGCGGAAGCAGCTGCAGACACGCGCGGGTGTGGCGTGCCTTTCCTTCTCTGTCCTGAGTTGGCGGCGACGAGTCTGAGAGGCCTGGGAGGCCGTCCGCACATCTGAGAGGAGAAGAATTTGCCTTTACCCTGGTAGCTCGCCCGCCGGGATTGGAACACGTGAGTGAACGCCTGGGCTTCTCCTGCCCAGAAGCGCCTTTCAGTCACTGCAGAGTAAGACAGCTTTCTGCAAACTCGCCTTTGTCTCCAGGCCTTCCCCCCACTCCTCCCCCACGCCCCCATTTTAAAAAATACTTGTGCTTACAGATAACCACTAAGAGATGGAGAAGGCTGAAGATTTTTGCTACTTAAACAAGGGGGATTGCACTTTTCGGAGAGCATGTGTAGTGTGTCAGTGTACAGAATGTTTGGAGACTGTGTTTTAATCTCTCAAGTATTTTGGAGAAATGGCTCCCTTCTCCAGAGCAGGCCAGATCCCGGCTCTGTAGCTCTGACTGGAAAGGCTCTGCTTCCTCCCGGTGGTGCTGGTGTTGGCTTATGCGTTGCTGGGCTTTGCAAGGTGGGGTTAGGGTTTCTTCCTTTACCCCCTCCCATCCCCCACTCCCAACCTGGGCCAAGTAGTAAGCTGGAAGTTAATTTAAACTAGGGCAGCCAGAGCGTCTGGTTAGATATTGGTGAGGGTGTGTATGCTGGAGGGCGGAAAGGGTTTGCTGTGCATTTCCCTGGTGCTTGGCTGGGAGAGATGGCTATCTAACAGGTCACCCTATGCCTATTTTTATTTTTTTAATCTATTTTTAAATTATTTTACTTTATTTTAAAGGGTGGTTTTTTTTTTTAGTTTCTTTTTAAAATTAATTAGTTAATTTATTTTTGGCTGTGTTGGGTCTTCGCTGCTGCACGCAGTCTTTCTCTGGTTGTGGCGAGCGGGCTTCTCATTGCGGTGGCTTCTCTTGTTGCGGGGCACAGGCTCTAGGCGCACGGGCTTCAGTATTTGTGGCACGTGGGCTTCGGTAGTTGTGGCTCGCGGGCTCTAGAGCGCAGGCTCAGTAGTTGTGGCGTACGAGCTTAGTTGCTCTGCAGCATGTGGGTTCTTCCCGGACCAGGTATCGAACCCGTGTCCCCTGCATTGGCAGGCGGATTCCTAATCACTGTGCCACCAGGGAAGTCCCTATGCCTTTTTTAAAACATTTTATTTTATTATTTTTAGCTATTTGTTGCTGCGCGCGGGCTTTCTGTACTTGCAGCGAGCTGGGGCTACTCTTCGTTGTGGTGCGCGGGCTTCTGGGCTTCTCATTTCGGTGGCTTCTTTTGTTGCGGAGCATGAGCTCTAGGCGTGCCGGCTTCAGTAGTTGCAATGCGCAGGCTCAGTAGTTGTGGCGCATGGGCTTAGTTGCTCCGCGGCATGTAGGATCTTCCTGGACCAGGGCTCGAACCTGTGTGCCCTGCCTTGGCAGGCAGATTCTTAACCGCTGCACCACCAGGGAAACCCCCTATGCCTATTTTTAGATTGAGCTCTCTTCCAGGTAAAGCACTTTCACAAATTGTGTTTTTGTTTGCCAGCCTGTTTGGATTTTTGTGGATTTCTCTTCTCCATGTACTTAATTTTCATCGGGATAGTTGGAAAGAGATTTGGCGTGGCCAGATTTTGTTCTAGTTGGGAATTTTGGTAGGGGTCAAGTTATTTTATATAGCAGAATGGAATTCTCTTTTAAAAGCTTCTAAAACAATAGAACGTGTGCTGAAAACTATCTAATTGATCTCAGTTTAATAAACAATTGAAAAATTGGGGGAGAAGTCATATCTCCTTAAAAAAGGTTAAAGGCATAGTCTGAATTGTTTACCTATTGGAAAAAAATGTAAGCACATTCTTCAAATTCTAATTGGTTTCATGTTTAGCCACTGTATCTTAATTTTTTTCAGATGTTGAATAAGAAATAGGCAGATGGTTGTGTTGAAGGACAGGCATTTTAACATTTGAGAGTTTCTAAATTTAAACATTAAATGTCTTGACCTGTGTATAAATGCAATAACTTTGCCTTACTCTCCTGATTTTCCTTCTCCAGGCTGGTGTGAATTTGTCCCCCATGTGTAGGGAATTAAAAACATTGTCTGGTTAATAGACTGCCTGTTTTATTCTTAAAGGCTTTTGCCCAACCTAAAAACATACTTAGTTCACTTGTTACTTTATGACAAACAGGAGTTGCTGCTTAGGAAATCACATAAAGTAAAATGTTACCAGCGGCAGAAAGTATTTATCAATGGAAACTTCTTCAGTTTATTAACAATGTAGATTAAATTTTGTAGCTGATTTTCCTTAGCATTAAAATGCTGAGGATTTTGAATGGTATTGTCTTACTAGCAAAGTAAATAGGAGTGAGTACATTGGAGACAACTTTTTTTTTTTAAACTGATTTAGAGAGCAATCAAGTAAGTCATTTGCTTGTACAGAAATGGCTAAAAACAACAATAGAGCTTGCTTTCTCTGCCAGGGGATTTTTAAAAAATTTTTTTAATTTTAATTTTTATTTCAATTATTTATTTTTGGCTGTGTTGGGTCTTCGTTACTGCACGCGGGCTTCTCTTCGTTGCGGTGTGCAGGCTTCTCATTGCGGTGGCTTCTCTTGTTGCAGAGCATGGGCTCTAAGGCACGCGGGCTCAGTAGTTGTGGCGCACGGGCTTAGTTGCTCCGCGGCATGTGGGATCTTCCTCCAGGGATCGAACCTGTGTCCCCTGCGTTGGCAGGCAGATTCTTATCCATTGTGCTACGGGGGAAGCCCTGCCCAGGGAGATTTGCCGGAAATCTGTGTTACAATTTTGTTCTAACTGAACCTTGGAACTGTGTTGTAGTTTTCCTTATCTGGACTGTTCCACTGTCTGAATAGGCTTTGGGAGAGAGCAGAGAAGGCACCTTGGTGATCCACATGCCCAGCACCTATAGGAGGGTCAAGAGGTGGTACTGGTGACAGTGAATTGAATGCCGCGGACCAGCCCTTGCCAGTGAGCCTGCTGGACTTCTGGGTGGAGTTCTTTGTGCTTAGCAGTCATTGCATTCCATCCCATCATCATGTGGGCACCTGAGGCAGGCATACCCACATATGCAGCAGTGACCTTTATACCTGCTGTGCAAGGCATGTTGGGAGCCCGGTGCTGAAGAATGCTTATGGCAGCACTCTGAGATGGATCAGTGGGCTTGCAGCAGCTAAACAGGGGAGCAGGCCCAGGGGGTGATTTGATGCGTGGTAGGATGGCCCAACTCTGACGGGGAGCAGAGCTGGGCGGGACCATTTCAGGAAGGGGCATTGTTGAGTTTGGTTCAGACCAAGCTTAGCTGCTGATTACCCAAGTCACAAGGGAATGTGGAAGGAATGTTGCTTTTCTGCATTCAGATACCCCCCAGTTGGGGAAGATTATAGCAGTGCTTCACAGAGTTTGAGGTCCCCTGTATCCAGAATGAAGAGAAGATTGCACTGAGTACCAGTGATAGTGTTGTACTTTTTGTTCCAGATATAAAAGATACAGCACATGAAGACTTGGCTTCACTCTGGAGGTATAAGCTTTAAAAAAAAAAATTTCCCTCCCTCCTTGGGGGTGAGGATGGGTGTGAAAATTGTTTTGACTTTGGAAGACGGTGGCTGACTTTGGTTGGAAGAGTCACTGGTATCTTGGGGAACCTTGGTGTGCCCCTATATGATTTTGTAAATAGCGCCGATTTCCTTTTTGTTATGTCGTGGGCTCTTGGGCATGGGAGAGGTAACAGGAAAGTTGCTGACGCTGGGGAACTGAACGGATGGTGGTTTAATTCGTTTTCCATTACTTTTTTAAATTATGAAAATTTGTGTATTTTCCAGCTTTTTCTAGCTTAAACTTCCTCATGATTTAGCTCTTGGCCTTGATTAGAATTGTATGTAGCCAAAACATATTTGAATGAAAGAGAAAAAATAGTGGGATATCATAGTTAATATTTTTCCAGGAAGGATCCGTTAAAACAGACTGTGGTGCCTAAGCTCAAATGTCTTTGTTTCTTGCTTCCTTAAAATTAAAAAAAAAAAAAAAAAAAGGAAATAAAATGAACAGCTTATTTCCGTATTAGAATCTTATGTTTAGCATATAAATGGGGTAGAGCATGTATAAAAATTACTGTGTTTTAAATATATCTTACTTTAAATGGCCATTTAAAAGCTAGTGCTGCCTTTTAAAAGCTGGTAAGTGTAGAATAGGATGGTGTCATGACTAGCCATGTGCCCATTAGCCAGGGCATAAGACCCTGTTGTCTCAGGACAGTAAAAGCTGTTTTTAATGCTAAATATTTTAACAGGTATGCCCCTTGTTTATCACTGGTGGTACAGGTGAATCTTGTTAATTAGGGAAATTTCTCAAACATGCATAGCCCTGAGATTCTGAATGTTAGGAAACTTTCACGGCTGGTAAAGAATCATAGGCAAGGTTATCTTTGCAGTGCTCGGTTTAAGATCAGTAATGCATGACTGCTTAAGTGGTTATAGCCAATGAGATTTTTCTTGGTTTCACGTTGTTTTCTCAGTACGGTTTGAGAAAGTTTAAAAGATTTCTCACTTTTCTTTCTCACTTTATTAGAATTTTAAAAAATGTTGATAAGTAGCTTCTGTGTGGCTGTCCATGATAACAAGGAAGACGTTATGAAAACGTGACATGTGCCTGGAGCCAGTGGGAACTGAGAATCTTGGCTTCTGTTTCTGGTTTCCTTTTGATTTGTGTGATGACTTACATTCTCTGTTCACGCCAAATGCCATTATAATAAACTAACAGGAGGCATATTTTGTTCTGAGTTTTGCATTCTGCTTGAAATAAATGAGTTACCAGCTAAGGTTTAAAAATATATTTTGGAATTGCAGAGAGCTGGGCTTTTCCCTGTAAGGAACTTGACTTGTATTTCTTTTCTGTAGTATGGTAGTTCAGTTGCTTTTGCACGTGTACCTCTTTTGGGCAGTCAGCAAGAGGGACATGATCTTTGCCATACTTTGAAATGCTTTTGTGAGCCACACTACTGTAGTTCATGTGTTGTTATAGGTCTGGGATTTTGTATTAAAGTGAAGCTGTTGAGCCACCTTGATATATATTTTGAAGCAACTCCATTTTAATGGTTTTAGCAGCATTCAGACAGCAACTTTTCTAGCAGTAACTAATTTTGAAAAGTGTGAATTATCCATTCAGGAACGCTGGTGGTTGGTTTCGTCTGGGAGGAAGGAGAGAGTCTGTGCTATTCTTAGCTGAGTTTCCTTTATCAACTGTTGACTCTGATTCAAGCTTCTAGAGTCATAAGACAGGAGGTGGCAGTGTGGGAGCAGTGACCAAGGGATAGGATTGGCATTTTTATTTTTAAAAATTTTTATTGAGTTATAATTTACATACCATACAATTCACTTGCTTTACTTGTGCAATTCAATGATTTTTGGTATATTTACAGAGTTGTGTAACTATCACCACAGGCATAGAATTTGTTGTTGTTGTTTGTTTGGTTTTCGTTTTTGTTTGTTTTTGGCCACATGGCATGTGGGATCTTAGTTCCCCGACCAGGGATTGAACCCATGCCCCCTGCATTGGAAGTGTGAAGTCTTAACCGCTGGACTGCCAGGGAAGTCCCTGGATTGGCATGTTTACTTAAGATCTCTGCCCCATAAATCTGATGTTTACAAATGGGCTTTGACTACAGAATTTTGCTTGAAAGCTGGTTGCAAACAGTTTTCAGTGTTCTATTAAAATTTATCATGGTCTGAAATTGCTGTTTGGTAAGTATTTGGTAAATAAACACAGCTATAATAAATATCAATACAGTATAGGAATTTTGTTGCCCTGAAGAGGAGTCCATAGTACATAAATTATGTGTTTGAGAGAATTATGCTGAGGCCATTTAATTTGATTAGGAAAAGGTTTGAAATTATGGAATTATTGTTTCCTCAAACCAAACTTTGAAATGAAAAAAAAAAATGCTGTTAAAATCTAGTGGAACTCTAAGCTGAAAGAGGCCTGAGTCCTTAGAATATCGGCCGTTATCACTTAGTTGTTTAGGATGTTGATTCCATTGTGATCATGGTGTTTCAGTTCTCTATCACAGCACCCTGAAAACTGGTGGCTCGAAACAACAGCAACTTACTTTTTCCTATGGTCATATGGGTCTGTTAGGTGGTTAGTTCTGTTCCACATGATTATCATTTTGGGTCATTTACTAAGCTGGGCTAGAAGGTCCAAGAAGACTTCACTCACATGTCTGGCCTCTTGGTGCTTATCCAGGTCATCTTTCTCTACTCGGTATCTCATCACTCAGTAGTGGCCCCTGGCTGGCTACCGCAAGTGAAATCAGAAGCTGCTGGGCCTCTTAAAGGCTAGGTGCAGAATTGGCAGATTGTTGCTTTTAATCCCATTCTATTGATAAAGGCAGGCCACGAGGCCAGGACAGGTTCAAGGGGGATGTGGAAATAGCTTCTCTCTCTTGATGGTGGAGTGGCATTCATGTACACAGAGGAGGAATTGATGGTGGCCATCTTTGTAGATCCTCCACAAATTGGAGGGGGGGAGCATTTAGGCTTGAAAATGCTTAGAACATAAAATACCTGCAAATAGCATTTAGTGCTAGAAATGGGGAGCCAGTCCCCTTGTAATATGCTGGTAAGAGAGGATGGTGTTAACTTTTGAGGTAACGAGTAGTGGTCAGTCTCTGTTTATTTCTACGGAACAGCTAATAGGGTTTGCTGATGGATTGGATGAGAGGTGTGAGAAGAGGAAAGGATGACAAGAGTTTTTGACCAGAACAACTGGTTGGAAGGTGGTGCCACTGACCAAAATGGAGAGTATTGTGAGACAAACAGGTTCTTGGGTGGAAGTCAGGAGCTTTACTTTTGGCATATTTTGTTTCTAACGCTTATTAGAAATTTAAATGATGACGTCAAGTAGGTAGTTGGATATATTGGTCTGGAGCCCAGGAGAAGGTAGGAAGCGGAGGTGAGCGTTAGAGGCTTCATTAGCTTGTGGTATTGAAATCATGGAATTGGACAAGATCATCAAGGAACTGAGCCTGGAGCTCTAGGAGGAAGGAGGGACCAGCAAAGGAGAGTGAAGGAGGCCAGTGATTAGTGGAAGTCAAGCACAGCGAACTGTTTCTGAGAGAGAAGTGAAGAAAGCCTGTGGAGAAGGAAGGTAATCAACTGTGTAGAGTATCGCTGAGAGTTTGTGCTTTAGATGGATGAAAAAGTGAGTGGGAGCGGTGTTAAGTCTCAGCCTTCTGGCTGTGCTGTAAATAAATGGAGAGCGATTTACAAAATTTGGAGCAACCTGGAATACAGCCTTTCATCCAGGATTCATTTATTAGGCTCTTAGTTCTTTTTTTTTTATGTTCCAGAAACATCTATAAGTATGTTCTATTTATAAGTTGCTAGAGATGGAAGCGGCTCCTAAGGTTAGTAGATCCTCCTCTTGTTCAGTGGACAAGACTTGTTGGTAACAGTTGACCTACCCTCTGGCGTCTGTTTTGACCCTTCTGGTGACTGTGAGCTCACTTTCCCGTGGACAACCCATTCTGCTTATTATTAGTACATATTTGGTTCCAAAACAGTGCAAAGTCCAGTGCTTCTATGCGCTTGTCTAAATACTTGATTAAAGACAAGCAAAGGCTGAAACTAATGGCCACAATAGTTTTGAATATTATGGGTGAGGTTTAAAATACTTTAATCACTTTGTTATTTTAGTATACTTGAATAAAGCATTCCGTCCATTTTATTCATAAAATTTAAGTTATAAGAAATATAAGAAACCCTTGAAGTGCCCTAAATTCTCTCATTTTTGCGTATTAAAAAATCTGGTCCTTGGTAAAGTAGCCTCCTTCTCAAATTATGAATACTGTCTTTGGCCACAGGAGTCACCAAAACAAGGTGATATGTTAGAGCACTTGATTTTGAGACAGGTGACTTTGTCTGAATAACTCTTTTAAGACTTTCTTTGTCTATGCAAGTCCTTTGATTAATAGAATGCTACTTTCAGAATGTGTAAAACACCTGCTAGTTTGAGAAAACTAATAAAAATGAGATAGCACAGTAGGGTTTTTAAAAAATGGTATTAGTTGCTTTACCAAAGGATTTTCCGTAAAGCCCTGGGAGAAGAAGTGACTTTCCCATGGCACTGCAGGTGATTAGTAGAACCCATTTCCAGGTCCTGTGACTCTGCCCTGTCTTCATTTCTCCCATTTAAAGTTGTCAAATCCTCAAAAAAGTAGCTTACACAGCAGCCTGATCTTGTTTGCAGTGGCAAGTCGGAGCAGAGATGCCCTGTTTCTTGCTTTCTCTGAAGAAAAAAGAAATCTTGTTTGGCTTCTTTGAAGGGTTGATTTATTGTCTTCCTGCAGGAAAAAGAAAGGTACAGGTAGTCTGGAATCCGGGGCTTACTGCAGGATAAAATATCCGGACATCCTGTTTTAAGACAGAAAATGAGACTACTTTTTCCTTGAAGGTTTTTTTTTTTTTTTTTTAAGCAGCTTCATCTTAGTATAAATGAATTGCAGGGAAGTTGGAGGGGGCCTAAGGAGATATGAGAGTAGAACAGAGGGCATGAGGAGGTAGATGCCATGGCTTTATCCCAGGCAGGTGATTGTGATTCACAGCATGTGTTTTAGATGGCAAAAGAGGTAGAGGTGTCCTCTGTGGAGTCCATGGTGCCTGGTTGTCCCGCCTTGTTACCAAGTTTAGTAGGATCCTGCCTTGCGGAAGGAAGTCTCTTAAACTTGGAATATTAAGGATTGGGAGAGAGTAGGAGGGGGAAATCGTACTGAAACATCTTGATGAGGAGTCCTGATGCTTGCCTCATGTGCTCTTGTTGAACTGAAGGGTGTAGCCAGAAGAATGTGATATCTGGGTTTGAATCCCAACTCTACTTTCTGAATTCATGATGATAAATGTTTAAGGATGAGGAAATCAGATTTGGGAGGTTAGAATGGAAAGGATGCCTCATAGGATCCTGGGGATGTGTATAAAGCATCAGTAGAGCATCACCCAGTAGTCACTCCCATGGCAGCTGTTATATTTTTTCCTCTTGAGATTCAAATGTGAAGCCTGGATGTATATTATATTTGGTGGTGATAACAGAAATAAGAGAAATTTTTGTTCTGTTTGGGATGTGGGCTCATAAAAGTAGAAACCTTTGGGTGGTGTCTTTTTGTTTTTATCTTCATTGAGTGTGTATTACTTAAAAAAATTAAGATATAACCTAGGTACGATAGAGTATATGAATATTAAATAAAACATCTTGATGAATTCTTAACAAATGTATACATGTAAATTAATTCAAAACACATGAATTATGAAAATGTGGAAATATTTGTTCTTTAATCCTCCCTATCCCCATGTATTTCCCATGTCTTATAGCTGGTAACTTGGTATATTATTTTTCAGCAATTTTTCTGTGCATGTATCCACACTTTTTAATTTAATAATCAAATCATACTGTTTATTTTTTGTGCTTTTACTAAATAATGTATCCTGAAGAATCTTTGGTGTAGGTACAAATAGTTCACTCTCCTTAAACCAATTTGCATTGCAACAATATAAATAGTTGCAACAATTTAAAGGTTCTTTTCATAGTGATTTCAGTGCAGCATAAGTATATGCATGTCATAGGACTCTTGGTTGGATATATATATATATTTTTTAATAAATGTATTTGTATTTATTTTTGGCTAAGTTGGGTCTTTGTTGCTATGTGCGGGCTTTCTCTAGTTGTGGCGAGCGGGGGCTACTCTTTGTTGCTATGCGTGGGCTTCTCATTGCAGTGGCTTCTCTTGTTGCAGAGCACGGGCTCTAGGCGCATGGGCTTCAGTAGTTGTGGCGTGGGCTTCAGTAGTTGTGGCACGTGGGCTCTAGAGCGCAGGCTCAGTAGTTGCAGTGCACGGGCTTATTTGCTCCGCGGCATGTGGGATCTTCCTGGACCAGGGCTCGAACCCGTGTCGCCTGCATTGGCAGGTGTATTCTTTTTTTTTTTTTTTCTGTAAGCGGGCCTCTCACTGTTGTGGCCTCTCCCGTTGTGGAGCACAGGCTCCGGACGCGCAGGCTCAGCGGCCATGGCTCACGGGCCCAGCCACTCCGCGGCATGTGGGATCTTCCCGGACTGGGGCACAAACCCACGTCCCCTGCATCGGCAGGCGGACTCTCAACCACTGCGCCACCAGGGAAGCCCGGCAGGTGTATTCTTAACCACTGCACCACCAGGGAAGCTTGGTTGGATATTTCTATAAGGTAAATTCTTAGACCGAAAATTGCTATGTCAAAAGACAGGCACATTTAAATGTGGAAGTGCTCTGCCCAAAACGTAAGTTTACTTATTGACATGGTTAGTTATAGTTTGACAACCAGGGAGCTGTTTTCAGTGAATTGTGCAGTGAGACAGTTTGGTTAAAAACTGTCTTTTCTTTCTTTCTTTTTTTAAAAAAATTTTTTATTTAATTAATTAATTTACTTTTGGCTGTGTTGGGTCTCCATTGCTGCGCGTGGGCTTTCGCTAGTTGTGGTGATCGGGGACTACTCTTCGTTGTGGTGCACGGGCTTCTCATTGCAGTGGCTTCTCTTGTTGTGGAGCATGGGCTGTAGGCTCATGGGCTTCAGTAGTTGTGGCTCACGGGCTCTAGAGCGCAGGCTCAGTAGTTGTGGCGCACGGGCTTAGTTGCTCCGCAGCATGTGGGATCTTCCCGGACCAGGGCTTGAACCCGTGTCGCCTGCATTGGCAGGTGGATTCTTAACCACTGTGCCACCATAGAAGCCCATAAAACGGTGTTTTCAAGCATGGAGGACTGTATCATTTGGGGCTTATTCTTTCTACCATAGATGTTCTGCTGACTCTCACAAGTTTAGGTCCCGATTCATTTGTGTCCCTTGCATGTAAAAATTAAGTCAAGAGCTGTAAAGGTTAAATTCTGAAAACTTAGAGTTAGAATACCTGAGGTTTATGTTCTCTTATACTTACCACCTTGAATTTTGGATCTTACCTCAGAAACTAACAATACTTACTTGCAGTGGGAGCTTTACTAAATAATATTTTGAGGAGAAATTTGATTAAGAATTAGTTTTCAAAGCAAAGTAAGCAAAGACAACCAAAAACAACAACAACGAAAAGAATTAGTTTTCAAAACAAAGTCCTACTCAGCTTGCTACTGGAGCTGGGCAGATGATGATTGGCGAGCTTATTTAAGAAAACCTAAGATGATGATTGAGTTCTCTCCAGTGATCCCCAAATGTTTACTACTTTTTTAAAGTCAGCTGTTCTTGCAAAAATGGAGAAGCTCTTGCTTTTCTTTGGAGAGATAAGTGTGGTTGAAAATTTTAATTTCTGTATTTTTGGTGTGCAAATTTACCTATTTCTGCATTATTTTTTGAGTTTCAGAAATGAATTCATTCCTTATGGCTTATAAAAATTTTTTAGTTTAACAAGCGTAGATGGAGCACCTATGCTTGTAGGCAGTTCCATACTAGGTTTCAGGGGCTAGAAAGATGAATATGATACCTGTTCTAAAGAAAAGTACATGGAGTATGGTGACTTGTACTTTGTTCTGTCTCAATCCCGGAGTGATATTTTTGTCTTCGGCACTAACAGTGGCTGACGGTGCCAGTGATCCCAGAGGTGGATTAATATCTCTGCAGGTAGAGAAGTGGTAAATACATCATGAGGTATATATGGGATGGCCCAGAAACACAGGAGGCGCATTGGACTTAGCTGAGTGTTGGTGCAGCCAGCCAGGCATAGGTTCAGAGAGCAAGGCATGTGAAGGCAACTGAGGCTAACTGTGCAGTGGGGAAGGGAAAGGCAGAAGAGACAGCAGGAGGCAAGGCATGTAAGTGTGAAATACCCTGGTGTGTGCGGGGGAATGGCAAGCTGTTTGGAATTAGAGAGGCCCGAGGGTGAGGCAGGAGTGTGGTGGAGCCTGAGCCCAGAGGGGCAGCAAGAGCACCCCGTGTTCTGCTGGGCTCAGGAGATCTGATTCTTCATGCGTTTAACTTGAGGGGTTCACTCAGTTTAGTTAATGTCATTTAGCAGATGGTTATTTGGGATCATCTCATGCAAGACTTGATGCTTGGGTTAATTTGGGGATCTGCTCGCCAGCGATTATGTTGAGCTGCTTTTACCTCTTAAGTGCTTCCTGGAAACGGCTGTGCCCCAGAACATTACATGGGGCATGGAGCTGTTCCCAGGACACCCTCTGACAGGGTGATTAGGGTAAATCGTGAGAGGACTAGGAACCCTGTAGTAAGGCTGACTGAGCCTATGCCGCTTTTTTAAGGTCAGTTATGACAGTCCTAGTTTTAGTCAGTGGTAATGATTAAACCACCTGGTATTATTTGATTTTATTAAGACATCTCAAATGATATAATGAACCTTTGGAGAAAAATGAGACCCTTTTATGTGCACACACTATTGTTTGTTTGTTTGTTTTTTTAGCAAGGCAAGAAAAATTTATTTTTTTATTTTTATTTTTATTTTTTGGCCATGCCGTGTGGCCTGTGGGACTTTAATTCCCCAATCAAGTATCGAATTGGGCCCTCTGCACTGAGAGCGTGGAGTCCTAACCACTGGACTGCCAGGGAATTCCCAGGGAAATTTAAACATAAAAAAATGTTCTCTGCCCTGTGACCTCCCCTCTCCCCACACTGTGCATTGTTTGTCTGCATTAGGCATTGACCAAACCTCCCCCATCAGCAGAAATACCTGCTCAACCATAAAGAGCAACATTCTCCGAGCGTCAACAACACAACTCCTAGACCTTCCATTTCTTTCTTAGATCAACTAATTTTTCACTGACGTGTACTTAGTCTTTTATTTTTTTATGTCAGTTTAGATGATATCTACCTCCCTCCCTAGACTAAAATGATGGGATCAATGTTCTTATATTACCTTTTACCTTCTTTTCCCATTTCTCTCCCAATTTTTTTTACTTTTATAATTTTTTTAAAATTGAAGTATAGTTGATTTACAATGTGTTAATTTCTACTGTACGGCAAAGTGATTCAGTTATGCATATACATTATTATTATTATTTTTTTGCGGTATGTGGGCCTCTCATTGTTGTGGCCTCTCCCGTTGCGAAGCACAGGCTCCGGACGCGCAGGCTCAGCAGCCATGGCTCACGGGCCCAGCCGCTCCGCGGCATGTGGGATCTTCCCAGACCGGGGCACAAACCCGTGTCCCCTGCGTCGGCAGGCGGACTCTCAACCACTGCGCCACCAGGGAAGCCTACATTATTTTTTACATTCTTTTCCATTATGGTTTATCACAGGATACTGAATATAGTTCCCTGTGCTATACAGTAGGACCTTATAGTTTATCCATTCTATATATAATAGTGTGCATCTGCTAATCCCAACCTCCCACTCCATCCCTCCCCACCCGCTTGGCAACCACAAGTCTGTTCTCTGTCTGTGAGTCTGTTTCTGTTTCATAGGTACGTTCATTTGTGTCATATTTTAGATTCCACTGTGCACACACTATTAACTGAGCAAAATTAGGGGCAGCAGTACACAAACTGTTGGGAGGGTCAGTGGTATCTTGCTTGGAGTCACACAGACGTCAGCTAGAATCCCTGCTCATCTTTGTGATCCCAGGCAAACTGATGCTACTCTGGATTTCTCCGCTTACCTGTAAATAGGGGCAATAAAACTTATTGCACAAGGTTGTTGGGAATTAAATGATAAGGTTTGTAAAGGACTTCCTGGAGTATCTGACACCTCAGTGGTGTTGTCTCATATTAGTAAGCGTGTGTATTTACAAGTGGAGATTGAAAATAAGAGTTGAGTGTATCTATTCCTGCTTCATCCCATAGTTTGCTCTCACATGTACAGATACATAGAAATGTTTCACACTTCTTTGTAGAGTATGAGTTATGCATTGTGAATAAGTTAAGAGTTTGTATTAAAAAAAAGTTTGTAGTTTACGTCTGGATGTGTAGGTCTTAGCATCCCTAAAATATGTCTAGTTAGGAAATTCTCTTAAGGGAGATCATATTATTAAAAAAAAGAAAAAGACTAGGAGATAAAGAACTCCTGTTAATCTCAAAAAGGTAGACAACATACTACAAAAATGTACAAAGGCTAAGCAGCAGTTGAGAAAGGGTTATCTGAAAGGCCAATCTGCTAAGGAAAAGATACCGTATCTCACTAGTCATCAGGGAAATGCCAACTGTAATGGCATTTTTGCCTATCAAGTTGGGAAAAATGAACAAGATTGATAGTACCTGGTGTTGGCAAGAGTGTGTAGGAATGGGCACTCAAACGGCTAGAATGTAAATTGGCAAAGACTTCTTGGCATGCCATTTGGGAGTATCTGTTAGAACTTAAAATGTGAATACCCTTCAAGTATCATGGAACACAGCCTAGTCTTCATAGTTCTGTGTGGTCTGTAAGCATAGTTTTAATCAACAGTATTGTAAAGGAGTTGAAATCACTAGGCAGGACTCGGTAAAAAGGTCTTTGGGTGGGAGTCCAAAATATATGCAGATAAACTTTTAGGTTTTGTTATATCACTCATTATATTTTAATAGGTATTATCAGGTAACCTGGAACTTTCACCATTGTCTGCTTTCCAAGCAAAGAGGATCCCTAGCCTTAATCTGACTGTCTGGGACATTTTGAATTTACTCATTTTTAAGCTTTAGAGGGTAGATTTTTTAAAAAATATATATTTATTTATTTTTGGCTGCATTGGGTCTTCCTTGCTGCACGCAGGCTTTCTCTAGTTGCAGCGAGCAGGAGCTACTCTTTTTGTGGCGCACGGGCTTCTCACTGCGGTGGCTTCTCTTGTGGGGCACGGGCCCTAGGCGCACGGGCTTCAGTAGTTGTGGTATGTAGGCTCAGTAGTTGTGGCTCTTGGGCTCTAGAGCGCAGGCTCAGTAGTTGTGGCACACAGGCTTACCTGCTCCTCGGCATGTGGGATCTTCCAGACCAGGGCTCGAACCCATGTCCCCTGCACTGGCAGGTGGATTCTTAGCCACTGCACCACCAAGGAAGCCCAAATTTAAAAAATTTTTAAATTAAAAAAATGTTTTTTATTGGAGTAAAATTGCTTTACAATGTTGTGTTAGTTTCTGCTGTACAAAGAAGTGAATCAGCTATGTGTATACCTATATCCCCTGGCTCTTGGACCTCCCTCCCACTCCCCCCATCCCACCCATCTAGGTCATCACAGAGTACCAAGCTGAGCTCCCTGTGCTGTACAGCAGGTTCCCACTAGCTATCTCTTTTACACATGGTGGTGTATTTATGTCAAACCTAATCTCCCAATTCATCCCACCCTCCCCTTCCCCGCCTGTGTCCACATGTCTGTTCTCTACGTCTGTGTCTCAATTCCTGCCCTACAATAGGTTCATCTGTACCATTTTTCTAGATTCCACATATATGCGTTTAATATACAATATTTGTTTTTCTCTTTCTGGCTTATTCACTCTGTATAGCAGACTCTAGGTCCATCCACATCTCTACAAATGACCCAGTTTCGTTCCTTTTTATGGCTGAGTAATATTCCATTGTATATATATGTACTGCATCATCTTTATCCATTCATCTATCGTTGGACATTTAGGTTGTTTCCATGTCCTGACTATTGTAAACTGTGCTGCAATGAACATTGGGGTACATGTGTCCTTTTGAATTATGGTTTTCTCAGGGTATATGCCCAGTAGTGGGATTGCTGGATCATATGGTAGTTCTATTTTTAGTTTTTTAAGGAACCTCCATACTGTTCCCCATGGTGGCTGTATCAGTTTACATTCCCACCAACAGTGCAAGAGGGTTCCCTTTTCTCCACACCCTCTCCAGCATTTATTGTTTCTAGATTTTTTTTTTTTTTTTTTTTGCGGTACACGGGCCTCTCACTGTTGTGGCATCTCCCGTTGTGGAGCACAGGCTCCAGACGCGCAGGCTCAGCGGCCATGGCTCACGGGCCCAGCCGCTCCGCAGCATGTGGGATCTTCCCGGACTGGGGCACGAACCCGCGTCCCCTGCATCGGCAGGCGGACTGTCAACCACTGCGCCACCAGGGAAGCCCGTTTCTAGATTTTTTGATGATGGCCATTCTGACAGGTGTGAGGTGATACCTCATTGTAGTTTTGATTTGCATTTCTCTAATAGTGATGTTGAGCAGCTTTTCATGTGCTTCTTGGCCATCTGTATGTCTTCTTTGGTGAAATGTCTATTTAGGTCTTCCGCCCAGTTTTTAATTGGGTTGTTTGTTTTTTTGATATTGAGCTCCCTGAGCTGTTTGTATATTTTGGAGATTAATCCTTTGTCAGTTGCTTCGTTTGCAAATACTTTCTCCCATTCCGAGGGTTGTCTTTTCATCTTGTTTATGGTTTCCTTTGCTGTGCAAAAGCTTTTAAGTTTCATTAGGGCCCATTTGTTTATTTTTGTTTTTATTTTCATTACTCTAGGAGGTGGGTCAAAAAAGAACTTGTTGTGGTTTATGTCAAAGAGTGTTTTTCCTATGTTTTCCTCTAAGAGTTTTATAGTGTCCGGTCTTACATTTAGGTCTTTAATCCATTTGGAGTTTATTTTTGTTTATGGTGTTAGGTGGTGTTCTAATTTCATTCTTTTATATGTAGCTGACCAGTTTTCCCAGCACCACTTATTGAAGAGACTGTATTTTCTCCATTGTATGTTCTTGCCTCCTTTGTCATAAATTAGGTGACCATATGTGCGTGGGTTTCTCTCTGGGCTTTCTATCCTGTACCATTGATCTATATTTCTGTTTTTGTACCAATACCATACAATGCAATTTAAAAAAAAAAGGCAATTAAAAAAAAAATCTGCTAAGTGCACTAAAGCAAAGCACAGTAAAACAAACAAACAAACAAAAATCCATTGGTCTCTCTTGCATTTTTATCCTGAAGTATTGGGAAACTGTCAAAGTTCAAGGTGGTAGATATTTTTGCTGAAATTCTCATTTTTACTTAAAAGCTTAAATTCGGTCATTGGCAGCAAATACTGTTAGTTTTTCTTGAATTAACTGGTTGATTTTGTTCTCTTTTGAGAAAATGTTCACCAGACATTCAATCTTAAATAACCACAGTTAGTGTATAGCTCTTTCAAGTAAAAATGGCGCTCTGTGAAAAAGTGTGGCTGGTTCACTCTTGTGCGGTGCTTTTTCTGCAGACAACCATATTAGGTAGCCCAAGTGCTTCATGGGTACTGCCCTTCTCCTCACATAGATATCAACAGGATGTGTACTCAAGGGTTATTTAAGAAAATTAATAATTTTTACTGTTTCATTAAGGACATTTAAAAATAAAATGAATTAACTTTTACTGCAAGTGCTGGTGAAGAATACAATGATTATGAGTACCACAGGTTAGTGCCATTGCCTTGATTCACGCTAAGGTGCCAGCCAGTTTACCCACCGTTGTTTTCGCACCATCAGGGCAAATGTGCACACAGTGAAAGAGGCAAATAACATCTTAGTAGTATTATAGAAATAGTTTTGACTTCTTGGACCTCTTTGAAAATGTCTCAGGGACCGCCCCCCCCAACCAGGAGTCCACATGCTGTATGTTGGGAATTGCTGCTCTACGGTAATGTGATGTTTGAAATTATTTGGATTAGGTATTCCTGTGAATGTGTATTTACATCATAACGCAACAGATGGCAAGAGCAACTGAGGGTTTTATTCAACTCCATGGCATGTTAGCTTTGAGAGGGAATTCTACACAAATCAGTTTGTGAAAAACAGGTGTGGGAAGAGAAAAAAAAACAAATGGAAAAAATATATAAGAAACTAAACACAAAAGAGAAATCTAGGTGTATAAAAGACAAATAAGGAGCATTTCAATGTGCATGAGCAAAATGAAGTGAGTTTGGGCGTTTGGGCAGCCACAGTTAGGCTTTAAGTTCTTCAAACCAAAGTGTACCCTACATGATGACTACAAGTCTTGCCTAAGAAAATGAATGGCCTTCAGTACCTTCAGTATGATAACATTTGGTTATTCCTAAAATGTTAGAGAAAACTAACTAGAATCTAAGAGCACCATCAAAGTTTCATTTGACAATTTAGATGTTTTGAGGCTGGAAGCTTGTGCTGATTCATTGTATTTGTAAGGATGACCAAATAAAGAGTCAAGCCTCTGACACATTTCAGCCAGCTTTCCTTGCCCTACGTAAGTTAGTTAAATTTAGAAAATAACTACTTTTGTTCCTATCGCAGGAGAAGTAGTTTTCTTCTCTTAGGCAATGACTTTTTAAAAAATTTAATTAATTAATTTATTTATTTTTGGCTGCGTTGGGTCTTTGTTGCTGCACGTGGGCTTTCTCCGCGTGTCGGGGATACTCTTCGTTGCGGTGCTCAGGCTTCTCATTGTGGTGGCTTCCCTTGTTGCAGAGTACAGGCTCTAGGCGCGCGGGCTTCAGTAGTTGTGGCTCAAGGCTCAGTAGTTGTGGCTCACGGGCTCTAGAGCGCAGGCTTTGTAGCTGTGGTGCATGGGCTTAGTTGCTCCGCGGCATGTAGGATCTTCCCAGACCAGGGCTTGAACCTGTGTCCCCTGCATTGGCAGGAGGATTCTTAACCACTGCACCACCAGGGAAGCCCCTAGGCAATGATTCTTTTCTTTTCAAGAATTAAGTACAACAATGACCTTTCAAGGTATTTCACAAGTCTCTTCCATTCCTTTTATTTTTATTGGTTTGAGAAAGCTTGGTAGCTTGCCATTAAGTTTTCTTTTTTAAATGGCTTTGTTTTGCTGATCTTGGCAGTTTTTAAATGATCCATTCAACAAATTGTTGAGTGTTTATTACATGCCAGCTACTGCTTTAGGTTCTTGGGAGACAGAAGTGAACAGAAGACAAGAACTTGCTCTCAGGGCTTCCCTGGTGGCGCAGTGGTTGGGAGTCCGCCTGCCGATGCAGGGGACACGGGTTCGTGCCCCGGTCCGGGAAGATCCCACATGCCGCGGAGCAGCTGGGCCCGTGAGCCATGGCTGCTGAGCCTGTGTGTCCGGAGCCTGTGCTTCGCAACGGGAGAGGCCACAGCAGTGAGAGGCCCGCGTACCGCAAAAAAAAAAAAAAAAAAGAACTTGCTTTCATGAAGCTTAGGGTCTAGGACTGCGCTGCCCACTAGGGCAGCCACTGGCCACATGTGGCTGTCAAGCAGTCAAAATGTGGCTAGTCCAAACTGAGATGTCTATGTGTAAAATACACACTGGATTGAAGACTTGGTTCAAAAAGAGAATATAAAATATCTCATGGATATTATAATTTACCTATTTATAGGTAAATTATAATGTAATATAATGTATATTTTCAGTTTGTGGAAAAACAGGTGTGGGAAGAGAAAAATAACAACTGGAAAAAATGTTCCTGTTTAATCTTAGATCTGTTGGTGAGTGGTGTGCACACTAAAATCACATGTATCTTAAACTTTTTTTTTTGAGATACTGTATTGTATACAGAACACCCACAAGAATCGAGCAAAACTTGTTTTTTCTATGGTAATTTAAAAAGTTGGAAGATTAAAAAAAAGCATAGTATACATGGCAAAGTTTAAACCATAAAAATGATTTAAATGATTGAAATGATCTTTTTCTCCTTCCCCAAATGCACCCACTTTGTAGTTTCTTGTGGTTTTGTTGTTGTTGGGGAGGAGACTTGTATACATACACGAGAATCTACGATTGCATACTTTTTAGAAAAGTATAGTTTAGTTCTGCCCCTTACCATTTTGAAGTTTTAAAAAGCAGTTTTAAAGGTGCTTTGGAAGCTGGGAGGGGGGAATATCGTGATAATATAGTATGTTCAATACTATTAAAATAGTGGAGTGTTGAGTTAGGAGTAAAGTATATTTATCCATATCTGGGCTGCAGATTCATTAAAGCTTGTTTAAATGTGTTTGTTATGAATAGAATATTAACAGTGTGTTATGTTTCACTATTAGTACTTGTTATATAGATTATTCTAATTTTCTGGAAACTCCAGCATGTGGTTTACCCCATCATCAGTTACAGAACGAAGAAATGTGTTGTGCAATGTTAAACCAAAAATTAGAAAAGAACAAAAAACCCACCAAACCTCTGAAAAACTTCAGAGTAGTCCTTTTAAATAGCATGTACATAATGTATTAGATTAACTGGAACTCGTTCAGTGCTCTAAATTTAATTCTGATTTTTTGCCCCCCAACTTTTTTGTTTGTAAAAATTTCTTTAAAAATCTTTAAAACCTTTAATTTTACTTTTAATATTTTAGTTTTTTCTTCTTTTAAAATGGTGTTCTTAAACTGCTTTTTTGGATTCCCAAACGGCTGTTTATTTTTAAAGTTAGGGTTTTTACAGAGAAAACTTATTAAAATACTCTGGAAAATACTGAAACTGATTTGTAAGTTAAAAGATAATAGTTCAGGGGGCTTCCCTGGTGGCGCAGTGGTTGGGAGTCCGCCTGCCGATGCAGGGGACGCGGGTTCGTGCCCCGGTCCGGGAGGATCCCACATGCCGCGGAGCGGCTGGGCCCGTGAGCCACGGCCGCTGGGCCTGCGCGTCCGGAGCCTGTGCTCCGCAGCGGGAGAGGCCACAGCGGTGAGAGGCCCGCGTACCGCAAAAAAAAAAAAAAAAAAAAAAAAAAAAAAAAGATAATAGTTCAGGATTTTAAAGAAGGAAATTATTTTTAGTTTTTAAACTGTTATTATAAATATTTTAAAGTGAAGTTACATTAATGAATTTTTCACAAATGAAATAATGGTGTGTTTTAATTCCAAATGGAAGTCTAAGACATTTAGTGAACATCAGTCTGGCTGATTCTGAATTTATAGACTTGTTTAATAGGTCTTAAATAAACTACATAATTAAATGTTACTGAGCATCTCATAATAGAATTACAGCTAGTAATTCATTACTGCGTAATATATCTAAGATTAGTTGTCCTGCATTTTAAACAATTTATTAAGTTTATTTTAAAATATTACCGTTTATACTGTCTAAATATGTAGATCTGACACATTTTAGTTTTGCTTATGTTAGCTTTTCATATGGGTATTAGTATTTAACTTTTTCAAAACAAGTTTTAAATTTTATTAATTTAAATTTTAACTTAAATTAATTTAAAAGTTACTTAATAAAATTAATTAAAAATAAAATTTCACTCAACTGCTTCTCAATGGTTTGGTCAGATATAAAATTCTGGTCAGCTAGTTTCATTGTAATTTGGTTTAAATACTGCCACTCTAAATCTCTGTATTTATCAAAGGACTAGATGGATATTTTTATAACATCAGAATACCTAAAACAAATATTTAACTTTGATTAAATTTGAAACACTAAAACCTTTTAGAATCTGGAATTGGTCTTAGCAAAGTCTGAGTTTGTGTATGTATATTTCTTGTTATTCCAATAATGAAGAAAACACAAAAAATGCTAAGAATTGAGATATGTGAAAATAAAGTTTTAAATTACTGATTGCGCAAAGCTTAAAAATTTCCAAGATGCCTTTAATCCAGAGCCAATTGATAATAAATCTTCTTCAAGAGATTGCATTTTAAAACTTCTGTGGCTAATTTGCAGTTTTGTTTTCTTTCAACTTATCTGTTGAGTCCTGCCAATGACCAGTGTGCCCAGGTGCCAGGGAGACAGGAAAGCGTTAACTTAAAATTTTGAAAGAGATTAACATTTTATTTATTTAAAAATTTATTTTATTTATTTATTTTTGGCTGCGTTGGGTCTTCATTGCTCTGTGCGGGCTTTCTCTAGTTGCGGCAAGCGGGGGCTACTCTTCGTTGTGGTGCGCAGGCTTCTCACTGCGGTGGCTTCTCTTGTTGTGGCTCACGGGTTCTAGAGCGCAGGCTCAGGAGTTGTGGTGCACGGGCTTAGTTGCTCTGCGGCATGTGGGATCTTCCCAGACCAGGGCTCGAACCCGTGTCCCCTGCATTGGCAGGTGGATTCTTAACCACTGCGCCACCAGGGAAGCCCGCGATTAACATTTTATAGTAATCTTATTCAATTAAGAAAGCAAATTTATAAGAATGATATGTACATTAACATTTTTCGCTATTGTCGTAATTGGCAGTAACTTTAAATGCATAGCTGGGCTGAGTTTTTCAGACGGTCTGCTTAGGTAATTTGCAGTTTCTGGAAGACATGAGAGCTGTTAAGATTCTGAAATTATATATATATATATCTATATATATAGAGAGAGATATTTAATCTACAGAATTTTAAGGTATGTGTGTTGTTACAAGTAAATCAGATCTGGTTCTGGTTGGTTGTGTTGACGCTATTTGTTTGACCTCATAACTGTTATGACTCTGAATTTGTAGGCTCTTGGAAAGATAGACCAAGCTACATATATAGTATTTTTCCTGTTGCTTTTTATGCTTGTGTGAGAATGAAGATAGAATTCTGTAGCTAGTTTTAAAAATTTACCCACTACATATTTAAAGCTTTCCCAAGTCCCCGCATACCTAAAGTTATAAATATAGGAGTAAATAACTATTTTAATGACGTCCAGCAGATAAATCTATAGGGAAGGTATTTAAGATCCCGAATACTTGTAACTTTTTTTTTTTTGGTCTCACCGCAGGGGCTTGTGGGATCTTAGTTCCTCCACCAGGGGTTGAACCCAGGCCCTCGGCAGTGAGAGGCAGTGAGAGGCAGTGTGAGCGCAGAGTCCCAAGCACTGGAATGCCAGGGAATTCCCTGTAACTGATACTCTTACGTTTAAGATGTGTTCCGGATTTCATCATCAGTAGAACATGCTAAATGTAGGTGTATGTGTATGATGTAGAACCTCTTAGAAAAAAACGTTAAAACTTTGACCTAGGTCTTTCCCCAGCCCTTCTGAAGCCTGTGTTAAAAACAACAACAAAAACAAAAAACGTGATACGTGAACAGATGGTGGTGAGAGGTGTGTCAGATTCCGGGTGTGCTGCCCCCTGGTGGACGATCTGTCCCTATCGCTTAGGTTTTTGCACTTGTTTCTACAAGTCGGTCTTTAGGCAATTAATTAAAGTGCTTGGCTGTTTAACATGTTCTTAAGTGTTTTGAAAATGCATACGTTTTTATTTCAACATTTTTACAAGGTGTTAAAGTCTAAAGTCCAGCCCACTAAAATTTAATGTCCTGTACAGATTGTTAATGACAGATTCAGATGGTTTTTCTGATAGTAAAGCTTTCAAAAGGGTTACAACATTTTGGAAGGGGGGCAGAAAAGGCCATTTTAAACTCTTGGTGTCTGTGTTACAGAGAAAGCCTGAGGGCAGGTAGATGAGTTCCAGGTACATTTGAGGGTAATTACTCTGCAAAGGTGAGAGCCTTTTATACCTTTTGGTGCTCAGTGTACCCTCTCTTTTTGGCTTATGTTAAACTTTTTGGCCAATCATATCTATATAATGAAGATGACCAGGAGTTTCTTCCTTTGAGAGACTTGTGTCCTCCATGGGCATGGAGATGTTAGTCATGGTGTGTTTTTGTATATAATGATAGTGCAAGGTTATCTGCAAAGTCTAGTATGGTTATATCTTGGAAGAAAAGAGTTGAGTTGCCTTGGATGAGGAATGTCAGAGATATTTGGATTAAACTTATATATCTTTGTGTTCTTGCTACATGACAAACCACTATATATAAAATAAACAAGGTCCTACTGTATAGCACAGGGAACTATATTCAATATCTTGTAATATCCTATAATAAAAAGAATATGAAAAATAATATGTATAACTGAATCACTTTGCTGTACACCAGAAACTAACAACAGTGTAAATCAACTATACTTCAATTTAAAAAAAAACCCAAATGAGAAAAAAAAATTCTTCAATTACATAAAAGAGAATTTTCATACTGATTCTCTTGCAAGCAATAACAATTGTTATTTTATTTGCTTGATTATACAAAATATTAAAATTAGAAATATAAACCATGTGAATTGTATAACTACTTCTTGGAAACAAGAAGGCATCTAAACTTCATTGTTCACACTGTCAGGTGTACTGGGATTGTTGTAGTTGCTAAAGTTGGTGAGAAGATTATATAACTTGATAATAACCAACTGCAACTTACTCACTTAAAAAAGCAAAACAAACAAAAAAACAAATCCAAGGATTTGTCTTGGGTAAGGACCACGTCCAGGTATCAGTAATATGAAATAAAACGTTAATATAGAGATATTCCTATGTTCAAAATACAGCACTTTAAAAAATTTAGTCCTCTTAAAACACCTCTTCTTGCAGATATAGTTTACTTAGTGATGGGGACTTTTATGTGGAAAATAAGTATTACATATAAAATGTTGTATGATCCTGAAATTACCTTGATAAATGGAAATAAAATTCAATCAGTTTTGCCTTTGAGTATCAAGTATACTACATTTTAGATCAGCTCTGTCCAGTTGAAAGATGTGAACTATGTATATGTAATTTAAACTTTTCTAGTAGCCACAGGTAGACATAAAAAGTAGCAGGTGAAATTAATATTTTATACAACCTAATCTAGAACTTAAAAAAAATTTTTTTTTTTTTTTTTGCGCTACGCGGGCCTTTCACTGTTGTGGCCTCTCCCGTTGCAGAGCACAGGCTCTGGACGCGCAGGCGCAGCGGCCATGGCTCACGGGCCCAGCTGCTCTGCAGCATGTGGGATACTCCCGGACTGGGGCACGAACCCGTGTCCCCTGCATCGCAGGCGGACTCTCAACCACTGTGCCACCAGGGAAGCCCCAGAACTTTAAATTTTTTAACATGTGATCAGTATAAAAATTGTTGAGAAATCTTATTATATTCCTATTTTTGTAGTGTCTTTAAAATCTGTTACATATGTTACACTCATAGCACAATTCAGTTTGGACTGGGCTAGCCACACTTCAAGTGCTCAGTAGCCTCATGTGACCAGTGAATATTCCATTGGACAGAGCAGTTTTAAGATACACAGCTTGTGGGACTTCCCTGGTGGTGCAGTGGTTAAGAATCCACCTGCTAATACAGGGGACACCGGTTTGAGCCCTGGTCCGGGGTGATCCCACATGCCGCAGAGCAACTGAGCCTGGGAGCCACAACTACTGAGCCCTCATGCCACAACTACTGAAGCCTGTGCGCCTAGAGCCCGTGCTCCACAACAAAGAGAAGCAACTAGAGAAAGCCTGCCTGCAGCAACAAAGACCCAACACAGCAGAAAATAAATAAATAAATAAATAAATAAGTTTATTTAAAAAAAAGATACACAGCTTTTAAAATCACTTGTTAAAACATATGATGAGTCTTGCTGGGAAAAAATGTAATGGTATTTATAAAATTAGTTTAACTGTGGGAAAACATGAGAATGATTATTTTTCAGTTTGACTCAAACGTATTAGAGGTTTTGTATCTTAGTACTTCATTCCCTTGTGACCACCCTAATTTTCAAAGAATATATATGTATTTGCTATATTGTGTTAATGTTACACTTTTTTAAAAATAAATTTTATTTATTTATTTATTTATTTAGTATGTGTTGGGTTTTCGTTGCTGCACGCGGGCCCTTTCTAGTTGCGGTGAGCAGGGGCCACTCCTCGTTGCAGTGCAAGGGCCTCTCATCGTGGTGGCCTCTCTCATTGTGGAGCACGGGCTCTAGGCACGCGGGCTTCAGTAGTTGCGGCATGCAGGCTCAGTAGTTGTGGCTCATGGGCTCAGCTGCTCCATGGCATGTGGGGTCTTCCCGGACCAGGGATTGAACCCGTGTCCCCTGCATTGGCAGACGGATTCTCAACCACTGCGCCACCAGGGAAGCCCTACACTTTTGAAAGAGTCATACAGGCACTGGGTCTTTTATTTAAATAGACACTGTCCCTGATGTTCAACTACATGCATTTCTGTGGTTGGTTGAAATACTTGTGGTGACTTTTCTGGTTAAAGACACATTTTCAGATTCTCAGTGTGAAGACTAGAGAAATCTTTTGGTTATTCAGGAATCAAGGATCAGTTTGTGTCCTATTAATTCAACTATTATTTTGCAAAGTGATCTGTCATCTTGCCTTGCACATATCCTAATGAAGGTCAAGAACTTTATATTCCTACGTTGAAGGGACATATAGTCTCCTACAAGAAAAAGAGATAGCAGTGCATATTTGCAGGCATTAGTAATAAGAACAGCACATAGAAGAACATTCAGCCTTTCCTGGACTCTACCAAGTTTCCATCCGTACGCTTAGGGCTGTCAGACTGTTCTACATAGATGCAGATGATAGTGTGCACCTTTAAAAGATAAATACCTCTGTTTTACTTAGTGGGACATGGATATTATTCCCATGAAGATGTGGGAGCTGAGGGATGACAGAAAAATCACCTTAGATTCTCACTTAGAACTGTAATGTTAAAAGAGACTTTTGTTTCTTTATTCCTTGTTGAAGCATTGTTGAGTAATTGCCTGTTATGAACCAGGAAATCTGCTAAGCACTGGAGTATACAATAGTCAATAAGGTAGAAATGACTTGGCCTACATGGGGCTTGCCCTGTTAAATAGACCTCAGTGGCCACCAAACTTAAGTGTGTGTGAAACCACATTTCCCTGCCCCATCCCCAGAGACTCTGATTTAGGAGGTCTGTATTAGGGCCTGGGCATTTTCATTTTAAGTAAGCCCTCCTAGTGATTCTAATGTAGATGCTCCTTAGACCACCCTTGGAATGACATCTCTTTATTTTTTAATTTTATTGAAGTATAGTTAATTTACAATGTGTTAATTTTTGCTGTACAGCAAAGTGATTCAGTTATACATAAATATATTCTTTTTCGTATTTTTCATTATGGTTTATCACAGGATACTGAATATAGTTCCTAGTGCTGTACAACAGGACCTTGTTGTTTATCCATCCTATATATAATAGTTTGCATCTGCTAACCCCAACCTCCCAACTTTCCCTCCCCCACCCCTTTCCCCCTTAGGAACCACAAGTCTGTTCTCTATATTTGTGAGTCTGTTTTTGATATTTTATTTATTTATTTATTTATGGCTGGGTTGGTTCTTTGTTGCTGTGCGCGGGCTTTCTCTAGTTGCGGTGAGCAGGGGCTACTCTGGGTTGCAGTGCACGGGCTTCTTATTGCTGCGGCTTTTCTTGTTGCGGAGCGCGGGCTCTAGGTGCGTGGGCTTCAGTAGTTGTGGCACGCGGGCTCAGTAATTGTGGCTCGCGGGCTCTAGAGCTCAGGCTCAGTAGTTGAGGCGCACGGGCTTAGTTGCTCCGCGGCATGTGGGATCTTCCCTGACCAGGGCTCGAGCCCTTGTTGCCTGCATAGGCCAGCGGATTCTTAACCACTGCGCCACTAGGGAAGTTCTGGGAGCGCAGTCTTAACCACCGAACCACCAGGGAAGTCCCCGGCACAATGAGTTTTGAAAGCTATATATACCTGTGAAAGTACACCCACTATCAAGATGTGGAACACTTCTATCCTTGACGTCATATATATATATATATATATATATATATATATATATATATATATGTTTTGCAGGGGTGCTTTTTTTCCTTTGAGCTTATCCCTTTTACCTGGGCATTTGGGTTCTTCCCAGTTTTACCTGTTTACAAACTTATAGCTAAGTTTTTGAGTCTGTTGCAGCTTTATCTAGAGAGACACTGTAAGGAGGAGAATGCTTGAGAGGCTGCATTTCTAGTCTGAGGATTTGATAAGAGACTGCCGAGTCAGTCATGGGGCAGGGTTATGCCAATTGACACTTATCACCAGCAATCTGAAATGCATCATTTCCCCTGGCATTCATCTACCTGGAGTATTCTGCTTTAAAAAAAAAATTGAGGTTGACCTTTTAAGGAGCTAATTCTTAACTGTGTAAAACAAGCAAGGATAGATATAATTACAGTATTGAATATTGCAATTAGTGCAAGTAATTGTATTGAATTGGCCAGGTTGAACTTCCTCTTTGGGCATAGTTTGTGTTGGTTGGGCACAGCTAAGAACGAAAATCTGCAGCCGGTTCAGAGTGCCTGCAAGTGACAGGTTGAAGAGGCCAGGCCATACTGCTCTGAGTCCAGAGGCTTGTCTTTTCATTTGAAAATGACCAGTACACGTATGGACCACGTGTCCCAGCTCTTCGCGTAAGAGATCAAGGCAAAGAGGAAAATGTTAGAAGTTAAGTTAGACTTGGTTTTCTCTTCCTGTCTTCAGCTGGTATTAGTTGTGTTAGATCATGATCCAAGCCTCGGCCTCTTTATATCTGTGAAGTGGGAAAGTGGTGATTCTCTTGATTTGTATAAGTGATAGTAGAAAGAAAGAAAGGAGGGATGGCCTTTTGGGAGAAACAAGATAAAGAAAATGAACATTTAGGACTTATAGGTGGTTTGGATGGAAGGTTGCAAGTCTATACACTTGTATGTCTTACACTACGACTTGGCATGAAATGACTAGCGTTAAGGGCCTAGGTGCCAGTGTATACAATTTTCATAATATCTTGAGGCAGTTGAATTAGCTGAGTTTCCAGCATAGTTTCTTGGTGTTCATATGTAACTTTGTCCATTTAATGTCAATATTGAGTTTTAGTATGTGAATTGATTGAACGGTTTAAAGCTGTGGAGCAAAGTGAAAATTTTGCTTGAGATTGGCATATCTTTGACCTTTGGGTTTAACATGCAACCTGTAATTTTTCTGAAGTTTTTTTGATAATGGTTATGTTATTGGTTGGATTATAAGTGAAATCAGTAAGATGGAATATAGTTAGGAGGATGGACTGTGGAGCCAGAATGCCAAGAGCTGGATTCTGATCCTGCCACTCATTAGCAGGGTATGTTTGGGCAAGATAAACTTGTGCTTTTGTCTTCGAATCTATAAAATGCTGACTGGGAGGGTTACATGAGATAACAGACATTGTCTTAGGCAGTTTGGACTGCTGTAATAAAATACCATAGACTGGATGGCTTAACAGATGTTTATTTCTCACAGTTCTGGAGGCTGGGAAGTCCAAGGTCAAGGTGTATACAGATTCTTTGGGTTCTTGCTGAGGGCCCCATTCTTGGCTTATATAGACAGATGCCTTCTTGCTGTGAGGTCACATAATCTTTCCTCAGTGTGTGCAGTGAACAGAGCCCTGGTCTCTCTTCTTAGAAAAACAGTAATCCCATTATGGGGGCTCCATGCTTATGTCCTCACATTAGCCTAAACACTTCCCAAAGTCCCCATCTCCTAACAGCATCACATTGGGGGATAGGGCTGCAACATATGAATTTTTTAGGGGGGGACATAAACATTCAGTCCATAACAGACATAAAGCATTTTCTTGTTTATATTCTTATTTATACCTGGTGTCAAGCTTTAATGTGGAAAAAAGATGTAAATATCAAAGACTTTTGGGGGCTTCCCTGGTGGCGCAGTGGTTGAGAGTCCGCCTGCCGATGCAGGGGACACAGGTTCGTGTCCCGGTCCGGGAAGATCCCACATGCCACAGAGCGGCTAGGCCCGTGAGCCATGGCCGCTGAACCTGCGTGTCCATAGCCTGTGCTCCGCAACGGGAGAGGCCACAGCGGTGAGAGGCCCGCGTAGCGCAAAAAAAAAAAAAGACTTTTGGCAAAAACTTAGTAATCTAAAATTTGAATTGAAAATAACAGTTGGCCCTCCATATCCATGGGTTCTGCATCTGTGGATTCAACCCACTGTAGATGAAAAATAATTGGGGAAAAAAATCCAGAAAGTTCCATAGAGCAAAACTTGAATTTGCCTTTTGGGGGCAACTATTTACATCTCATTTATATTGTATTTACACCTATTTACATAGCATCTACATTGCATTAGGTATTATAAGTAATCTAGAGATGATTTAAAGTATATGGAGGCTTCCCTGGTGGTGCAGTGGTTGAGAATCTGCCTGCCAACGCAGGGGACACGGGTTTGAGCCCTGGTCCGGGAAGATCCCACATGCTGCGGAGCATCTAAGCCTGTGCACCACAACTACTGAGTCTGTGCTCTAGAGCCCGTGAGTCACAACTACTGAAGCCCGCGCGCCTAGAGCCCATGCTCTGCAACAAGAGAAGCCACTGCAACGAGAAGCCCGTGCACTGCAACGAAGAGTAGCCCCCGCTCATCGCAACTAGAGAAAGCCCACGCGCAGCAACGAAGACCCAACACAGCCAAAGATAAAATAAATAAATTTAAATAAATAAATAAATAAATAAAGTATATGGGATACTCCCCATTTTATATAAGGCACTTGAGCATCCGTGGATTTTGGTATCTGAGGGGCTTCTGGAACTAATCCCCTGTGAATTTGGAAGGATGACTGTAATCACCATGGACACATGGTTTATTTCTCTTTTAAACAAAATGGGTATTGTCTACCTCTGGCCTAGGAGTGATGACCAGCCTTATAACAGTGAGCACCCAGGTTGTGTCTCGTTGTATTATTTCTGACTAAAAGGATCCAGTGCTCCATGTAGATGAAACTGGTTGCAGATGGGGGCAGGAAGTTACAAGTTGAACCTGGATTATCATAACAGAAAGCAAAAAAGCTCTCAAAGGTTACTGGAGTCATTTCAAAAGATACAGGATCAGAGTGAAGAGGCCTCCACTGATTAGCCAAAGATGGGGCAATTTGAGCATCAAAAGGAATTAATGCAGCGGGTTGATACACACAAAATATTTGTGAATCCATAATGTTACTGAAAAAAATAAGCATTTGGTCATCTTTGGACAATGCCAGGGGACCAACTCATTATTCTGAAAAGTTTGAAATAATGATGTCTTTGAACTCCTGAAAGAAGACATTGAAATGAGGATTTGCATGAAGCTGGTTTATTTTGGAGATGGTTTCAAGAAGCAAGAGTGAGGGAATGGGGAGAGTGAAATGGGGGTTTAGGACAAGCCAATGAAGGGCACTTTATCGAGGTTGCCATAAGGAAATAGGACCTTTGATAAATGTACAGAATGCTTCCCAGGTGGAAGACTGGGGCATTTATCTACTGGCTCGCAATGTTCTCCTCTGTAAATGACAGGTTGTCTTGAGGGTTTCATCTCTCCTCTGTTTCTGGGCTGTTCTTTTTTGTTTTTTAAATTCTCCCTTTTGACAAACGGTGTTTATTTTTTAAACATCCTTATTGGAGTATAATTGCTTTACAATAGTGTGTTAGTTTCTGCTGTATAACAAAGTGAATCAGCTATACATATACATATATCCCCACATCCCCTCCCCTCTTGTATCTTCCTCCCACCCTCCCTATCCCACCCCTCTAGGTGGTCACAAAGCACCGAGCTGATCTCCCTGTGCTATGCGGCTGCTTCCCACTAGCTATCTGTTTTACATTTGGTAGTGTATATATGTCCATGCCACTCTCTCACTTCTTCCCAGCTTACCCTTCCCCCTCCTCATGTCAAGTCCATTCTCTACGTCTGCATCTTTATTCCTGTCCTGCCCCTAGGTTCTTCAAAACCTTTAAAAAAATTTTTTTTAAAGATTCCATATATATGTGTTAGCATATGGTATTTGTTTTTCTCTTTCTGACTTCACTCTGTATGACAGACTCTAGGTCCATCCACCTCACTACAAATAACTCAATTTCGTTTCTTTTTATGGCTCAGTAATATTCCATTGTATATACATGCCACATCTTCTTTATCCATTCATCTGTCGATGGGCGTTTAGGTTGCTTCCGTGTCCTGGCTATTGTAAATAGAGCTGCAGTGAACATTGTGGAACATGACTCTTTTTAAGTTATGGTTTTCTCAGGGTATATGCCCAGCTGTGGGATTGCTGGGTTGTATGGTAGCTCTATTTTTAGTTTTTTAAGGAACCTCCATACTGTTCTCCATAGTGGCAGTATCAATTTACATTCTTATGGGCTGTTCTTGAACTCTGCTGAGGCTTTGGTGAAAAACCTGAGGTGAAACGGAGATGCCTAAGGGTGTGCTTAGGGGTGGAAGGAGGCGGGACAACTTCACTGTGCTTGGGACTGTCTCCCACAGCTGTGAATGAAATCAGAGGTGAGCAAGGGGATGTGATAAGAAGCAAAGAACCAGCTGCAGAAGGGAAAGAATCAAATACTTATCCTGCCTTTACTATACTTACTGTGGTTCAGCGTATCCAAATATGTAGTAAAGGAAAGTTGTTCTTTATGGAAGAACTCCAGCTAAATTAAAAAATACGGGGCTTCCCTGGGGGCGCAGTGGTTAAGAATCCGCTTGCTGATGCAGGGGACACGGATTCAAGCCCTGGTCTGGGAAGATCCCACATGCCACAGAGCAGCTAAGCCCGTGCGCCACAACTACTGAGCCTGTGCTCTAGAGCCCACGAGCCACAAGTACTGAGCCCTTGTGCCACAACTACTGAAGCCTGCATGCCTAGAGCCCGTGCTCCGCAACAAGAGAAGCCACAGCAATGAGAAGCCTGCGCACCGCAACAAAGAATAGCTCCCGTTCACCGCAACTAGAGAAAGCCCGCGCAGCAGCGAAGACCCATCGCAGCTATAAACAAACAAACAAATTCATTAAAAGAATATGGAAGGCATGATACAATGAGAAAAAATACATTTTCAACCTTTATGAAACAGTGGATTTAGGCAATGATCATTAGTGATTGCAACATCACAGGAAGACAACCAGGGATAATGTATCTTTTCATGGAAGTATAAAACCTCCCCTGTGATAGTTTATTGTCTCTCCCTAAACAAACAACAGCAAAAATCAAGTCAAATTTTCAGATCTATTACCACTTTTATAGAGGTCAGAGTAACATCATATTAAACACCACCATGGGAGTGTAAGTAGCAAAATCCAGGCAGTGAGAAACCAGGAGACAAATGACAGATTTGGGATTTTTTTATTCTCCGAATAAGTTGTAAGGATAGAAAGGAAAACATGTAGCTTATGAGGCTAGAGTCATACTGAAGCATGTGCAGTGTATGGCTCTTTTTTTTTTTTTTTTTTTGCGGTACGCGGGCCTCTCACTGTTGTGGCCTCTCCCTCTGCGGAGCGCAGGCTCCGGACGCGCAGGCTCAGCGGCCATGGCCCATGGGCCCAGCCGCTCCGCGGCATGTGGGATCCTCCCAGACCGGGGCACAAACCCGTGTCCCCTGCATCGGCAGGCGGACTCTCAACCACTGCGCCACCAGGGAAGCCCCAGAGTACTGAATTTTATTGCAACTATTTCAGGCACAGTAAGCGTTTTTTAAAGGTTAAATGAGAGCTTAAACTTTACCTCATTTTTCCCTGTCGGGGGAAAACCCTTAAATTCTATATGATTAACTTATAAGTAGATTGTGTGGAAGTTTTCTTTTAAAATAGCACAAGAGATTAAATCGGCGTTTTCCTGTTTTTGTTCTCAAACTTCAGTGTAGCTATTGTTCTTCTCACTCCCCCATGAGCTGTAATAAAATCATGTTAGTTTCTGGATGGTGGATCCATGAGTCTTGTGTTTTCTTCCCCTTCTATATGTTATAACAAATGTTAATTTAACTATCAGTTGAATGCTTCTCAGGTGCCAAACACTGTTCCAGACTCTGAATGCAACAGTGAACACGACAGCCTAATGAGTCCCTGCTGTTACAGGGTGTGATCCTTGTTAATACGTAAGTGTGTTATTAGGAGGAGGTGAAACACCAACTTACTTTGCTGATAGTTAAATTGAACTCTAATGAGTGGGTAATCACACTGGAAAACAGTATCTGTTTTCTTGACTCTTAAGTATTTAGCATCAAACCCAAATATAACCTATTTCTAAAAGCTCAGATGGGAGATGGGAGCTAAGAAAACAGGTGATAGTGTTTTTTTTTGTTTTTTGAAATTAATTAATTTATTTTTGGCTGTGTTGGGTCTTCGTTGCTGCACGCGGGCTTTTTCTAGTTGTGGCAAGCGGGGGCTACTCTTCATTGCCGTGCGCGGGCTTCTCATTGCGGTGGCTTCTCTTGTTGCGGAAGAAGGGCTCTAGGGGCTCGGGCTTCAGAGTTGTGGTGCACGGGCTTAGTTGCTCCGAGGCATGTGAGATCTTCCTGGACCAGGGATCAAACCCGTGTCCCCCTGCATTAGCAGGCGGATTCTTAACCGCTGCGCCATCAGGGAAGTCCAGGTGATAGTGTTTTAACTGTGTATAGCCAACTTGATTAGTACAGCTGAGTGGGGTCGTTTTTCTCAAGTACCTTCCGGGTCAGAGGTTTGTGTTTATGTACTAGATGAGAATTCATGCCTTTGCTTGGACTTTTTTTTAATGCTGGGCCTTTTGGCTCTTGTAGTGATCAGAGTGGACCATGGGGAGAGAGCTAGAGGTGAAACTGCAGAGTTTAAGATTAGTTACTGGGTAAGTGGGAAAGAACACTGCTAGATGTCAGAACACTAACTGTATGAAAATAATCCTGGTATTTGTCTAAAATGAAACACGAGAGAATCAGATAATGGAAAAGGGACAGCCATTTAAGGGAAATAATTATTCTGGAGTAACTTCTAATAAGTAAATGGGTGTCGGATGTACATTTTGAAGAATGTGTGGGGAAAACATGGCTAATGGATTACTTCTAATGTACAAAAAATAGTATCCTATTTAAAGAAGTTCTTGGGAACCCTGTGAAGTAGGTATTTGTTTTTTTTTTTTTTTTTTTTTTTTTTGCGGTATGCGGGCTTCTCACTGTTGTGGCCTCTCTCGTTGTGGAGCACAAGCTCCGGACGCGCAGGCTCAGCAGCCATGGCTTACGGGCCCAGCCGCTCTGCAGCATGTGGTATTCTCCCAGACCGGGGCATGAACCCATGTCCCCTGCACCGGCAGGCAGACTCTCAACCACTGCGCCACCAGGGAAGCCCTGTATTTGTTGTTTTAATAATGAATAATTACCTGCTAGGTGACCATAACTCTCTATGTACACTTCTGTGTGTGCTTTTGGGAAAATTTTCTGGTAATATATATACCCAGAAAAATGAGTCCAGTAGAGATGAATACTTGTTTCTTAACATTGTGCTGTAATTTATTACTGTGTCAGATGCTTGATTAAGACAGATTAGTACTTGCAATGTATAGTAAATAATTCTTACTTCCTTGGTTACCCAGGGTAAGTATTTACACAGTGTGAGCAACTTTTCTGCTACCTAAAGCAATACATGGCAGATTTGAAATCTATGTTTTAGGCATGTTTTTATTAGGGTATATTTTTTAAGGCTTTTATAGAAAAATATAAAACTTATACAAAAGCAGAGATACAGTACACATCCTGCGGCTTTAACACTTATTAGCACATGAGTTTTTTTTTTTAGCACATGAGTTATTTTTGAAACAAATCCCAGAATAACGTGTGTAAATTCTAAGACTATGGTGTTTGAAATTTTTTTCTTAAATTGGCATTCTGTGACTATCTCTTTGATATATTGCCCTTGGTGATTGTGCTTTGTTTCACTGTCTTACAAAAATAATGTAAAAATGATTTTTCCTTCATCGTCTATTTTATCATTATAAACAGGATGTACCTGAGTTTGTTAATCTACATGTTCTTTAGAGTTCCATAGGGATAGGCAGTGTCTGTGGCATTTATTTGTTCTTAAGCTTTGGTGTGAATAGGAGAGACAAAGGAGTAGGCTGTGAATGTAGTCCCAGCTGGTGTTTTGCTGTGGTACTTAAAAGTGGATCGTTTGACCCAGAAAAGGAAATTAACTATAGTTCTAGAAGTTAAAAAATTATTTCACTTGAGATGTCGTGCCCAATTGTTAGTCTCTCTCTTTTTTTAAAATAGCTAGTTGACTGTAAATTCCTTTCCCTCTAAGAGTGTGACTGGAATGTGGTATCCCTAGTACAATCTCACATAATTCATGTTCCTTCCTTCCTTCCTTCCACCCTCCCTCTCTTCTTCTGCTCCCTCCCTCTGATAGTATCGAGGAGGCGGTAGAAGAAGTGGGATGTATATTACAATAGATTTTATTATTATATAAGATACATATTGTGTTTTATATACATAGCATATGTATAGGTATATGTGTAGGCATTCAAACTAAGGGGATTTTTAATGTTCTTTGTGCCATGGACTCCTTTGGCAGCCTGAAAAGTATGGACCTCTTAAGGTATTTTTAAGTGCATAAAGTAAAACACATGGGATTATAAAGGAAATTATTTTGAAATACAGTTATAATGTTAAAGCTCGTAGTAGCATGTGTTTCTTAACATAATAAGGAAAAGTTCTAGGAACACAACTAACTTTCACAGTAGTGATTATACATGATATTTAAAGATCTGCAACAACGTAAGTGATATGAAAATATCTGTTTTATTTTAATGTCAAAAGTACAAGTCATGTAATTCTACTGTTGTTTGATGCCAACATCCATAATTGAAGGTGGTGCTAAATTTCAGTTAGGGGATAGTGAAAATAAACATGTGATTTCCCCCATACCCCACCCCTGCTATCCAAGTTCCTTGAATTCTGTCCATGGACCCCTTGGCTGTGATCTCAGATTAAGAACATCTGGACTAAGGCTTTGTTTGTGTTCTGGGATACTTACTTTGAGGCTAAAGGGTTTGAACTTAGAATATAGTCATCAGATGAAATGTTTTTCAAACAATGTATCTGCCAATTTTAGTGGCTTTTAGAATAAGCCATAACAATCCAATGATGCTAGATTTCCAAATGGTCTCAGTATGCATATTGTGATAACTTTGTCTCCTTTTTCCTTCTTGGGCTGCCTTTTCTTATTATATATTAGTTTGTAATTAATAGAAAGTATTTAAAGTAGTTTCTAAGCATCCATGTTGGCTATTAATATCTTCTGCTTTTACTTTTTTTTTTTCTTTTAAAAAACATTTTAATTCTTCTGCAGGATTCGGAAACTTCAGATACGAAATATCCCGCCTCATTTACAGTGGGAGGTAAGAATTTCTATATTTAAAGCTAAGATTTTAGTATCTAAGCCTATTGGTAGTTTTTTCGAAGGTTTTTCTCCTTCCAACTCCTGGATGTGCTAGAACACACATGGTTCTTCTCTTTTACAGTCTGTGTCTTGCATTGGGCTTTTCTTTCCAAGAGTATACTATATCTTTAAAAACAATCTGCTCTTTGAGATACTTAAAGTTGAAATAAGTTCTGGGGTAACTGGGTAAACTTGCTCATTCAATCACATCCCACAGAATCTTGTTTGAGATCTTTCTGATGAGTTTTGCTAATTGTATTTAAATATGAAGTTCCCCCCTTGGCAATTTTTTAAAGAGCAAATACTGCTATTTATGCTTTATTTTAAAATGTTACTATGCTTTCTTTTGCTCACATGGTGGCACTGTAGTAATTGTATATAAACACAAACCTTTTAGCACAATTGAATAGCCTGTGTCAGCAATTTCCAAACCATGTTGATGATGTCATGGTGAGAATTTGAGACCCCAGTAGTTGAAAAGATAAAAGGAAATATCTGTTGACTCTTCCAGATGATGGACCTGAAAATTCTTAAAAGCTACTTTGGAGAAGGTGGTGCAGGGAAAACTGCTCAGCTTTTGTGTATTTTTAATATAAAAATCAAGAGTAACTAGCTTTGTGTGTTTCATATTAGTGTTCTAGAATGACATTTGAAGAGTCACTAAACCAGAACCTTCATCAAAATTCAAAGAATGGTTAAAAGGTTTCTTTGGTGGTGAGTTTAGGAAAGCTGGCCTGAGGTCTGATTCTCCAAGGTCCCAGCTGGTAACAAATCACTTATGCTCAGAATATTTTACAGCACATTTATTTTCAGAACGATGTTACTGAATTTAATCTTTGTAGGACTTGGTTCTTTGGTCTATGTTGAATATTTTTCAAGTTATATAATGTATAAAAGGTATACTTTTGTAGATAGAAACAGTGACATTAGATTAAACTCAATGCATTTTCTTGTTTTAGTTTAACATTTGTTTAGGAAATTCAGTATCTTGGAGGATGAGTCCCTGAATCAAGTGTCATGGTATCAAGAGTACTGGTTTAATCCCCTTATTTATTTATTTATTTTTTAAATTGGAGTATAGTTAATTTACAATGTGTTAGTTTCAGGTGTACAGCAAAGTGATTCAATTTTATATACATATATATACACACATATATATATTGGGTTGGCCAAAAAGTTCATTCTGGTTTTTCCATAACCTCTTATGGGAAAACCTGAATGAATTTTTTGGCCAACCCAGTGTATACATATATTCTTTTTCAGATTCTTTTCCATTATGGGTTATTATAAGATATTGAATATAATTCCCTGTGCTCTACAATAGGTCCTTGTTATTTATTTATAGTAGCGTGTGCATGTTAATTAATCCCTTCATTTTAACATGGGCTATGTTAAATATGATTTTCTACTTGGGAACTATATCTAGTGTAATGTAGCTTTCAATGAAAGAGTCAAATGGTGGCAGCCAATTTTAAGTAAGTGAATTATTAGTGTACTAGCATATCAGCTATAGGCAAGTGGTAGTTTCCTTATAATTCATTCATAGTATCTCTTCAAATTTAGATTGCAGTGGCTTCTTGAGCATTGTTGATTCTAGTTTTGGTGGCTTCTCAAGATTTTAGTTCATTGCATTCTTCCTCATTCTGGGTAAAATTTAATCTATGAGAATAAATCTTTATTTGCCCAATCTAACTTTTTTTTTTAATTTCATTTTACCCTCCCCCATAGTCCTTTGAGGTAAGGTGAAGTTGGTGACATTATCTCCATTTTCAAATGGGCATATATGGGCCCACAGGGTTCAAAGAATTAAGCAAGAACAGATACTGAATTTAAAGAAGCGTGGAACTAGACTTTGAAACTCTTGACCTTTGACCCCTTTACAATTTAAAGGATGGTTTGAAATACTGATTAACAAAAACTATTGAGGGCTTGTTAGGAGTAGGATGAACTATTGGGATATTTCCTTTCCTTGAAGACTTGAATGACCACCATCTGTTATTTCCTTTTTGAGGAGTCACTTTGTGTAACATTTTATTTGTACACACAGAGCCTGCTGGTTGTCTCGTGCCAAAGCCTTATAGAAGGTGATAATTTTGCAGTTATATGTCTGGACTCCCTTTATAATGGAGAAATTAGACTTTGAATCCACTAATTAATCTTAGAATCACTGAAAATGTAATGACCAGACATTACGTGCCTCCTGATTTGACGCAATAGGAAATACATAGCAACATAGATGAAATATTCTTGTCAAAAAAATAGAGGTTTGACTGGATTCAATTTCAATCTGACTTTGAGTTTATAAGAAGTATAGAAGGTAGAGGCACAAATGAAATGATGCCATGAGGAAACACCTAGCCAATTCCAGAATATGGGACGTTCCACAGGACAAATGACATTGTTTAGTAATCAAGCGATGGCATATTAAAAGGGAAGGGGACTGTTACAGAATAAGACCTATGAGAATAACAAAAAAGCAAGCATACACCTGCACTAAGTTATTTGTGAACCATGTAAACAGTCCTTAGGAGCAGCATGGAGTATCTAGAAAAGCCTTAGAGTTTTTTGCAGGAGGCTTTTGGCATCAGACTTGGAATTACATCCCAGCTCCACTGCTTACTAGATATGTGATCTCTGAACCAGTTTTTAAAATTCTTGTAGCCTCATTTTCCTCCTTTCTAACATGGGGATGATAATAACCACTTGATTGGGTTGCTGTGGGCGTTAATAGGATTATGCATGCTCAAACCCTTAAAAAATGCTTGGTACATATAAGTGCACCCTATATTTTAGCTATGATATGAACAACAAATTCATTTCCTCCCAACTTAAAGTTCTTGTGCTTAACTCAGATGCAGCCTATAGCACACACGGAAAAACAGGTATTACACCAGGGGGGATTAAATGTGGAGAATTACACAGGTGCTAGAGGGCTGAATGAGCAAAGACGGAATCCATAGATGGTGACGACTATAGTAGCTCCCACCCTGAGGCTGAGAGGGGAGGAAAGGGGTCAAGGGAACAGGGTGAGGTTATCAGATCCTAGAAGCTTGAAGGAAGAGCTCCAAGTAGCTGAGAGTGAGCAAAGGATGCTCCCTGGCTGTGGCTGGTGCCTGGGATGGGGGAAGAAGGGAAGTGATGAAGCTGGTTCTGGGAATGCCCAGAGCCGCTAGAGTCCCGAACCCATGGCTGTTAGGATGATGCTGATAGGAACAGCTGATAAATGGGAAGGAACATGTGTCATCTCCACTCCTGCTCTCCAGTCCCCCTCTTGTGCATTCTGTCAGCAGAAACCACCAGGGAATGGCTGGCAAGGGTGCGATAATAGGGCAGAGTCCCAGTCCCAGCATCACAGAGTTGGAAGGTGTATTTGGAACTGAGGGCTTAATTTCCAGTCAGAGTTCTGTCCCAGAAGTGAGAGTTCCTCCCCCGTTTTGCCAGTCCTCTTCTAAGCCATTTTCTGTGAGGTCATCAAAGAAATGACAGAATCTGGGACCATGGCAGAAACACCATGAGATAACAGTGCGATGAGGCGTTTTATAAGGTCTGTAACTGGATTGTTGATTATCTTTATACCACTGTGATACTTTATTTTATGTTTCTATTTCTTATTTACATTACCTTTTTACCACTAGATCCTGCTGAGTGAAACACGGGGATTCCTCTCAAGTTCTTAGAATGCCACGTCATGCACGCTTTGTGTGTCATGTGGGGCTTAAATGATTTCTAGCCCATTAGTTTTGGTTGATGGTAAAGTGCACTCAGGTGTTCTGGACTGGCTAAATGTTTCACTGGTTAAGTGTTTTGGCAGATAAAGATATGGGGAAACTAACTTTTGGAAGGACCTGCTGCTGGAGAATTAGGTAGGTTTGTTTTTTCCCCCAAATAGGTGGAATGTAGAAGGGAAATAGAAGAAACTGTTTCTACTCCCCCTCCAACCCTCTTGCCCGAGGTACTTGAAGAATAGGTCTGTGGTGTGACCAGAACTGGAAGGGCTCCTCTACAAATAGTCCTGATGTGGGACAGATCTGGATCCTCAGATGCCCTAAGGGATGTAAACGTGTGTGATAAGGGTTTGAGGGAACACCTTGGGCGAACAACAAAGAGGTGAGGAAGGGCTAGAGCCCCAGAACACTTGACTTTAAACACCTTTGAGAAGAATCCTTTTCCTTTTGCCTGACTCAGTGTCTTAAATTGGCCCCATTTTCTGAATTGAAGGGGTGTCTTTCTTCATTTAAAAAATAAATTGCCAAGGCCTTAGGAAAGGACTTCTCAAAGACAGTTTTTCCTAATCTTATCATCTTAATACTACTCTCCAATCAAAGTTATTAGTACTCATAAAATGTTAAAAGGGAATACCCTCCCCAGGGAAATGTAACACCCATTAATTATGTAAATGAAGGGTCTAGAGTAAAGGGCAAGTTAGGTTCTCATTTGGGGGTCAGGTATTGAAAGTAGAATGATGCTTCCACAGAGGTTAGTGTCTGGCAAAACAGACTGAGCTACTGAGTTAGTGGTTTGCATCATAAGGCCCTGGCTGCCCGTGCCTGGAGTGACTGTATTTTCTGAGGCAAAGTTTTGAATATATGATCTGACAAATACTTATGGGGAATGCATAATTTAAAATTACAACTTGCTGGAAAATGCAGAATGTATGTTGGCTTTACCTCAAGGCCTGGATATCAGATTTTTCCTGGACTTAATTGAGGTGAGAAGATGAATATCTTGGGAAGAAACTCTGAAGAGGTTTCCACACTGTAAGATCCATTTTTCTGCCACATGTGTTGTCTGGTGTGATTGAGTAAAGGAAGTGGAAGCTGTCTCCTGGCCTAAACATAGGGGAGTAAAGGGGGGCTCTTCATAACTAAAGCATCCTCAAATTGCATTCAGGCTTCTGACATACCAGGGGGTTGGTCTCTGGTTCTTGACATGGAAAGCAAGTAACCAGTATGCTGAAAATGAAAGCCCAAAACTACAAGTCGAACATTGCAATGTAAAATATTCTTTGCTTTTTTTCCTCAGCAGAGTTATCTTAATGATTTCTCTTTCAAAGTTCTTTTTGGTTGTTCTGTGTAAGCTTGAGGCAATTTTTGGAAGTAAGTAGATCTTGTAGGAAATCTTAAAAGGCTTTTTCTGTTGGGCCACAGATTGCCCTAACAGAATACTTTCTTTATTGAAACACTTTGGCTTGTTAGTTTGAACCCACCCCCTAGTAACCAGTTTGGAGAAAGTTGACTTCTAGGGCATAGGAATGTTAGAAAGCCTTGGCTTCTTTCACGATGAAAAGAAGTTTTTTCTCTGAAGTTTGGGGGTGGGGAGTGTGGCATGAGTGGTAAGATGTAGTGGGATGAGGCTGAACTTCCCTGTAAGTTACACTCAAGCGAGTTACATCCACTTTCTGGCAGAAGGGCTAAAGCTTTAGAGAGATGCCTGTGTTTCAGACTGTAATGAAAAATACACTGTAATAGGACACCTTGTGAGATGAGGCTGGTACTTATTTGTTTTAAAACTTAATTTTATTTATTTATTTTTGGCTGCATTGGGTCTTCGCTGCTGAGCGCAGGCTTTTTCTAGTTGCGGCGAGCAGGGGCTACTCTTTGTTTTCATGCATGGGCTTCTCGTTTCAGTGGCTTCTCTTGTTGCAGAGCATGGGCTCTAGGCACGTGGGCTCAGTAGTTGTGGCACACGGGCTTAGTTGCCCCGCGGCGCGTGGGATCTTCTCGGACCAGGGCTCAAACCCATGTCCCCTGCATTGGCAGGAGGATTCTTAACCACTGCGTCACCAGGGAAGTCCCTTAAAGGTTGCCTTTTGCAGCAGACATCTTGCAGTTGTGATGTAGTAGCAGAAAAACACTATTCTGGGTTGGTGATTTTCAAAGTTCTCTCTTTTCTTCGGAGGAGATGGTATGGCAGAAACCTAGTATGTGAATATAGATAAAGTTAGAGTTATTCAAAGGTGGCACAGAACCTTGCCTGCTGGTTCCCTCTTTGGCCCCTGGGGAATCCCTTGGGTGCAGGTGTGATATTGTGGTTTATAATAAAAATATATATTTGCTCTTGGTCCGTTTCTGACCCAGAGCTCCTTAAAACCCTTGGAATTTCATAAGTGGTGAGAGTGATGAAAGTGTCTTTCGTTACGTTAATGATATGACTTTTGGAAACCACTTAAGGGTGAGAGCTACTGACCAGGTGATTAGAGGGTTAGAACTTTGAGTCACAGTGTGCTGTCACCCACCCCTGCCTCCGGGGAGGGGAGAGGGTGCTGGAAGTTGAATTAGTTGCCAATGTGAATGATTAATCAATCATACCTATGTAATGAAGCCTCATAAAAACCCCAAAGGACTGGGTTTAGAGAGCTTCCTAGTTGGTGAACATGTGGGGAAAGTGGTGAAGTGTGGAGTGAATGGTGCGCTCGAGAGAGCATGGAAGCTGCACACCCTTCCCTCACACCTTGCCCTAGGCACCTCTCCCATCCGGCTGTTCCTAAACTATATCCTGGTGATCCAGTAAGTAAAATGTTTCTGTGAGCTCTTTGAGCTGCTCTAGTAAATTAATCAAACCCAGGGAGGGGTTGTTGGAGCCTCCTGTCTGTAGTTGTTTGGTCTGAAGTACACGTGACAGCCTGGGCTTGCAATTGGCTTCTGAAGGGTGGAGGGCAGTCTTACGGGTCTGAACCCTTAACCTGTGGAATCAGATTCTGTCTCCAGGTAGATAGTGTCAGAAATGAGTTGGATTTTAAGACGTGCATCTAGTATCTGAGAGTTGTTTATTGGTGGTGTGGGAACACCACCCCTCCACACTTTGGAATTGGGTCCAGGAATCCAAAAGAAGAGGTTTTGTTGGACTGTTTGAAAATCACCATGGCTTCAGTGAATTTGAGTATGAACAGTTGTTAGAAGTAGTTGATCTCTATCAAGTAATTTTGAAGGAACTTATACAACAAGTATGAGACCGTTGACACAGATAGGTGATCTTTCTTCTCCATGGCCTGACTCTGAGCACTGGCCAATAAATAGCTGACTCTTACTGAGCACTAATGTGCTGGGTGCTGAATTAACTTGTTTTAATCTTCACCACAGTCCCATGTCCCCATTTTACAGATGAGGCAGCTGAGGTCAGAGAGGTGAAGTAACTTGCCCAGGGTCATGCAGCTGGAAAGTGGTAGAGTTTCTGCTCTTAATCAGGTTACTCAAACAGAACACTTCCCCTGAAAGGTAAGTTTCTATTTCTTAAAATTATCATCATTTATTTGCTTTCACCATGCCCCTGAAGGCTGGACAGTGAACCCAATAGAAACTGGATCCTCCCTAGGTCTGGAGGAAATATGTGGTTATGAGTGATGAATGGGCTTGGCCAGATTATTTGGGGAAGTTATTGGTAAACTGTTGCATTTAGAGAACCGAGGACGGTAGAGTTCTTCATGCATCGTTGTTCTGGGATGGGCCAGGCTTTGCCTCATGACAGATGAGCTGGTGCAAGGTGTTTGGGGAATACCAGTGTTTCCCTGTGACCCCTAGATGAGTGGTGTACAAGGCACGTATTTCTGCTCCCAATCTGCTCTCTCCCCGTGTTTACCATGCCCTTGCACTCAATGCCTGGACTTGTGTCCCGTGCTTCATAGTTCTTCTGGGATGGTCATCTCAAAGATCTCCATGCCCTTTATTTAAACTTTTTATTATGAAAAATATCAGACATAAACAAAAAGAAAGGCTAATATAATGATACTCAGTTTCAACCATTATCAATATATAGCCAGTCTCTTTTTTTTAATAACTCTAACCTCTTCATCCTTTCCCAGACTATTGTACATAAAGTACATCCTAGACATCACGTCATTTAATTCAGTAAATGCTGAATGCATCTCTAAAAGTTAAATGTCTCCAAATTAGTTTGCTAGGGCTGCTGAACAAAACACCACAAACTGGGTAGCGTAAACAACAAACTTTTTATCTCACAGTTCTGGAGGATAGAAGTCTCATATCAAGATGTCAGCACATTTGCTTCCTGCTGAGGGCTGTGAGAGAAGGATTTGTTTGAGGCCTCTCTCTTTGGGTAGTTCCTTGGTTTGCAACAGTGTAAATCCACCCTCCACGTAGTGTTGTTGCTGTGTGTGTCTGTGTCCAAATTTCTCTTTTTTATAAGGACACCAGCTCTACTGGATTAGGGACCACCCTAATGACCTTGACTACCTCTGCAAAGACCCTGTCTCCAAATACAGTCGAGCTGTGGTACTAGGACTTAAGACTCCATTCTATGAATTTTGGGGAAGACACAGTTCAACCCATAACAGCCTCTTTAAAAAATTCATGTATTGGGCCTCCCTGGTGGCGCAGTGGTTGAGAGTCCGCCTGCCGATGCAGGGGATACGGGTTCGTGCCCCGGTCTGGGAGGATCCCATATGCCGCGGAGCGGCTGGGCCCGTGAGCCATGGCTGCTGAGCCTGCGCATCCGGAGCCTGTGCTCCGCAACGGGAGAGGCCACAACAGTGAGAGGCCCGCATACCACAAAAAAAAAAAAAAAAAAAAAAAAAAAAAAAAAAAAAAAAATTCATGTATTAAATGAATAGTAACTCTCACATATCAAATCTAATCACTCAGATTTCCTTGATTATATTTAAAAAAATTATTTGAGTCAGGATCCAAATAAGATCTTTTTCAAGACATTTAATCAATAGGTACGTCTTTTTTTTGGGGGGGAGGGTATAGTGTATTTGTTAAAGTTGGTTTATTCTGCAGAATGTTCCACATTCTTACTTTGCTGGACTACATCCATGTGTGGTGACTTACCATGTTCCTCTGACCCTTGTGGGACTTGGATTAGACGCAAGTTCACTTTTGGTTTGTTTGCACAAGACAAAGTAATAGTTGGTGATGTATTCTTACATCAGGAGGTACATAATGTCTGTCTTTGGGTTATGAAATGCCATTGATCATTGCTTAGATTCATTATCGTGTGGCTGTAGGATGGTAATACTCTAATTCTACAATTTACTCATGTATTAGTCGGAATGCGTTTTTAAAGAGGAACTTGTCCTTGCTAGCTATTGAATTACTCTACTGAAGTACAGTTTGTGTAGGAGAGATAGGAAAAATACTTGATTCTTTCCACTTATTTACTGCCTTATAAATATTGGGTGCCTTGGCATCCTACAAGGGTAACCAGTGAGTTGCTTTTGTTTTTGAATCAATGAGTTTTTGTGTAACTATGAGCTCATGAGTTTAAACATACTTGGGTTTCAGAATTACTGGAAGCATTCTTTTTTAAATTAAATAATTATTTATTTATTTATTTTTGGCCACGTTGGGTATTCGTTGCTGCACGTGGGCTTTCTCTAGTTGCATCAAGTGGGGCTGCTCTTCGTTGCAGTGCGTGGGCTACTCACTGCAGTGACTTCTCTTGTTGTGGAGCACGGGCTCCAGGCTCGCGGGCTTCAGTAGTTGTGGCACATGGGCTGAGTAGTTGTGGCTCACGGGCTCTAGAGCACAGGCTCAGTAGTTGTGGCTCATGGACTTAGTTGCTGTGTGGCATGTGGGATCTTCCTGGACCAGGGCTCGAAACCGTGTCCCCTGCATTGGCAGGCAGATTCTTAACCACGGTGCCACCAGTGAAGTCCCTGGAATCATTCTTTTTTTAAATTTATTTTTATTTATATTTATTTATTTATTTTAACATCTTTATTGGAGTATAATTGCTTTACAATGGTGTGTTAGTTTCTGCTTTATAACAAAGTGAATCAGTTATACATATACATATGTTCTCATATCTCTTCCCTCTTGAGTCTCCCTCCCTCCCACCCTCCCTGTCCCATCCCTCTAGGTGGTCACAAAGCACCGAGCTGATCTCCCTGTGCTATGCAGCTGCTTCCCACTAGCTATCTATTTTATGTTTGGCAGTGTATATATGTCCATGCCACTCTCTCACTTTGTCACAGCTTAGCCTTCCTCCTCCCCATATTCTCAAGTCCATTCTCTAGTAGGACTGTGTCTTTATTCCCATCTTGCCCCTAGGTTCTTCATGACCTTTTTTTTTCTTAGATTCCATATATATGGGTTAGCATATGGTATTTGTTTTTCTCTTTCTGACTTACTTCACTCTGTATGACACACTCTAAGTCCATCCACCTCACTACAAATAACTCAATTTCATTCCTTTTTATGGCTGAGTAATATTCCATTGCATATATGTGCCGCATCTTCTTTATCCATTTCTCTGTTGATGGACACTTCGGTTGCTTCCATGTCCTGGCTATTGTACATAGAACTGCAATGAACATTTTGGTACATGACTCTTTTTTTTTTTTTTGCAGTACGTGGGCCTCTCACTGTTGTGGCCTCTCCTGTTGTGGAGCACAGACTCCTGACTCGCAGGCTCAGCGGCCATGGCTCACGGGCCTAGCCGCTCCGCGGCATGTGGGATCTTCCCAGACCGGGGCATGAAACCGTGTGCCCTGCATCGGCAGGCATACTCTCAACCACTGCGCCAACAGGGAAGCCCTGCATGACTCTTTTTGAATTACGGTTTTATCACGGTATATGCCCAGTAGTGGGATTGCTGGGTCGTATGGTGGTTCTATTTGTAGTTTTTTAAGGAACCTCCATACTGTTCTCCATAGTGGCTGTATCAATTTACATTCCCACCAACAGTACAAGAGTGTTCCCTTTTCTCCACACCCTCTCCAGCATTTATTGTTTCTAGATTTTTTGATGATGGCCATTCTGACTGGTGTGAGATGATATCTCATTGTAGTTTTGATTTGCATTTCTCTAATGATTAATGATGTTGAGCATTCTTTCATGTGTTTTTTTGGCAATCTGTATATCTTCTTTGGAGAAATGTCTGTTTAGGTCTTCTGCCCAGTTTTGGATTGGGTTGTTTGTTTTTTTGTTATTGAGCTGCATGAGCTGCTTGTAAATTTTGGAGATTAATCCTTTGTCAGTTGCTTCGTTTGCAAATATTTTCTCCCATTCTGAGGGTTGTCTTTTCATCTTGTTTATGGTTTCCTTTGTTGTGCAAAAGCTTTTAAGTTTCATTAGGTCCCATTTGTTTCTTTTTGTTTTTATTTCCATTTCTTTAGGAGGTGGGTCAAAAAGGATCTTGCTCTGATTTATGTCATAGAACGTTCTGCCTATGTTTTCCTCTAAGAGATTGATAGTTTCTGGCCTTACATTTAGGTCTTTAATCCATTATGAGTTTATTTTTGTGTATGGGGTTAGGGAGTGTTCTAATTTCATACTTTTACATGTACCTGTCCAGTTTTCCCAGCACCACTTATTGAAGAGGTTGTCTTTTCTCCACTGTATATTCTTGCCTCCTTTATCAAAGATAAGGTGACTGGGCTTCCCTGGTGGAGCAGTGGTTGAGAATCTGCCTGCCAACGCAGGGGACTCGGGTTCGAGCCCTGGTCTGGGAAGATCCCACATGCTGCAGAGCAACTAGGCCCGTGTGCCACAACTGCTGAGCCTGCGCGCCTGGAGCTTGTGCTCCGCAACGAGAGGCCGCGATAGTGAGAGGCCCACGCACCGCGATGAAGAGTGGCCCCCACTTGCCACAGTTAGAGAACCCTCGCACAGAAACGAAGACCCAACACAGCCAAAAATAAAGAAATAAAGAAGCTTTCATTAAAAAAAAAAAAAAAAAAGATAAGGTGACCATACGTGCGTGGGTTTATCTCTGGGCTTTCTATCCTGTTCCATTGATCTATATTTCTATTTTTGTGCCAGTACCATACTGTCTTGATTACTGTAGCTTTGTAGTATAGTCTGAAGTCAGGGAGCCTGATTCCTCCAGCTCCATTTTTCATTCTCAAGATTGCTTTGGCTATTTGGGGTCTTTTTTGTTTCCATACAAACTGTGAAATTTTTGGTTCTAGTTCTGTGAAAAATGCCAGTGGTAGTTTGATTGGGATTGCATTGAATCTGTAGATGGCTTTGGGTAGTAGAGTCATTTTCACAGTACTGATTCTTCCAATCCAAGAACATGGTATATCTCTCCATCTATTTATATCATCTTTAATTTCTTTCATCAGTGTCATATAATTTTTTGCATACAGGTCTTTTGTCTCCTTAGGTAGGTTTATTCCTAGATATTTTATTCTTTTTGTTGCAGTGGTAAATGGGAGTGTTTCCTTAATTTCACTTTCAGATTTTTCATCATTAGTGTATAAGAATGCCAGAGATTTCTGTGCATTAATTTTGTATCCTGCTACTTTACCAGATTCATTGATTAGCTCTAGTAGTTTTCTGGTAGCACCTTTAGGATTCTCTGTGTATAGTATCATGTCATCTGCAAACAGTGACAGCTTTACTACTTCTTTTCCGATTTGGATTCCTTTTATTTCTTTTTCTTCTCTGATTGCTGTGGCTAGAACTTCCAAAACTATGTTGAGTAAGGGTGGTGAGAGTGGGCAACCTTGTCTTGTTCCTGATCTTAGTGGAAATGGTTTCAGTTTTTCACCATTGAGGACGATGTTTGCTCTGGGTTTGTCATATATGGCCTTTATTATGTTGAGAAAAGTTCCCTCTATGCCTACTTTCTGCAGGGTTTTTATCATAAATGGGTGTTGAATTTTGTCGAAAGCTTTCTCTGCATCTATTGAGACGATCATATGGTTTTTCTCCTTCAATTTGTTAATATGGTGGATCACGTTGATTGATTTGCATATATTGATGAATCCTTGCATTCCTGGAATCAACCCCACTTGATCATGGTGTATGATCCTTTTAATGTGCTGTTGGATTCTGTTTGCTAGTATTTTGTTGAGGATTTTTGCATCTATGTTCATCAGTGATATTGGCCTGTAGTTTTCTTTGTGACATCTTTGTCTGGTTTTGGTATCAGGGTGATGGTGGCCTCATAGAATGAGTTTGGGAGTGTTCCTCCCTCTGCTATATTTTGGAAGAGTTTGAGAAGGATAGGTGTTAGCTCTTCTCTAAATGTTTGATAGAATTCGCCTGTGAAGCCATCTGGTTCTGGGCTTTTGTTTGTTGGAAGATTTTTAATCACAGTTTCAATTTCAGTGCTTGTGGTTGGTCTGTTCATATTTTCTATTTCTTCCTGGTTCAGTCTCAGCTGGCTGTGCATTTCTAAGAATTTGTCCATTTCTTCCAGATTGTCCATTTTATTGACATAGAGTTGCTTGTAGTAATCTCTCATGATCTTTTTTTTTTCTTTTTTTTTTTTTTTTTTTTGCGGTATGCAGGCCTCTCACTGCTGTGGCATCTCCCGTTGCGGAGCACAGGCTCCAGACGCGCAGGCCCAGCGGCCACGGCTCACGGGCCCAGCCGCTCCGCGGCATGTGGGATCTTCCCAGACCAGGGCACGAACCTGTGTCCCCTGCATCGGCAGGTGGACTCTCAACCACTGCGCCACCAGGGAAGCCCTCTCATGATCTTTTGTATTTCTGCAGTGTCAGTTGTTACTTCTCCTTTTTCATTTCTAATTCTATTGATTTGAGTCTTCTCCCTTTTTTTCTTGATGAGTCTGGCTAATGGTTTATCAATTTTGTTTATCTTCTCAAAGAACCAGCATTTAGTTTTATTGATCTTTGCTATCATTTCCTTCATTCCTTTTTCATTTATTTCTGATCTCATCTTTATGATTTCTTTCCTTCTGCTAAATTTGGTTTTTTTTTTTTGTTCTTCTTTCTCTAATTTCTTTAGGTGCAAGGTTAGGTTGTTTATTTGAGATGTTTTCTGTTTCTTAAGGTAGGAGTGTATTGCTCTAAACTTCCCTCTTAGAACTGCTTTTGCTGCATCCCATAGGTTTTGGGTCGTTGTTTCTCCACTGTCATTTGTTTCTAGGTATTTTTTGATTTCCTCTTTGATTTCTTCAGTGATCACTTCGTTATTAAGTAGTGTATTGTTTAGCCTCCATGTGTTTGTATTTTTTACAAATCTTTTCCTGTAATTGATATCTAGTCTCATAGTGTTGTGGTCAGAAAAGATACTTGATACGATTTCAATTTTCTTAAATTTACCAAGGCTTGATTTGTGACCCAAGATATGATCTATCCTGGAGAATGTTCCATGAGCACTTGAGAAAAATGTGTATTCTGTTGTTTTTGGATGGAATGTCCTATAAATATCAATTAAGTCCATGTTGTTTAATATATCATTTCAAGCTTGTGTTTCCTTATTTATTTTCATTTTGGATGATCTGTCCATTGGTGAAAGTGGGGTGTTAAAGTCCCCTACTATGATTGTGTTACTATCGATTTCCCCTTTTATGGCTGTTAGTATTTGCCTTATGTATTGAGGTGCTCCTATGTTGGGTGCATAAATATTTACAATTGTTAAATCTTCTTCTTGGATCAATCCCTTGATCATTATGTAGTGTCCTTCTTTGTCTCTTGTGATAGTCTTTATTTTAAAGTCTCTTTTGTCTGATATGAGAATTGCTACTCCAGCTTTCTTCTGATTTCCATTTGCATGGAATATCTTTTTCCATCCCTTCACTTTCAGTCTGTATGTGTCCCTAGGTCTGAAGTGGGTCTCTCGTAGACAGCATATATACAGGTCTTGTTTTTGTTTCCATTCAGCCAGTCTGTGTTTTTTGGTGGGAGCATTTAATCCATTTACATTTAAGGTAATTATCGATATGTATGTTCCTATTCCCATTTACTTAATTGTTTTGGGTTCGTTATTGTAGGTCTTTTCCTTCTCTTGTGTTTCTTGCCTAGAGAAGTTCCTTTAGCATTTGTTGTAAAGCTGGTTTGGTGGTGCTGAACTCTCTCAGCTTTTGCTTGTCTGTAAACGTTTTAATTTCTCCATCAAATCTGAATGAGATCCTTGCTGGGTAGAGTAATCCTGGTTGTAGGTTTTTCTCCTCATCACTTTAAATATGTCCTGCCAGTCCCTTCTGGCTTGCAGAATTTCTGCTGTTAACCTTATGGGGATTCACGTGTGTGTTATTTGTTGTTTTTCCCTTGCTGCTTTTAATATGTTTTCTTTGTATTTAATTTTTGATAGTTTGATTAATATGTGTCTTGGCGTGTTTCTCCTTGGTGGATTTATCCTGTATGGGACTCTCTGTGCTTCCTGGACTTTGATTAAGTATTTCCTTTCCCATATTAGGGAGTTTTCAACTATAATCTCTTCAAATATTTTCTCAGTCCCTTTCTTTTTCTCTTCTTCTTCTGGGACCCCTATAATTCGAATGTTGGTACGTTTAATGTTGTCCCAGAGGTCTCTGAGACTGTCCTCAGTTCTTTTCATTCTTTTTTCTTTCTTCTGCTCTGCAGTAGTTATTTCCACTATTTTATCTTCCAGGTCACTTATCCGTTCTTCTGCCTTAGTTATTCTGCTATTGATCCCTTGTAGAGTTTTTTTTTTTTTTTTTTTTTTTTTTTTTGCGGTATGTGGGCCTCTCACTGTTGTGGCCTCTCCCGTTGCAGAGCACAGGCTCCGGACACGCAGGCTCAACGGCCATGGCTCATGGGCCAAGCTGCTCCGCGGCATGTGGGATCCTCCCAGACCGGGGCACGAACCCGTGTCCCCTGCATCGGCAGGCGGACTCTCAAACACTGCGCCACCAGGGAAGCCCCCCCTTGTAGAGTATTTTTAATTTCATTTATTGTGTTGTTCATCATTGCTTGTTTCCTCTTTAGTTCTTCTAGGTCCTTGTTAAATGTTTCTTGCATTTTCTCTATTCTTTTTCCAAGATTTTGGATCATCTTTACTATCATTATTCTGAATTCTTTTTCAGGTAGACTGCCTGTTTCCTCTTCATTTGTTAGGTCTGGTGGGTTTTTACCTTGCTCCTTCATCTGCTGTGTGTTTTTCTGTCTTTTTATTTTGCTTATCTTACTGTGTTTGGGATCTTTTCACAGGCTGCAGGTTCGTAGTTCCCATTGTTTTTGGTGTCTGTCTCCAGTGGTTCAGGTTGGTTCAGTGGGTTGTGTAGGTTTCCTGGTGGAGGGGACTAGTGCCTGTGTTCTGGTGGATGAGGCTGGATCTTGTCTTTCTGGTGGGCAGGTCCATGTCTGGTGGTGTGTTTTGGGGTGTCTGTGGCCTTATTATGATTTTAGGCAGCCTCTCTGCCATGGGTGGGGTTGTGTTCCTGTCTTGCTAGTTGTTTGGCATAGGGTGTCCAGCACTGTAGCTTGCTGGTCGTTGAGTGAAGGTGGGTCTTGGCGTTGAGATGGGGATCTCTGGGAGATTTTCACCGTTTGACATTACGAGCTGGGAGGTCTCTTGTGGACCAGTGTCCTGAACCTGGCTCTCCCACCTCAGTTGCACAGCCCTGACGCCTGGCTGGAGCACCAAGAGCGTGTCCTCCACACGGCTCAGAATAAAAGGGAGAAAAAATAGAAAGAGGATAAAATAAAGTAAGATAAAATAAAATAAAGTTATTAAAATAAAAAATAATTATTTAGAAAAAATTTTTAAAAAGTAAAAAAAAAAACAAAAAAAGCTGGACGGTCAGAACCCTAGGACAAATGGTGAAAGCAAAGCTATACAGACAAAATCTCACACAGAAGCATACGCATACACACTCACAAAAAGAGGAAAAGGGGAAAAAATAATGTATCATTGCTCCCAAAGTCCACCTCCTCAATTTGGGATGATTCGTTGTCTATTTAGGTATTCCACAGATGCAGGGTACATGACGTTGATTGTGGAGATTTAATCCGCTGCTCCTGAGGCTGCTGGGAGAGATTTCCCTTTCTCTTTGTTCGCACAGCTCCCGGGGTTCAGCTTTGGATTTGGCCCCACTGCTGCGTGTAGGTCGCCTGAGGGCCTCTGTTCTTCGCTCAGACAGGATGGGGTTAAAGGAGCAGCTGATTCGGGGGCTCTGGCTCACTGAGGCGGGGGGAGGGAGGGGCACGGAGTGCAGGGTGAGCCTGCGGCGGCAGAGGCCGGCGTGACGTTGCACCAGTTTGAGGCGCGCCGTGCGTTCTCCCAGGGAAGTTGTCTCTGGATCACGGGACCCTGGCAGTGGCGGGCTGCACAGGCTCCCGGGAGGGCATGGCGTGGATAGTGACCTGTGCTCGCACACAGGCTTCTTGGTGGCTCCAGCAGCAGCCTTAGCGTCTCATGCCCGTCTCTGGGGTCCGCGCTGATAGCCGAGGCTCGTACCCATCTCTGGAGCTCCTTTAAGCGGCGCTGTTAATCCCCTCTCCTTGTGCACCAGGAAACAAAGAGGGAAGAAAAAGTCCTTTGCGTCTTCGGCAGGTCCAGACTTTTTCCCGGACTCCCTCCCGGTAGCCTTGGCGCACTAACCCCTTCAGGCTGTGTACTCGCCGCCAACCCCAGACCTCTCCCTGCGCTCTGACCGAAGCCCGAGCCTCAGCTCCCCGCCCAGCCCGCCCCGGCGGGTGAGCAGACAAGCCTCTCGGGCTGGTGAGTGCTGGTCGGCTCCGATCCTCTGTAAGGGAATCTCTCCGCTTTGCCCTCCGCACCCCTGTTGCTGCGCTCTCCTCTGTGGCTCCGAAGCTTCCCCCCTCCGCCACCCACAGTCTCTGCCCTCGAAGGGGCTTCCTACTGTGTGGAAACCTTTCCTCCTTCACGGCTCCCTCCCACTGGTGCAGGTCCCGTCACTTTTCTTTTGTCTCTGTTTTTTCTTTCTTCTTTTGCCCTACCCAGGTACGTGGGGAGTTTCTTGCCGTTTGGGAGGTCTGAGGTCTTCTGCCAGCGATCAGTGGGTGTTCTATAGGAGCTGTTCCACGTGTAGATGTATTTCTGATGTATTTGTGGGGAGGAAGGTGACCTCCACGTCTTACTCTTCCGTCATCTTCTCCAAACCCCCGGAATCATTCTTTTTGTTGTTGTTGCGGTACGCGTTCCTCTCACTGTTGTGGCCTCTCCCGTTGCGGAGCACAGGCTCCAGACACGCAGGCCCAGCGGCCATGGCCCACGGGCCCAGCCGCTCCGCGGCTCGTGGGATCCTCCCGGACCAGGGCACGAGTCATTCTTATTGATACTGAAATTATCCTATCCTGAGAGGCCTGTCGTTTTGATGCTTCCTCAATAGTTGATAGCTTCCTTGATTGTTGGTTTAAGAAATTCCAGGTTTGTCATGTACATTTCCTGTTTCAAGGAGTGGAATCGGCCCTTTCCTCAAAAAGCCTGCTTTCTTGGGAAATGGTATTTAGAGATCACAGTGTGATCGTGCTCCTCTTCGGACCACATGTGTTGGCCTTTCCTCGGTTGTTCATTTTCTTTCTTTTTAAAAAATATTAATTAATCAATTAATTAATTTGCTGCACCACATCTTAGTTGTGGCACACGGGATCTTCATTGCTCTGTGTGGGATCTTTTAGTTGCGGCATGCGGGATCTAGTTCCCTGACCAGGGAATGAACCTGGGTCCCCTGCCGTGGGAGCGCAGAGTCTGGACCACCAGGGAAGTCCCAGTTGTTCATTTTCTTTGCAGCATTTATGCCCTCAGTTCCTTTCTCTGCAGGTTTTAGTCATGGTTACTCTTGTGTATTATTCCCCAACATATGCTTCTCCATTCTTAAATGTGAACATTTCTGTGCACCCTTTGTTTTTCCTCTCTTAGAAGTTCCATTTGTTCCTACTGTTTTTGTTTTTGCTTTCTACTTGGAAGCAAACATTCACTTGAATACCCATTGAATTTAAGGTGCCTAAAACCGATTTTTTTTTCCCTCTTGAATCATCACTTTGCTTTCTCTGTGAAATTTAATATGACTTAGGTCATGTGGGCTTAGCCTTGAGGTTATCCTTCACTCTCCTCCCTTTTGCTCTCTGGCCACAGGACACCTGGTGTCCTTAAGGTCCCCCCACCCCCACCCCATGCTGCCTTTGGTGCTCGTTCCTGTACCCATGGCCACCACCCTGTAGAATCAGTCGTACATCAACCATTTAAAGCATCTCACCAGCTGTAAGTGGGAAAAACAGCCTGTAGGCACAACCAGCCTATGGAGGGGTGGCCATGGAGGGCTACTGTTGTGTGTTCTCAAGCTTTAAAATCATCTCTAGAGGTGCCTGAGCACTAATTTTAAGATTCTGTGTTAGTGCCAAGTTGTGAAATTGCTCTTTCAGTTTCATAATCTGCAAATGAGTCCTGTAACTCTTCAAATGAAAACAATTGATCCTTTCTGTCTGAAGTATATTAAACTATCCACAACCACAAACAGATTACTTATGGTTGTAAATAGGAAAGGTCATAAAAAAAGAGGTTTTTGGTTTCAGCAGTATTCACTTGAAGTCATGGGAGATTTTTTTTTTTTTTTTTTTTTTTTTTTTTTTTTTTTTTTTTGTGGTACGCGGGCCTCTCACTGTTGTGGCCTCTCCCGTTGCGGAGCACAGGCTCCGGATGCACAGGCTCAGCAGCCATGGCTCACGGGCCCAGCCGCTCCGCGGTATATGGGATCCTCCCAGACCGGGGCACGAACCCGTATCCCCTGCATCGGCAGGCGGACTCTCAACCACTGCGCCACCAGGGAGGCCCCATGGGAGATTAAAGAAGAAATAATTGGTAAATCTCTGTTTCTGGCTTTTTTTTTTTTTTTTTTTTTTTTTACTTAAACAAGAGAAGCTTATTCTCTCACAGTTCTGGAGTCTGGAAGTCCAAGATCAAGGTGTCAACAGGATTGGATTCTTGCCTTTCTCTGGCTTTCAGGTGACTGCCTTCTCACTGTGTCCTCACATGGCCTAGCCTCTGTGCACACATCCCTGTGTCTCTTCCTCTTTTTTTTTTTTTAATTGGAGTAAAATTGTTTTACAATGTTGTGTTAGTTTCTGCTGTATAATGAAGTGAATCAGCTGTATGTATACCTATATCCCCTCCCTCTTGGACCTCCCTCCCACCCCATGCCACCCATCTAGATAGTCACAAAGCATCAATCTGTTTCTGTTTAGATTGGCGATTAGGAATAAGTGCGATCCCATGAATAAAGACTGAGAGGAAAAGAAGTTAACTACTAGGGGGTGGGAGATAATGTAATAGTTATCCAAACTCCAGTGCTCCATGGCCAAACAGCCAAACAAAGTGACTTTTAAAAAACTTTAAACATTTTTAAACTTTAAATCTTTTTTCTGCACAGGATCCACTAGATCTTTGTTTTAAACTCTCAAGAGCCTTAAAAATACTTACCCTTGTTCTTTTCTGTGCAAAATGGTAACCTAAGTGTGAAGTAAGAGGCTTGTCAGCTTGATTGAGAACATCGAGAGAGAGGACCTTTGTCATTTTCATTGACAGCATTTCTGATATCAGATACATGGTGTCTTCTCCAATACCACTTCTCTGACCCTCCAACAACAATTAGGTGTCCTACAATTCAATTCAATTCTGATGCTAACTATCGGATTTAGTGTCAGATGCCACAGGTTAAGGGTTCCGTCTCACAGGACTGCCCTCATTTCAGGTGCCAGGTGCAGTGGGATGGCAAGGCTCCTCACCCTTGTGCCTGGCTGACTATAAATCTGGATGGAGGGTCCCACAATGCCCCCACTCCCCTTTGATCATTCACTAGAATGGCTCACAGAACTCAGGAAAAGTGCCTTACTTACTACTACTATAATTTACTCTAAAGGGTACAACTCAGGAACAGCCAAGTGGAAGAGATGCATAGGGTAAGGTATGGGAAAGGGGCTTGGAGCTTCCATGCTCCCTCCACATTTCCCATTCTCCCCACATTGCCACATATTCACCAGCCCAGAAGCTCTCCAAACCCAGGCGGTTTTTTTTTTTTTTTTTTTGCAGTACACGGGCCTCTCACTGTTGTGGCCTCTCCCGTTGCGGAGCACAGGCTCCAGACGCGCAGGCTCAGCGGCCATGGCTCACGGGCCCAGCCGCTCCACGGCATGTGGGATCTTCCCGGACCGGGGCATGAACCCGTGTCCCCTGCATCGGCAGGCGAACTCTAAACCACTGCGCCACCAGGGAAGCCCCGAACCCAGTCTTTTTAGGTTTCTATGGAGACTTCCGTACATATGTGTGATTGGTTAAATCACTGACCATTAGTGATTAACTCAGTCTCCAGCCCCTCTCTTCTTCCCAGAAGTGGAGAAGTGAGGATGTAAGTTCCAAACCTCCAATCATGCCTTAGTCTTTCTGACGACCAGACCTTCATCCTGAAGCTACCTAGGGGCCCACTGAGAGTTGCCTTGTCAGAATAAAAGACACTCCTGTCACTCCTGTCATTCAGGAAACTCTGTGGGATTTAGGAGCTCCGTGTCAGGAACCAGGGACAAAGACCAGATATGTATTTCTTATGCCACTGGAGACTATCTTATCCTCAGTGCCTGGCATCACTTGGCATAAAACTTTTCAAAGAATAAGTGGTAGAATAACAAGTTGAATTGTAATCGTACACTTTATTCTAGAAGGGCATTCAGGTAATTTAGAAGAAGGCATTCATAAACCAAGTAGACTACCAAGTAGCACGAGTTGAAAAAGGCCAAGAAAAAAAAAACACCCCAAAACAAAAAACAAACAAAAAACTCTGGTGGGATCAAAGATGATTTAGGAATAAGGTTAAAAATCACCCTTGTGTCCCACACAGTACTCTGGGCTCTCCCTCCCCTTTCTCCGTTTCTTTCTCCTACCTCTTGCTTCCGTTACCAGTTTATTATGAAGGATCCAAGTCAGGAATAGCCAAATGGAAGAGATGCATAGGGCAAAGTATGGGGGAAACGGCATGGTGCTTCTTGCCCTCCTACATGCTTCCCTTTTCTCTCTCCCGCAACTTTTTTTTTCTTCCTGTTTTTGAAAGCACAGAAGTACATTTAAACAAAACAAAACTCCGAGTCCCACACTGAAGTTTTTACTTCTTGTGACGCCTATTAGAGAGCAGTTGAACTGAATCAAATGTGAGTTTTGTTCTATTAACGCTGTGACGTGTACAATAGTGGATCAAACTCAGTGGATATCAAAATGAGGTGTGAGAGTTAACCTATAATTTAATGGGACATTTATGTCTCTCTTCCGCACCCCCACAGTGAGGGTTTCTTCTTTAAACAATAGTGAAGGGAATTCCCTGGCGGTCCAGTGGTTAGGACTCGGCACTTTAACTGCAGTGTCCTGGGTTCAATCCCTGGTCAGGGAATTAAGATCCCACAAGCCGCGTGGCATGGCCAAAAAAATAAATAAACAAACGAACAAACAAAAACAATAGTGAAAACTTCAGTTTAAGGAGAAAATGAGTCAACTATTTCAAAATACTGAAAGAATTAAGAATGTTTAATTTACTCATATAAACCATTTAAGAACACACATAAGAGGACAACCCGGAAGGGCAAAAGTCAAAACACTAACTGGTGTGATAGGTTTGTAGGTAACTTTTATTTTTTTACCTTCTTCACAGGAGCTCTGTTTTCATCATTGAGACCCTTTTCCTTCTCTTTAAGGGGATTTAACTTAAATACTTTCACTGGAAACTCAGATTGAGTGTATTTTAAGGATGAATATAGGGCTCATTTGATAACCAAAATAGGGATAAGTTACTGAGTCCAAGAAGAAAATGGAGGGAAATAAGTCTGATTCTAAAGAAGAAGCTTTAAGATTGATGGTCAGGGACTTCCCTGGTGGTGCAGTGGTTAAGAATCTGCCTGCCAATGCAGGGGACAGGGGTTCGAGCCCTGGTTGGGGAAGATCCCACATGCCGTGGAGCAGCTAAGCCCGTGTGCCACAACTACTGAGCCTGCGCTCTAGAACCCGCGAGCCACAACTACTGAGCCCACACTCCTAGAGCCCATGCTCTGCAACAAGAGAAGCCACCACAATGTGAAGCGTGTGCACTGCAGTGAAGAGTAGCCCTGTCTCGCCACAACTAGAGAAAGCCACGTGCAGCAACGAAGACCCAATGCAGTCAAAGTTAAATAAAGTTATTTAAAAAAAAAAAGATTGATGGTCAGGAAAGCTTACAATACTCTGTCAGATGCAGGTAAACTACTAGATAGGAAATCTCTCTTAACATCCTTTAAAATAAATGAGTATTGAAATCCATTGAAAGTGGCATGCCGTTCAGATAAACTGGGGGCCCCTGGTTTGTTCATCCTAGAAAAAGGGAGTCTTCAGGATTCAGACAGGACAGTATGTTATAGAGACTTGGGTTACAGGGTGAGGAAGATGTTAGTCTTGTTGTTTTTATGGCTCTATCATGTTCTTTTTTTTTTAAACATCTTTATTGGAGTATAATTGCTTTACAATGGTGTCTATCATGTTCTTGATGTCTTCCTTATTATTTTATAGCTTATTATAAAAAAGTATGGAATTAAATATGCTTGAAAATGGACTTTTTGGGGGGTAGAAATTTCTTTGAGTTTTAACATGTATATATTTGTGTTCGGCCATCGCAGTCAGGATATAGGATAATCCTATTGCACCAAAAAAAAACACACCCATGGTAACCTTGGGGGTGTTTTATTGCTGCCCCCGCCAACAAATAAAGAGTTGATGTGTGTCATATGATAAATATGTTTAACTTTATAACAAACTGACAAACTCATCTCCAATGTGGCTGTACCATTTTTACATTCCCATCAGTAATTTTTTTTTAACAGCTTTATTGGAGTATAATTGCTTTACAGTGGTGTGTTAGTTTCTGCTTTACAACAAAGTGAATCAGTTATACATATACATATGTTCCCATATCTCTTCCCTCTTGCATCTCCTTCCCTCCCACCCTCCCTATCCCACCCCTCTAGGTGGTCACAAAGCATCGAGCTGATCTCCCTGTGCTATGCGGCTGCTTCCCACTAGCTATCTATTTTACGTTTGGTAGTGTATATATCCCACCTGTAATTTTTGAGTGATCCAGATGGTCAGCATCATCACCAGCATTTGGTATTGTTGATGTTTTTTATTTTAGCTACTCTACTAGATGTGTAGTGGTATCTCATTTTGGTTTTATTTACATTTCTGTAATGGCTAATGATGTTGAGCATTTTTTCATGTACTAATTATCTTCTGCATATCCTCTTTGAAATGTCTGGTTACCTCTTTTGCTACTTAATTGGGTTGTTTTCTTATTATTGGGTTTTGAGAGTTCTTCATCTGTCATGGATACAAGTCCTTAGTCAACTATGTGATTTGCAGATATTTTCTTCTGATCAGTAATTCTTCCCATTCCTTTATCATTTTCTTTATCAGAACAAAAGTTTTAAACTTTAATGAAGTCCAATTTATTTACTTCGACCATCCCCCCCTTTTTGTATAGTACTTTTGGTGTGTTGTCTAAAAACTCTATACTTAAATCTAGCCTATGAAAGTTTTCTCCTGTTGTGAAGTTTTATAGCCTTATTTTTTTTTTAATCTTTATTTATGTATGTATGTATGTATGTATGGCTGGCTGCGTTGGGTCATCGTTGCTGCATACGGGCTTTCCCTAGGTGCGGCCAGAAGGGGCTACTCTTCATTGCAGTGTGCAGGCTTCTCATTGTGGTAGCTTCTCTTGTTGCAGAGCACGGGTTCTAGGCGCGCGGGCTTCAGTAAGTAGTTGTGGCATGCGGGCTCAGTAGTTGTGGCTCGCAGGCTCTAGAGCACAGGCTCAGCAGTTGTGGCGCACGGGCTTAGTTGCTCCGTGGCATGTGGGATCTTCCTGGACCAGGGCTCGAACCCATGTCCCCTGCATTGGCAGGAGGATTCTTAACCACTGCGCCACCAGGGAAGTCCCTAGCCTTATGTTTTACATTTACACCTATGATGCATTTTGTATTAATTTTTGTATAATGTGTGAGGCTTAGGCAGACACATTTTTTTGCATATCGATGTCTAGTTAATCCAACACAGTGTATTGAAAAGACTGTCCTTTCTCCATAGAATTGCCTTTGCATTTTTGTCACAAATCATTTGGGCATGTTTGTGTGAATATTTCTGGATTCTATTCTGCTCCATTGATTTGTATGTCTATCCCTTTGTCAATACGATACTTTCTTGGCAGCTGTGGCTTTAAGTAGTAAGTCTTAAAATTGGGTGGTGTTATTCTTCTAACCTTATTCGTTTTCAAATTGTTATAGCTATTCTAGTTAATTTGCCTTTCCATATATATTTTAGAACCAGTTTTTGGTTCTAAAAATTCTGCTGGAAGTCAACAAGTCCTACATGTGTTTTGTGAAATTCATACCTGTCTATTTAAATTGGGGGGCCTGCTGTTATAAATGATTTTTTATTTTAAACTGTAAAGTACACATAAAATTCACCATACTAACCATTTTAAAGCATATTGTTCAGCAGTGTTAAGTATATTTACATTGATGCTAAACTGATTAGTTCTAAAAGTTTTTAAAAAAATGTTTTGTTATATTTTGTTGGCTGCTCTGCAAGGCTTGGGACTTTAGTTCCCTGAGCAGGGATTGAACCCGGGCCCTGGAAGTGAAAGCTCTGTGTCCTAACCCCTGGACTGCCAGGGAATTTCCTTAAAAGTTTGTTTTCTTAATAGATTGTGTGAAATTTTCTACTTAGACAATCATGTCATTGCAAGTTGGCATAGTTTCACTTCTTTTCCAATCTATATGCCTTTTGTTTCCTTTTCTTGCCTTGTTACACTGCCGAGTTCTTTGAATGAGAGTAGACATCCTTGCCTTTTTCTTACCCTTTGTGAGAAAACATCCAGTCTTTGACCTTTAAGTAAAATGTTAGCTGTAGGGTTTTTGTAGATGCCCTTTATGTGGTTGAGGATATTCTTTATATTCCTAGTTTGCTGACCGTCTTTATAATGAGTGAATGTTGGTTTGTGTCAAATGCTTTTTCTGCAAAAATTGATATGATCATACATTTGTTTTAGGCAGTTACTACGATGGATTACATTGTTCTTCAAATATTGAACCAATCTTACATTCCTGTGATAAATTCCACTTGGCTGTGGCGTTTATTCTTTGAACATATTCCTTGATTCAATTTGCTCACTTTTTGGTTGACAACTTACTGTATTTCTCTTGATTAGGGATATTTGTTTGTAGTTTTATTTTTTTGTGTTGTCTTTGACTTTGTTATCAGGGTAATACAGCCTCAAACTGTCTTGTGAAGTGCTTGCTTATGTGTTCTGGAAGAGGTTGTGCTGAGTTGGGGTTATTTCTTTAAATGTTTGATAGCATTTGCCAGTGAAACCACCTGAGCATAGAGATTTCTTCCTCAGAAGACTTTATTTTTTTTTTTTGCTCAAATTCAGTCTTTGAAAATAGTTACAGGGCTTTTTTGGCTATTTTATCTTGTGTAGTTTTGGTGATTTGTAGTTTCTGAAAAATTGGTTCATTTCATCCAAGGTGTTGAATAGAGGTGCATAAAGTTTTGCCGTATTCCCTCATTATGCTTTAATTGACTTGGGGTCTATAGTGTTATCTCCTTTGTTCCTGATATTGGTAGTTTGTGATCTCTCTCTCTCTCTTTCTCTCTTTCTCTCTTTCTCTCTTTCTCTCTCTCTCTCTCTCTCTCTCTCTCTCTCATCATCTTTGTCAGTCTGGCCAGAGATTTATCCATTTTATTTATTTATTTATGTTCCTCCAAAGAAACAGCATTTGGTTTCATTGTTCTTTACCTTCTTTCTTTCTTTTCATTGATTTTGCTCTTCAGTATTTTATTTATTCTGCTTGTTTTGGGTTTATTTTGTGCTTCCTTTTGCTAGTTTTTTAAGTTGGAAGCTTGGGTTATTAATTGGAGACCTTTCTTTTTTTTCTAATGTAAACATATGATGCTATGAATTTCCCTTTAAAGCACTTAATCCCATAAATCTTGGTATATTTTTAAAATTTTTGTTCAGTTCAAAATATTTTCTAATTTCCCTTGAGACTTCCTCTTTGACCTGTGGATTTTTTTTTTTTTTGGACTATGTAGTTTAAATTTCCAAATGATTGGAGATTTTCCAGTTATCTTTTTGTTATTAACTTCTAGTTTAATTCCATTATGGTTGGTAAACATACCTTATATGTTTATATGTCCTTAAAATCTGTTGACACCTGTTTTATATCTTTGTTTTAGACAGATACAGTATATCTTGGGAAATGTTTCATGTTGGGTAGAGTGTTTGTCCAGCTGGTTGATACTGTTCAGTTCTTCTGTATACTTGGTGATTTTTGGTGTCTTGTTCCATCCACTCCTGAGTGTGGAGTATTGAAATCTCTCAGTATAATCATAGATTTGTCTATTTCTCTTTTCAGTTCTGTTAGTTTTTGTTTCATGTATTTTGAAGCTCTGTTGTTAGGTCTATATACACTTAGGGTTGCTATGATGTAATGTCCTTCTTTATCCCTGATAACTTTCTTTGCTCTGAAGTCTACTTTGAGATTAAATACCACTTCAGCTTTCTTTTCATTAGTGTTTGCATGATATCTTATTACATCATTTTTTTACCTTGAGGTTATTTGTAACATTGTAGTTTGAATGAGTTTCTTAAAGGCAGCACATACTTGGGTTTTGTAGCTTCATTATTAGCATCCTTAGACTACCTACTAGATACCAGCAGCTCCCTGCCTCCCCAAGTTGTGATCATCAACAATGTCAACAGACATTGTCAAATATCCTCTTGGGGACAACATAATCCCCAGTTGAGAACCACTTTCCTGTAAGTAATGTGTTATTTTTCTCTGGCTGCTTTCAAGGTTTTTCTTTGTCTTTGATTTTCAACAGTTAGTTTATGATGTGTCTGGAGATAGATTTCTTTGGGTTTATCTTGTTTGAGGTTGTAAAGGGAAGGAACCCAGTTTTCCCCGTGTCGGGAGCAACCCAGTTCTTTCCTATTATGTGTCTTTTTTTTCCTGTGTGTCTCCTTTACTACTCGGAACACTTCACTTCTGTCACTCTGCTCACCCAATGTGTGGAGATGTTTCCCTTCAACAAGCAATTCTCTGCAACACCAGCTGGGTGTCCTACGATTTTAACTGAATTTTTAACACTTTCTGCCTGGAGATAATGTTAGGTCCCACAGGTTAAGGGCCTGTAGTCTCAGTAGTCCCAGAAGACTACACCCTGCCCTCGCCTTGCATGTGTCAGTCACAAGCCTGGGTTATCATCACCTGTGCTTCTGACCAACCAGCTATAGATAGAAGCTTCCAAAGACCTCACTCCTTGGGTTTGACTGATTTGCTAGAGTGGCTTACAAAACTGAGGGCAACATTTACTTAACATTTACCAGTTTATTAAAGGATATAATAAAAAAATACAGATGATCAGCCAGATGAGATATATATAAGGCGAGGTCTGGGAGAGTCCTGAGTGCAGGAGCTTCTGTCCCTGTGGAGTTGCGGTACATCACCCTCCCTGTGTGGATGTGTTCACCCACCTTTAAGCTCTGTGAACCCCCTACTCTTGGGATTTTATGGAGGCTTCTTCTTGTAGGCATGATCAATTACTAACTCAATTTCCAGCGCCTCTCCCCTCTCTGGAGGACAGGGCATGGGGCTGAAAATTCCAGGCTTCTGATCATGGCTTGCTCTTTCTGGTGACCAGCTCCCAACCAGGAGCCATCCAAGAACCTACCTAGAGTTTCCTCATTAGAACAGGAGATACACCTAGTGCTCTTATCACTTAGGAAATTACAAGAATTTTAGGAGTTCTGTGCCAGGAAGAGGAGGGGTTGAGGCTGGGAGACCAATATATGTATTTTCTATGATCTCACAGGGGTTCACTGAACTTTTTCAATTTATAGGTTTATATCTTTTGCCAAATTTGGGGAATCTTCAGTAACCATATATATATATATTTAACATCTTTACTGATGTATAATTGCTTTACGATGTTGTGTTAGTTTCTGCTGTATAACAAAGTGAATCAGCTATATGTATACATATATCCCCATATCGCCTCTCTCTTGCATCTCCTTCCCACCCTCCCTATCCCACCCCTCTAGGTGGTCACAAAGCACTGAGCTCATCTCCTGTGCTATGCGGCTGCTTCCCACTAGCTATCTATTTTACATCTGGTAGTGTATATATGTCAGTGCTACTCTCTCACTTCGCCCCAGCTTACCCTTCCCCCTCCCCATGTCCTCAAGTCCATTCTCTACGTCTGCGTCTTTATTCCTGTCCTGACCTTATGTTCATCAGAACCATTTTTTCTTTTTTAGATTCCATATATATGTGTTAGCATATGGTATTTGTTTTTCTCTTTCTGACTTACTTCACTCTGTATGACAGACTCTGGGTCCATCCACCTCACTTCAAATAACTCAATTTTGTTTCTTTTTATGGCTGAGTAATATTCCATTGTATATATGTGCCACATCTTCTTTATCCATTCATCTGTCGATGGACATTTAGGTTGCTTCCATGTCCTGGCTATTGTACATAGTGCTGCAATGAACATTGTGGTACATGACTATTTTTTTGAATTATGGTTTTCTCAGGGTATATGCCCAATAGTGGGATTGCTGGGTTATATGGTCGTTTTATATTAGTTTTTTAAGGAACCTCCATAGTGTTCTCCATAGTGGCTGTATCAATTTACATTCCCACCAACAGTGCAGGAGGGTTCCCTTTTCTCCACACCGTCTCCAGCATTTATTGTTTGTAGATTTTTTGATGATGGCCATTCTGACTGGTGTGAGGTGATAGCTCATTGTAGTTTTGATTTGCATTTCTCTGATGATCAGTGATGTTGAGCATCCTTTCATGTGTTTTTTTGGCAATCTGTATATCTTTGGAGAAATGTCTGTTTAGGTCTTCTGCCCATTTTTGGATTGGGTTGTTTGTTTTTTTGATACTGAGCTGCATGAGCTGCTTGTATATTTTGGAGATTAATCCTTTGTCAGTTGCTTCGTTTGCAAATATTTTCTCCCATTCTGAGGGTTGTCTTTTCCTCTTGTTTATGGTTTCCTTTGCTGTGCAAAAGCTTTTAAGTTCCATTAGGTCCCATTTGTTTCTTTTTGTTTTTATTTCCATTTCTCTAGGAGGTGGGTCAAAAAGGATCTTGCTGTGATTTTTGTCATAGAGTGTTCTGCCTATGTTTTCCTCTAAGAGTTTTATAAGTGTCTGGCCTTACATTTAGGTCTTTAAGAAATATGGAACGCTTCATGGATTTGTGTGTCATCGTTGAGCAGGGGCCATGCTAATCTTGTCTGTATTGTTCCAATTTTTAGTGTATGTGCTGCTGAAGTGAGCACTTCAGTAACCATTTATTTAAAGATATTGTCAGCAAATATTTTTCCTTTTTCCTGTCTTTCTGAGATACCGATAATGTAAATTAGGCTTTTGGTATTTTCCCACAGGGCTTCGAGCCTCTGCATTTTTTCTCTCAGTTGTTCAGATTGAATAATTGCTATTGATCTGTCTTCGTGAGCAGTGACAATTTCCTTTGTTGTTTCCAGTCTGCTATTTTGTTCATCCAGTGAGTTTATTTAGGGTTATTGTGTTTTGGTTCTAAATTTTTACTTCTTTTATACCTACTGTTTCTTGGACATTTTCTTTCTCTTCTTTTCAAGAGTGCTCACCCTTTGTGGAACATTTTTATAATAGTTTCTTTAAAGTCTGTCAGATAATTCCAACATCTGTGTCATTCTTGGCATTTGCATTTGTTGATTGCCTTATCCCCTATGAGTTGAGATTTTCCTAGCTCTTTATATAAGTAATTTTGGGTTGTACCTTGAACATTTTGAATATAATATTATGAGACTCTGGATCTTGGTTCAAATTCTATGGAGAATGTTGATAATTTCATTTTAGAATACAATTTGACCCAATTGGTTTCAGGCTGCATGTTGCAGCCGGCCTTCTGTGGATTATGGTTCCAATTTCACTTCATTTTTGAAGCCTTTGAAGTACTCTTTGGATCTGTCTCATGTGTGTAGTAGCGCTCAGTGGTGGCCAGTTTGGGATCTGGGTGATGATCTCTCCCATGGTTCTGCTCTCAAAGTCTTGGGTATGCTGTTTGTTTTCTGATGCAAGCATGTGCATATTGGAGCTAAATCCAGGATTTCCTAAACAACTTCATGCAGTTGCTTTCCTGCGCTCCTCTCTTTGCATGATCTGATTAGTACTTTGGTTCCCAAGGGCTCTCTTTCTGGTTCTTCAGCCAGAAAAGATAGGGCCTTAGTTACCCTGCTTGGTTGTGCACTTCTCATGACTGCACTCATGTCTGGGGCTAAGTGGCAGGAAGGACAGGGGCAAAAAAGGAATAGGATTCAACCCACCCCCTTGGAACCATAGTTCTTCCCCTTTCCTGCTCTTCACGCCAGAGCTACAGGACTTCTCGAGTTCTGTCTGTGCTCAGTAACAATTGCCAAGTTTTGTTTTGTTTTTTTGCGGCACGCGGGCCTCTCACTGCTGTGGCCTCTCCTGTTGCGGAGCACAGGCTCTGGACGCGCAGGCTCAGCGGCCATGGCTCACGGGCCCAGCCGCTCCACGCCATGTGGGATCTTCCTGGACCGGGGCTGAAACCCGTGTCCCCTGCATTGGCAGGCGGATTCTTAACCACTACACCACCAGGGAAGTCCCTCATATACTTTTCAGAGTCTTCAAATAGTTGCGTCGTACATTCTGTCCAGATTTTATCATCATTCCATGGGAGAAACAGGGTAGACTATCCCCACTCAGTTTATAGTTTTCTTGTTACTTTGAAATTTCAAGAGGTGAAATTATCTCTTGAGAAATAAATGATATTGAATCATTTATTTCTCAAGAATAGAGTAACTATTAAGTAACTTGCTTTAAGGTTTTTTTTTTTTTTTTTCTCATAGGTAACCCTTGGTTGAATTAAGGCTGAGCAGGCACTTAGCTATCATTTACAAAAAGAAGCTTGTATTCAAGCTGTCCATGTGATCCAGTACTGGAGATGTGTGTGTAATGCTAAAAGAGAGATAATTTCACATTTAAATTTATAAAAGCCTTCACTTTTTGCTCTTTTCCTATTGCTTCCCACCTCTAACATTAATGAACAAAATATTCAGGGTTAACATGCGGGAGGGAGAAGTCCCCAGGAAGGGGGTTTAGAACAGTAAACCAGCTGGGAATGACAGGGCACTCTTAATCCTGTTCTAATTTTAGCATCAGCAACCAGAGAGGCAGGGTTGCCTCAGTACTCGAGGTATTTTTTTCCCTTTTGTATTTTTGTATTGCTGAATGGCCTACTTGGTCTTACCCAAAAGTACAGTCTTACTATTTAGAGTTATTCTCATGTGGGGATGAGAAAGGCTGTAATTTTCTGTGGTCTTCCCTAGATGTGTAGTATACATGCACTGACATCTTCTCAGGATTCCTCAGTTGTTGGTTCTTACACACAAAAGGAGGTGCTCAGTAAGTATTAGTTGAACTGATGAAGTCATATGATGCTTTTCAGAACATGACCATAACCCAAATAGAGATCGGTGTTCATCTTGATAGATTCTTTCTTGGTCTAATGTGTCACTCTTCCTCCATGTACAAGTATGTATAAAAAGAATTAAAATCGTTTAATTAGCTTAGTTGGATTGATGGTAGTGAATTGATATTTCAGTCATTTTTCTTTTTAACAAGTCCTATATTTGATTTGTCCGTCTTCACTCATTTTTAGGCTCACAATTACATTCCTAGCTCTTATTCCCCTCTTTTCTTTACTACTCTGCCTTTAAGTTTTAGATCAGCTTAATAGCATACACATCGGGAGTTCTGACCATGGGCAGGGCAGGATGCTAAACTCTTCAGAAGGAGTCTCATTTGGTTCATCCAGCCAACCCTAGATATCGAAAAGAAATAGTGCTATCCTGACTTTAGGGGGTGGAGGGGAGGTAGCTGAGAAATGGAGAGACTTGCCTAGGTTTTACAGCTAACATTGGACGAGTGGGATTCAGACCTGGCAACCTGACCCTAGAGCCCCCTTTTTATTTTTTTTTTTTTTATTTTTTATTTTATTTATTTATTTTTTTTTTTGTTGCTGTACGTGGGCCTCTCACTGTTGTGGCGTCTCCCGTTGCGGAGCACAGGCTCCGGACGCGCAGGCTCAGCGGCCATGGCTCACGGGCCCAGCCGCTCCGCGGCATGTGGGATCTTCCCAGACCGGGGCACGAACGCACGTCCCCTGCATCGGCAGGCGGACTCTCAACCACTGCGCCACCAGGGAAGCCCTAGAGCCCCCTTTTTAAACTGCAGTAGTTCTGTCATCTCATATGTAAAAATAAGAATGTGACCTCTCACTTCCCCTCCAAGTCTATTGATGACTTGGAACACTAACTTCATCAGTATGTTTTTATTTAGATATACTATAATTTCTTACTATGTTTGACCTATAATGAACACTGAGATATTTAAATAAATAGACTTGCATTTTCAACTCTCAGACCTGCACCCTCTTTGTTTGTTGTTTGCTTGCTTGCTTTTATTGCTTATTTTATTTTATTTTTTTTTGGCCGCACCGTACGGCCTGTGGGATCTTAGTTACCCGATCAGGGATTGAAACTGGGTCGACGGCAGTGAAAGCCTGAGTCTTAACCACTGGAACACCAGGGAATTCCCCTGCACCCTCTTTTTAACAAACATTTTCTAGTGTCCCAATTACAGTCCTGAAGTCAAATTCACAGAAAATATAATTATATGTGTATTTAAATATTTAAAATTTAAATTTAAAAATCAGTATAATGTCCTAGAGATACCAGAAAGAAGAAATAAAAGGGAATTAGTTTATACAAAATAATTTTTCAGTACATAAACACTTGGGCATGACTAGAGCTTGAGGCATAGTGAAATAATCAAGTACTTGTACAGTACTTGTATTATTATAGAATAATCCTCGGCAGACCAGTACTGGTGCTAATAATATACAGGTATGACATGGGTGACTCAACGTTGTGTTGCTCTCAGTTAAGCGGTTTTCTATAGTGGTGATAAGCAGGTCAAAATATAATTGTATATTGATTTACATGGTGGTTGCAGGTTTGGAAGATAGAGTATATATTAAAACAGCAATAAATACTAAGGGTATATGCTCAGAAAAAATGGGCTTTTTATGTATATGAATGTCAAGGACCTTGTAGAGCTGTGCAGGGCTGGGGTGTCTCCGCTGTGTGAGGCTGTCCTGCACAAATCAGGATGTGTGACATAACTGGTCTCTCTGCCTGTCCAGTGTTCGTGAGGCCCTCTTCCCCCACCCCAAAGGACCCACAGTTTTCTAAAACCACCCCCGAAGTGGTCAGGTTTTCTCTATTGAGAATTATTGCTCTAGGTCATTCCTTCCCCAGCTTCATGGAAGGATGAGTTTTTTGTTTGTTTGTTTTATTGTTTTGTTTTGTATTTTGGCCACACTGTGTGGTATGTGGGATCTTAGTTCCCCGACCAGGGATCGAGCACAGGTCCCCTGCATTGGGAGCGTGGAGTCTTAACCACTGGACTGCCAGAGAAGTCCCAAGGATGAGGTTTTTTAATTTCTAATCAATCACTGACATTTTATAAAATGCAGAATTTGTTAGAAAAATGAAATTTTAAAGTCAGTCAGAAACACAAGTCCTGGTCTTTATTCTTAGATTTAGCAGACATAAAATTCCTGGCAATCTGCCATAAAAATTTCTTTCTTCCTTTCTCTCTCTCTTTTCTCTCTTTCTTTCTTCCTCCCTCCCTCCCTCTCTTTTTCTCTCTCTCCCCCCTTCCTCCCTTCCTTCTTTCTTCCTTCCTTTCTTTCTTTTTCTCTTTCTCTTTCTCCCTTTCTCTCTTTCTCTCTCTTACTTTCTCTCTCTTTCTTTCTTTTCTTTTGTTTCTTCCTTCCTTTCTTCCTTCCTTCCTTTCTTTCTTTCTCTTTCTTTTCCCTCCCTCCCTCCTTTCCTCCCTCCCTCCCTCCCTCCCTCCCTCCTTTCCTCCCTCCCTCCCTCCTTTCCTCCCTCCCTCCCTCTCTCTCTGTCTGTCTGTCTCCCCCAGCACCGTGCAGCTTGTGGGATCTTAGTTCCCTGACCAGGGATTGAACCCGTGCCCTTGGCAGTGAAAGCACCGAGTCCTGAGTCCTAACCACTGGACTGTCAGGGAATTTCCCATAAAAATTTCTAAATGTTTAATCTCTACTTCTGAACCTACCTTGCCACGGTATGGTCTCTTTATCTCAGTCTTTCTTTCCCTGAAGTCACCCAAAGTGAATGTATGTATCTGAAAAATTCTTCCTTTTGGAAGATTTAAAAAAAATAAATTTATCTTATTATTTTTTAAAATTTTGGGCTAGAGCACGGGCTCTAGGCGCACAGGCTTCAGTAGTTGTGGCACGCGGGCTTCAGTAGTTGTGGCTCGAGGGCTCTAGAGCACAGGCTCAGTAGTTGTGGCACACGGGCTTAGTTGCTCCGAGGCATGTGTGATCTTCCCAGAGTAGGGATCCAACCTGTGTCCCCTGCATTGGCAGGTGGATTCTTAACCACCAGGGAAGTCCATCTTGGAAGATTATAGTTGCATTCTCCCTCGCCAAATGCTCAAATGTTTTATTCCCAACACCTCCTTTGTTGTCCATAAATATTAGTTTTTACAAAAACTCTTGTTTAATGATGGAAGTGAACTTAACTGCCTTCACTATCAGGGATGCTTTTTTATTCCATGACAGAAATTTGCGGTGTAGTTTAACAGGCATATCTCAAACTGGTTTTGATTTCTCGTTAGCTTTATATACTTAAAATCCACTGTGTCTTCTCCATGCACTTCCGCAGAGAAGCAGTGACTTTTCCAACCTGAATTGCAGAAGACTTCCTGCGATGTTTTTCATACCGTGAAGAGTCTTAGTGATTGAAAATAATTCTTGTAACAAGCCAAGAAGGGTCCTGGATCATGAAATGCCACAAGCAGTTCACATTGGTGACGCTGATGGCAGAACACCCTCAGCAGGGGGCCTGCACCTGCTTCCCCTGAGAATCTGTTGCGAGACTGAAAGTACTGCCTGAGAGATTGGATGCTTTTGGCACAGTGACTGAATCTTAAATGTGACCAGCTTGTTCTTCCTACTTTTGGGTTACTCTGGAACAGCAGAACAGTTGTCTGATTTTTGTAGGGACCGTCCTTCCAGTGTGAGTTAAAAATCTGAGTTTGGATAGCATCCTGAATACCTTCCCTTCTCCAGCTGCCTCTTCACACGCGGTCCTTCTGCTGTGATGCATACAATTGGCTTTGGCCTGTGTTTGTGTAAGTGCCTATGGGGTGGACCCAGGCACAGAGTCACGAGGTAGCTTTTGAAGTTGTTCTCGAGTGAACTGGAAATGCTTGGGCCTTGAGGTGTCTCTTAAAATTTTTGGTGCATGTAGCAAATGCAATTTGGTGGAAGGACATGATTCTGTTGTCTATCTTGCTTTGTAAGGCTGGGTCAGCCTAGTTGGAACAGCCCCCTGTGGTTGTGATAGCTGTGTGGCAGAGGTGGTGGTATGCTTTGGGAAAGCTCTGTTGACAACACCAACTCTCAAGGTGTGTGTCCTGAGGAGCAGGACACAGTCAGCTGAGGCTCTCTGAGACCAAAACCACCTGTTCAGATATAGCTCAGATACATTTTGTTTTTTGACTTCTACAGAATTGAGATGTGTTCATCATCTTAGATAGATTTACCTATATATGATCAGCCAAAAAAGCAATATAATTCGGGTGGAGAATTTTTGAACATTGTCTTATTCCATGATCCCCCATCCTAGAGAGATGGGATACAGGAGACATGAATGCTCTTTCAGTTGCTCAGTTCCCATGTGCCTCTCATACACACTGAGAACATGTTTAAAGGTGCATACTTTTTGTCACGTGTTCCATAACCACCAGTCAGTAATCTGATATGGTGTTTAACTAAAGAAATAACAATTTGTTCCAACGTTGGGGGGAAGACTTGTTCATCTGGCCTTAGTGGGTGCTGTGGACTGAATGTTTGTCTCCCCAGAACTTATATGTTGAAGCCCTAATCCCCAATGTGATGGTATTAGGAGGTGGAGCCTTTGGGAGATAATTAGGTCATGAGAGTAGAGCCCTATGAATGGGATTAGTGCCCTTATAAGAAGAGACACAAGAGATGCTTTCTCTCTGCTGTGTGAGAATATAGCAAGAAGGTGACTGTCTATAAATCAGGAAGAGGGCCCTCACCAAGAACTCAACCAGGCTGGCACCCTGATCTTAAACTTCCAGCCTCTAGAACTGTGAGAAATAAATTTCTGTTGTCTAAGCCATCCAGTCTTTGGTATTTGTTACAGCATCCTGAGATGACAAAGATGTTGGGGAAGGTGTTGACATGTGGTATCTTCCTTAGGAAATTTATTTTATAGCTGAATTTTTTCAGTTTAACTTTTATTTTATATTGGAGGGTAGTTGATTTACAGTGTTGTGTTAGTTTCAGGTGTACAGCTAAGTGATTCAGTTATACATATACATATGCCCATTCTTTTTCAGATTCTTTTCCCATATAGGTTATTACAGACTATTGAACACAGTTCCCTGTGCTATACAGTAGGTCCTTGTTGATTATTTTATATATAGTAGTGTGTATACGTTAATCCCAAACTCCTAATTTATCCCTCCCCCGACATTTGTTTTCGAAGTCTGTTTCTGTTTTGTAAATAAGTTCATTTGTATCATTTTATTTTAGATTCCACATATAAGTGATATCATATATGTGTCTTTCTCTGACTTACCTCACTTAGTATGGTAATCTCTAGGTCCATCCATGTTGCTGCAAATAGCAGTATTTCATTCTTTTTTATGGCTAATATTCCATTGTATATATGTATCACATCTTTTTTTTTTTTTTTTTGGTACGCCGGCCTCTCACTGTTGTGGCCTCTCCTGTTGTGGAGCACAGGCTCCAGACGCACAGCCTCAGCGGCCATGGCTCACGGGCCCAGCCACTCCGCGGCATGTGGGATCCTCCTGGACCGGGGCACGAACCCACGTCCCCTGCATCGACAGGCGGACTCTTAACCACTGCGCCACCAGGGAAGCCCCTCATTGTAGCTTTGATTTGTATTACTCTAATAATTAATCATGTTGAGCATCTTTTCATGTGCTTTTTGGCTATCTGTATGTCTTCTTCCTTAGGAATTTTAAAGTGACTTTTAAAATTCTGTAGTTTGAAAGTTTCCAAATATACACATATAGAGAAAATAGTATAATGAACCCCCATGTACCCAGATGGAAGGATTATCAGTATTCTATTCTTGTTTTATCGATATCCCCTAATTTTGTTGTTTTTTTGGACTATTTTAAAGCAATTCAGGGGGGATTGCTGGCACAGAAAATTTGTTTTACATGCTCACATAAATGTAGGTATATTAGTTTCCTATTGCTGCTGTAAGAAATTACCACAAACTTGGTGGCTTAAAACAAGAGAATTTTACTTTCTTACAGTTCAAGAAGCCAGGAGTCTGAAATCAGTCTCAGAGGTCAAGGTGTTGGCAGGGCTGGTACCTTCTGGAGGTGTGGAAGAGAATTCATTTGCTTGCCTTTTCCAGTTTTTAGAGGCTGCCTGTATTTCCTGGCTTGTAGCCTCTCCTCCAGGTTCAAAGTGCATCACTCCAGTCTCTGTTTATGTTGTCACATGGCTTGCTCTCTGACTTTGATTTCTCTAGTGCCCCTTTTATAAGGACCCTTGTGATAACATCCGGCCCACTTGGATAATTGGGGATAACCTCCCTAGCTCAAGATCCTTAATTTAATCACATCTGCAGAGTCTCTTTTGTCATGTGAGGTAACATTCACAGGTTTCAGGGATTAGGAAGTAGACATATTTGGAACCATTATTCAGACTGCCATAATAGGACCACACTGCGGTCAGCTCTCAAATGTCAAATAAATGGTAGGGCCATGATCTCAAGAGTGGGGACTGTAATCACAGGGAAACACATGAAGATTAAGCTCTTCAAAACCTAGCGAGATTTCCATTCAGAGTACAGCTTGTCATTTTGCACAGCAGATGTGCCATTCCTGTCAGAAAATGAGGAAGAAGGAGGTACATGTTGGTGAATAACTGGTGCATTTTCGTACATAACAGAAAAGATAGCTGCAGTCCAATATCAGATTCAAGGTGATACTGGTGCGTGCCCCAGCTCAGGCTTGACCTTGTCCAGCCCACAAAACTGTGGACCTAGGGTCATTTTTTTTTTTTTTTTTTTTTTCCAGTATGCGGGCCTCTCACTGTTGTGGCCTCTCCCGTTGTGGAGCACAGGCTCTGGACGCGCAGGCTCAGCGGCCATGGCTCACGGGCCCAGCCGCTCCGTGGCATGGGGGATCCTCCCGGATCGGGGCACGAACCCGTGTCCCCTGCATCGGCAGGCGGACTCTCAACCACTGCGCCACCAGGGAAGCCCGACCTAGGGTCATTTTTATCTCTCTTCCCTGAGCTGCAGAGCCTAGCCCTCCTTGCCTCTGCTTCTCTTGTTATAGCCTTTAGTGGACTTATTTGCGTCCCTACTGTGTGCTAGGGCTGGATCTGCTGCATGCATTTTCACTAAAGGTTTCCAGTGCTTTGCTTATTCTCCACATAAATTTGAAGATATGTTTTCATAGAATATAAGGAAGAGGTAATGGGGCTTCTGTGTCTGAACATCAAGTCCCAGAATGATGGATAGGAAGACAGGGGGCTTTGTGTGAAGGTGACTCAGCCATACGGAGCCTTTTTCCCATCTGTGGAAAAGAGGTTAACAGTATGGTCCTTTCAGGTTCACCATGAGAACCAGCAGATAACACAGGTGTCTCGCCCCATAGTTTATTATGAATTAATAAACTTCTTCAATGGATTTTGCCCTTTGGCTGAAATTTTCATCCTTTGTCTCTGCTATAGTGAAGTTAACTTTACTTTTCCTCAACCCCATCACTCTCTTAGTTTCAGGGCTTTTGCATACATGTTTTCTCTGCCTATAATCCATTTGGTTCTTTCTGTTTTTCTTAATTCCCATTATTAGCCTTTAACTTAGATGTCATTTCTTTCACAAAGCCTTATATTTTTCTGCCATAACTGGATTAGGTGTGTCCCCTATATTTCTCTTATACTTAGCACTATAGCACCACTCAGCACTTGATATTTTAATTGCCTTCTGACTTGTTTCTATTCTCCCGTCGGACTCTAAAACTTAGGGGCCAGGGGCTGTATCTTCTCCCGTGTTGTCATCAAAGACACAGAATAGAGCCTGGTATAGATGAATGGTCAGTGTTCACACACATCTCTTGGTTAGAAACTTTTTCAACTCTATAATATATTTTAAAATTTTTTTAATAGTTTGCTGGATTTTACGGGGGGTGGGGTATTGGGAGGGATGGAGAGGGTAGGTAGAAGAAAATAGGATATAAGTGTTTTGTCTCAGGTCATTGAGTTTGCTGAAGGAGAAATCAGTCACTGAAGTCTTCAAAAAAAAATTGGTGTTGTGTTGTTTGTTGTGTTTTTTGATTGTGGGGTGGGGGGGAGGAGCAAATTGAAATCTTCCTCCAAGCTATGTTGGGCTCTTTGCTAGCAGGGAACAAGTTGTGTTTTAGAGAGAAATCTGGTATTTTATCTTGCTTTGGCTACTTGTTTTATGTTATAAGTAGTTCAAGTGTTTTTGGTTAGTTTTTCTAATAGTATTTTACCTTAAAATACAGTTTTCTAGTTTTTTTTTTAATATAACTTAAAAATTTTTTTATATTTATTTTTGACTGTGTTGGGTCTTTGTTGCTGCGTGCGGGCTTTCTCTAGTTGTGGAGAGTGGGGGCTACTCTTCGTTGCGGTGCGCAGGCTTCTCATTGCGGTGGCTTCTCTTGTTGCAGAGCACGGACTCTAGGCACGCGGGCTTCAGTAGTTGTGGCACGCGGGCTTCAGTAGTTGTGGCTCGTGGGCTCTAGAGCCCAGGCTCAGTAGTTGTGGCGCACGGGCTTAGTTGCTCCGCGGCATGTGGGATCTTCCCGGACCAGGGCTGGAACACTTGTCCCCTGCATTGCCAGGCCGATTCTTAACCACTGCGCCACCAGGGAAGCCCCCAGCTTTCTATTTTGGGTAAAATTCCGTTTCTTATTTTTTTCTTTTTCAAAGAAAAACATCAGACCTTGTGTTGAAGAAATGAGTCACAGGGAAGTCGAAAGCATCATTGAGTGATGCTCCCTATGGCTGTTACTGAGTGGGCTGTGTCCCCAGATGCCAGCCTCATTAGGATGGATTAATGCTAAGTCCTACTAAGTTTACACCCATTATTACCTCCACGTTCTCCTTTCTCAGCAAATTTGATGCCCATCAGCTCTGAGCATGTTCTGTGCGCTTCCAGTATTCCAGTATTGTTGAACACTACTTGAAGTGGCCCAGCTGAACAAATATTTCTGATTTTAAATACTCTTCATGACTTCTTTTCCATAAGACATGACTTAATCATGTTTCTTTCCTGCTTAATTAAACGTTGGCAAGTCTTTGATCAGACACAGCTTTATTTCTGTATGCTAGAAATTTTATTCTGACTTGATATTAATTAATGCTTGTTTAATAAGAACCTTTGCTCATATGCCTCCCTCTGCTTCTAGAGACCGAGCTTTGTAGTACACGATAGAACCTTACTTTCTACTGGATGCAGCTTGGTGTTGTCTGTTACTGAGCTTCAGGGTCATCTCTACCTTATAGTGTTTTTTTTTTTTTTTTTTTGAGGTACGCGGGCCTCTCACTGTTGTGGCCTCTCCCATTGCGGAGCACAGGCTCCAGACGCACAGGCTCAGCGGCCATGGCTCACGGGCCCAGCCGCTCTGCGGCATGTGGGATCTTCCCGGATCGGGGCACGAACCTACGTCCCCTGCATCGGCAGGCGGACTCTCAACCACTGTGCCACCAGGGAAGCCCCCTTATAGTGTATTTTATGGTTTTAATTTTACCACTGACTTCATATTAGTTTTTTAAACTCTTAATTTCCCCTGGCTTTATTTTTCTCTCATGGAAATTAATTTTTAAAATGTTGTGTTGTCTTTTGGGGAAGCAGTTATTTTTCAGTCTTGCAGGTTTTTCTACAGCTAGAAGACCTTGGTGTATGAACTAGATTCATGGTTCCATACCTTTAGAAAATGAGACTCAATAACTCTAAATAGTTTTATTTATTTATTTTTATTTGTTTATTTATTTATTTTTATTTATTTATGGCTGCATTGGGTCTTTGCTGCTATACGTGGGCTTTGTCTAGTTACAGTGAATGGGGGCTACCCTTCATTGCAGAATGCGTGCTTCTTATTGCAGTGGCTTCTCTTGTTGCGGAGTGTGGGTTCTAGGCGTGTGGGCTTCAGTAGTTGTGGCACGTGGGCTCAGTAGTTGTGGCGCACAGACTTAGTTGCTCTGTGGCATGTGGGATCTTCCCGGATCAGGGAACGAACCCGTGTCCCCTGCATTGGCAGGCGGATTCTTAACCACTGCGCCACCAGGGAGGTCCCTCTAATTCGTTTTTTAAATCAAACAACCCATATATACATCCAAAAAAAATATGGTACGCACACAGTGTAAGATTCATTGTTTGTTCAACTTGCCAAAAATTCATGAATACATGCATGGATTTGTTTACCCCTTGCAATAACTCTACGGCCTCTGAAAAATCCAATCCAATGATCGAGGATCAATGGTGGGAAATCCATGATACTTGGGTTGCCATGCCTCCTTCTTTCCACAGCAGGAGGGACTCTCTGAAAGATACCCTTTTCCCACTGAGCCTAGATTAAGCCTCAGAATCCTTCTTACACAGTGCTCTAGATAGTCACAACCAATTGTTTGCAGCTGGAACGTGAGAAGAACATTGTGTGTCTCCTTGGACAAGGTGATCTTTTAACCTCCTATCCATTTTGACTTCCATAAATCCTATTTGGTTCTGCTCTCTTGAGCAGACGCCTACCTCCTTCACATATACAGAGCCTCCCAATATGTGAAGAGAGCTCATAGAGGGGGTACGTTGTTTATCTGAGATGCACTTTTCCAGATCACTCAAGTGTCCCTCCTCTGTTTTGCTCCTCTGTCCCTCACAGCTTGTTTCCTGCTGGGGGCGTGGTTTCTGAGTCTCTGAGAGTAGGGTTCAGAACTGAGTATAGTGTTCTATATGGATCTGCACTGTGCTTACTGCAGTGTAGGACCTTTCTTCTCCTTATTTGTTCAGTAAGGGAAAGATTACGTGCCCACATTCCCTGGACATGAGACTCTCATTGATTACAATTGAACTAGCTTTTAGTTATTAAGAATGTTAAAGTATTATTGATTTACATGTTAAAAAGTATATCTGGGGAAGCTTCTGAGCATGAGGTGTTTGACTTGAAAGGTGTTGCCTGGTGCAAACATGAAGGACCAGTGGGGGTGATCAGTGGTGAGGTGATGGGCACAGACTTTCTGTGGGACAAGGGCTCTTCTGGGGCAGAAGACATGCTGAGATTAGATGACAGTTAGTAGTCTTTGGTCATGGAAGCTGGGGTGGGTTAACTCTAAGCAATGTGACAAGACTTGCTGAGTGCCCCCTTGAGGAACTAGGGTATTCTCACTATGAACTTCTAAGAAATTGACCATTTGCCTTTTTAAAGCAACGAGTGTTGTCCACTTTAATTTTTTTAATTAAAAATTGTAGGAAAAAATCAACCAAAAAAACCAAAGTGCTTGTAATGCTATCATCCAGAGGTAACTATCATTACTAGCTGAGTATTTTTGTTCATCTATATAAAGGGTGAGCTCGTTCACTGTCCTTGGATTTTTCCTCCAAAACCATTTTCCAGGTGTAGGAGCATCACTGAATGAACCAGCTTGTCCTTGAGCTGAGCCTTTGTGCTGTCTGGGACTGTGACAAGTTCACTCCAAGTGTTGCCTTTCTCTTTTGAGGCTTAGCCAAGCATTGGGAATTATTCTCAGGTCAGTGAGGGAGGTACTGCAGGTCTGCCTTCTTTTTGGCTTTGGCCACATCTGCCATATTGTAGGCAGTATTGGCCAGCATTTACAATTAAGCAGCAACTGTGAATGTAGAGAAGAGCATTCTCTTCCTTTTTTGTATGCCCCCCCCCAAATCATTTCTGGACTTGAATACTGTCTCTCTGTACTTTTGTAGGGCTAGCTAAGTTGGTCAGGGGGTGTAGCAGATGACACCGGTGTTGTGCATTTTAATCTGAATGCACTATATTTTATGTCGTGAATATCCTAGAATGGTCAGTAATGAGATTTATTGTGTTTTTTAGCTTTGTTTACAGATGCTTAGCAATGTACTTGTTCTTGAACTTAAATGCATTTGAGAGTAAGGGTTAGAAGTGGTGGATGATGGACATTCACATGTAAAACCAGTAACATTCTGAGGCAAGTTCTTACTCATTTTTTTTTTTTTTTTTTTTTTTTTTGTGGTGCACAGGCCTCTCACTGTTGTGGCCTCTCCCCTTGCGGAGCACAGTCTCCGGACGCGCAGGCTCAGCAGCCATGGCTCACGGGCCCAGCCGCTCTGCGGCACGTGGGATCTTCCCGGACCAGGGCACGAACCTGTGTCCCCTGCATCAGCAGCCGGACTCTCAACCACTGCGCCACTAGGGAAGCCCTCATCTTTATTTTATTGTTCTGCTTTCTACGTGTTATAATTTAGTCGGCTACAGTATGTCTTCGGCTTGTCTAGAGACAGCTGTTAGTGTTGGCTATTTTTATTTCTACCCACAGAAAAGTTTTTTTGTTTGTAATTTTTGAATGAAACGTTTCTCTCTTATCCTGCCTGGTTTTGGTTTTCTAAGGAAGGCCTCTGTAATACCTTGGTCACTGTAATGCAATTACCAGTTTTGTATTTTGTTGGGGGCTCAGTTCTGAAGGACTTAGAAGTGGATAGCATGGGCTTCCAGTAATAGGTCTGGGATAGTAATGTCTGAGTGTTTTTAAAAGCCTATCATATTGTCAGAGCTGTCCTTGAAGCCCCTGGAAAGTGAAACTGTTGTGGAGAGGCCCACCCTCCATTTGTGGGTGACAGTAGCCACAGTCAGTAGCCACAGAGTTGAGATAAGAAAAGGCAGATATAAACCCAAAGTAACAAACAGCTGTGAAGTTTTTTTTTTTTTTTTTTTTTTTTTTTTTTTTTTTTTGTGGTATGCGGGCCTCTCACTGTTGTGGCCTCTCCCGCTGCGGAGCACAGGCTCCGGACGCGCAGGCCCAGCAGCCATGGCCCACGGGCCCAGCCGCTCCGCGGCATATGGGATCCTCCCAGACCGGGGCACGAACCCGTATCCCCTGCATCGGCAGGCGGACTCTCAACCACTGCGCCACCAGGGAGGCCCCCAGCTGTGAAGTTTTTAGGCTTCTTTCCAAAAATGAGAGCCTGTGCACTATAAAATTGTGGTTTGGCATCTCTGTACTGCATACACCGCCCTGAGGAGGGATGGAAGGGAGTAAGGGTGGCTGTGTGCTTTCAGATTCTGTATTCAGCTCTAGCTGGCATCAGAACCTGAACGAGGGATTTCGTTCATGTGCAAAAATGGGATGTCCTGGAGGGGTTGCTTGCTCCCTGAATCTTCCAACTAGCTACTCCTGATAGAGGTGTGGTGGTTTGCCCCAATCTCATGGTATTTGCTTGCCTCTGGCTTAATGGCTTCATCCTTCATGTCCTGGCCAGTCAAGGGACAGATCAACTCTTTTTTCACTTGGTATTTTGATTTGAGCTGCTTTTTTTCAGAAGCTGGAAGGATTTCAAAGGAATGACCTAAATACCCGTCCCCCCATTATAAGAAATTCAGATTCATTGGGTAAAACTTGGAAAGTTTTAAAGTACAAAATAGTTTTAGTATACCTTTTATATTCCTATGCAGGAATATACATACATTGAATTAGCAGATCAGAGTGTGAATTTTTAGGTTTGCTGTTAGAAAACTTAGGTAGAAGTTTTGTGCTCCATTATACTTCCCCCATGAATAGATGAGACTAATTGTTCACCCATATCCTCTCCAGCATAATTCATGTTAAAATAATTTAAAATCTTAGCCAATTTTACCTGCAAAAACTAGCATTATTATTTCAACTGGCATATTTACCTGACTTTGGCCAATAGTGAAATTTTTAAAATGCATTTTAATCATTTTTAGCTGTCGGTTCTGTTCATGGCCCCTTTCCTCTAATTATGTCTGATGATACTTTCACACTTGTTGGGCAAATGGTACTTATAGTGTGTCAGGATTAAAAATTTATCATCCAATTTCTTTGTTTCTTTTTTCCATTTCTGTAGGATTACAATTTTTAAAAAACGGTATCCTATTGTATGTAATTTAATTTCCTGCCTTTGTCTTTCCCTCTTAAACCTTAGACAAAGAACAATAGAAGAAATTCAAAAACAAAGAAAGATAAAAAATGTAAATAATGATAGGAACAAAAAATAATGAAATAGAAAAATGAAGATATAATAATCAACAAAGACAAACATTTCTTTGAGAAAACTAATAAAGCAGATTCATCTCTGGTAAGATTGAGGAAGAAAAAAATGTTAAGGCACAAATAGCTAATTTTAATATGCGTGAAACTCAAAACATAAATGTTGAATAGAAAAGAGAAATCACGGAATACAAAAAAGTTCAAAAATATATAAAACTTAATATATGATTTTTGTATAGATACATATGTGATAAAGCTTTAAAGAAGAATAGGAGAATGATAAGCACAAAGAATAAGGGAGTAAGAGGACTTTCCAAAGGGGCTTTGGATCCGTGGGTTTGATTTATTTCTTAAAATGGATAATAGGTATTCAAGAATTAATTGAACTACTTTAATATGTGAAATATTTTGTAATAAATTAAACATTCTATAAGTTAAAAAAAACCCCACCAAAAAAACAAAACAAAACAAAGGAAACCTTAGAACTTTTTCCTCATGTCAAACATTGGGAGTAAATCTCATTTTCTCCATTTATAACAGTTTAAGCCATATTAGTAAATTTTCTCTAAGAGCTTTATTGAGGTATGATTGACATACAATAAATTACACTAATGTCTTTAAAGTGTACACTTTGATAAGTTCTGACATAAGTATATACCTGTGAAACCATCACCACCAAAAAAAATTAAATAAAAATGAGCGTAACTATCACTGCCCAAAAGTTTCTTTATGCCCTTTTGTATTCCCTCCTGCCCCTACCCTCAAGCAACTTCTGCTCTGCTTTCTTTCACTATAAATTAGTTTGCATTTTCTAGAGTTTTATATAAGGAGTCATATAACGTATACTCTTATTTGACTTCTTTCAGTCAGCATAATTTAAGTTCTACTCATGTTATGTGAATCAATAGCTCATTTCTTTTTATAACTGAGTAGTATTCCATTGTGTGGGTATACCACAATTTGTTTATCCATCTGCTGATAGACGGCTTGTTTCCTGTTTTGATTACTATTAATAAAGTCGATATGAGCATTTATGTGCGGGTCTCTGTATGGATGTATGCTTTTGTGGGGACTCACTTGGACCTCCAGTGTTCATATGAAGCTTATTTTAAACTAAAGACTTTTGAAATTCAACACATGCAGAAAGAAGCCTATTCAGAGCTTTCCTTATCTGACTAAAGGCAGAAACTTCTGGTGGTGAGGCTGCCGTAAATACCCTCTCCAGGGGAGTTTAACTGGCCTGAAAAGAGATGAAGACCACTCTTCAACCACTCTTGTGAGATAAACAAACATCATCACAAGCTTCATCTCTCATTTGTGTTTCCTATGAAAACTCTTCTCTTTCCTCCTTCTCCCCCAACAAGTTAGGTGTATAAATGCCCATCTTTATTTAGATAGCCACTTCTTTTGTGTACTTTCAACATACATATATCAATAAACTTTGTATTTTCTCCTGTTAATCTGTCAGTTGTCAGCTAAATTCACAGGCCTCCAACCACTGAACCTAAGTTGGGGGAGGAAAAACTTTTTCCTTCCAACACTTTGATTTCTCTTGGGGGAATTCTAGGGGTGAAATAACTGGGTCATAAGGTAAGTACATGTTTAACATTTTAAGAAACTGCCAAACTGTTTTCCAGAGTGTTGTATTATTATATGTTGCCACCAGCAGGTTTGAGAGGTCCAGTCCTAACGTGTGCAATTCAGTGGTTTTTAGTATATTCACTGAGTTTTGGGACATCACCACTGTGTAATATTAGAATATATATATATTTTTAACATCTTTATTGGAGTATAATTGCTTTACAATGGTGTGTTAGTTTCTGCTTTATAATAAAGTGAATCAGCTATACATATACATATATCCCCATATCTCCTCCCTCTTTCGTCTCCCTCCCACCCTCCCTATTCCACCCCTAGAATATTTTCATTACTCCAAAAAGCGACCAGTTAATACTCACTTCTCACTTTCCCTTCACACTAGCCCCTGACAACCACTAATCTATTGTGTCTTTATAGATTTGCCTATTCTAGACATTTCATAAAAATGGAATCATACAATAAGTGACTTTTTTGACTACCTTCTTTCACTTAGTGTGTTTCCAAGGTTCTTCCATGTTGCAGTGTGTATTAGTGCTTCGTTTCTTTTTTCTTCTTTTTTTAATAAACTGTTTTAGAATAGTTGTAGATTTATAAAAAAAAATTGAAAAGAGAGTACAGAGTTCCCATATACCCCACAGCCAGTCTCCTCCCCTGTTATTAACAACTTTCATTCGTATGGTGCATTTATCACAGTTAATGAACCAACATTGTTGGGTCCTAGTTAATAATGAACCAGCATTGTCGGGTCCTAGTTGATAATAAACTAAAGCTCATACTTTTTAGATTTCCTTCGTTCTTAGCCAACGTCCTTTATCTGTTCCTGGATCCCATCCAGGATACTGCATTACATTTAGTTATCATGCCTCTTTAGTTCCTCCTTACTTTAAGTTTTAGTTTCTGAGGCTCTTGTTTTTGATGACCTTGACAGTTCCGAGGAGTATTGATCATGTATTTTGTAGAATGTCCCTTAGTTGGGACATGTCTGAAGTTTTTCTCGTGATTAGACTGGATTTATGGGTTTGGGGAGGAAGACCAGAGAGATAAGATGCCATTCCTGTAACATCATATCGAAAGAGTACATACCATCAACATGACATCACTGTTGATGTTGACCTTGATGAAATAGTGTATGTTAGATTGCTCCACTGTAAAGCTACGCCCCACCCCAAATGGCTTTTCATACTGTAGTCCTTGGAAAGAAGTCAGTTTGCATAGCCCACACTGGGGGAGCAGGAAATTATGCTCTGCTTCCCTGAGAGTGGAGTGTCTACATCAGTTATTTGGAATTCTTCTCCATGGACATTTATCTACTTTCCCCCATTCATTTATTCAATCATTTGTACTGATGGATATTTATTTTGTACCTTGGATTATAATCCAATATTTTGCTTTATTGTTCTAGCTTTGGTTGTTGTCAACTTTCAGTTGACTCCTGTGTCCCTATGGTACCTACACTCACCATGGTGTGTGTGTGGTAGGTTTTTTGTTTGTTTGTTTTGTTTTTTTAAGCACTTCCTTACTTTTTGGCACTAGAAGATATTCCACAATTCCATAATTCTTTCTACAGTCCTAGAATCAACCATTTCTCTAAGGAGGCTTGGCTCCTTTTATTTGAGAATGGTATTAGAAACCAAGATCTGGGCAGTAGGTATGACCATTGCTACTGGGATGCTTATTGCTTTCATGTTCTTTCAGCTGTCACAGTAAGGAAATACGTGTGTATATACTAACCTGTGTATATATATGTCTATAAACATATCTGTATGTAACTATCTGTGTTAAGCTAAATATTACTGATACTTGATTCCTTTTAATTGCTAAATATTCCATTGTGTTGCTGTATCGCATTTTGTTTATCGATTCATCAATTGATGGACATTTGGATGGTTTCCACTTCTTGAATATACAAATAATGTTGCTATTGAACAAGTTTTTGTGTGAGCATATAGTCTCAGTTCTCTTGATATAGACCTAGTAGAATAATTATTGATGGAGTTGCTGAGTAATATGGCAACACTATATTTAATATTTTAAGGAGCTGCTAAACTGTTTTCCAAAGTGACTGGGCCGTTTTACATTGCCCCTAGCAATGAAGGTGGGTTACAATTTCTCCATATCCTTGCCAACAGTTATTTTCTTTTTATTTTAGCCATCCTAGAGGGTGTGAAGGGGTACGTCATTATAGTTTTGATATGCATTTCGCTAATTGAACATTTTTTTCATGTGTGTATTTGCTATTCATAGATCCTTTTTTGTGATGTGCCTTGTTTAAATCTTTTTTTTGAATTTTTGTATTTTACGTATTTTTTCTACAGCAGGTTCTTATTAGTCATCAATTTTATACACATCAGTGTATACATGTCAATCCCAATCTCCCAATTCATCCCACCCCTGCCCCTGACTCCCCCTGGCTTTCCCCCCTTGGTGTCCATATGTTTGTTCTCTACATCTGTGTCTCAATTTCTGCCCTGCAAACTAGTTCATCTGTACCATTTTTCTAGGTTCCACATGTATGCGTTAATATATGATATTTGTTTTTCTCTTTCTGACTTCCTTCACTCTGTATGACAGTCTCTAGATCCATCCATGTCTCTACAAATGACCCAATTTTGTTCCTCTATATGGCTGAGTAATATTCCATTGTATATATGTACCACATCTTTATCCATTCGTCTGTCGATGGGCAGTTAGGTTGCTTCCACAACCTGGCTATTGTAAATAGTGCTGCAGTGAACATTGGGGTGCATGTGTCTTTTTGAATTATGGTTTTCTCTGGGTACATGCCCAGTAGTGGGATTGCTGGGTCATATGGTAATTCTATTTTTAGTTTTTTAAGGAACCTCCATACTGTTCTCCATAGTGGTTGTATCAATTTACATTCCCACCAACAGTGCAGGAGGGTTCACTTTTCTCCCCACCCTCTCCAGCATTTGTTGTTTGTAGGTTTTCTGATGCCCATTCTAACTGGTGTGAGGTGATACCTCATTGTAGTTTTGATTTGCATTTCTCTAATAATTAGTGATGTTGAGCAGCTTTTCATGTGCTTCTTGGCCATCTGTATGTCTTCTTTGGAGAAATGTCTATTTAGGTCTTCTGCCCCTTTTTGGATTGGGTTGTTTGTATTTTTAATATTGAGCTGCATGAGCTGTTTATATATTTTGGAGATTAATCCTTTCTCCGTTGATTCGTTTGCAAATATTTTCTCCCATTCTGAGGGTTGTCTTTTCATCTTTTTTTTTTTTTTTTATTAGTTTCTGCTTTATAACAAAGTGAATCAGTCATACATATACATCTGTTCCCACATCCCCTCCCTCATGCATCTCCCTCCCTCCCACCCTCCCCATCCCACCCCTCCAGGCGGTCACAAAGCACCGAGCTGATCTCCCTGTGCTCTGCGGCTGCTTCCCACTATCTATCTACCTTACGTTTGGTAGTGTATATATGTCCATGCCTCTCTTTCCCTTTGTCACAGCTTCCCCTTCCCCTTCCCCATATCCTCAAGTCCATTCTCAAGTAGGTCTGTGTCTTTATTCCCGTTTTACCCCTAGGTTCTTCATGACATTTTTTTTTTTTTTAATTCCATATATATGTGTTAGCAAACGGTATTTGTCTTTCTCTTTCTGACTTACTTCACTCTGTATGACAGACTCTAGGTCTATCCACCTCATTACAAATAGCTCAGTTTCGTTTCTTTTTATGGCTGAGTAATATTCCATTGTATATATGTGCCACATCTTCTTTATCCATTCATCCGATGATGGACACTTAGGTTGTTTCCAGCTCCGGGCTATTGTGAATAGAGCTGCAATGAACATTTTGGTACATGTCTCTTTTTGAATTATGGTTTTCTCAGGGTATATGCCTAGCAGTGGGATTGCTGGGTCATATGGTAGTTCTATTTGTAGTTTTTTAAGGAACCTCCATACTGTTCTCCATAGTGGCTGTACCAATTCACATTCCCACCAGCAGTGCAAGAGTGTTCCCTTTTCTCCACACCCTCTCCAGCATTTATTGTTTCTAGATTTCTTGATGATGGCCATTCTGACTGGTGTGAGATGATATCTCATTGTAGTTTTGATTTGCATTTCTCTAATGATTAATGATGTTGAGCATTCTTTCATGTGTTTGTTGGCAGTCTGTATATCTTCTTTGGAGAAATGCCTTTTTAAGTCTTCTGCCCATTTTTGGATTGGGTTGTTTGTTTTTTTGCTATTGAGCTGCATGAGCTGTTTATAAATTTTGGAGATTAATCCTTTGTCAGTTGCTTCATTTGCAAATATTTTCTCCCATTCTGAGGGTTGTCTTTTGGTCTTGTTTATGGTTCCCTTTGCTGTGCAAAAGCTTTGAAGTTTCATTAGGTCCCATTTGTTTATTTTTGTTTTTATTTCCATTACTCCAGGAGGTGGGTCAAGAAAGATCTTGCTGTGATTTATGTCAGAGTGTTCTTCCTATGTTTTCCTCTAAGAGTTCTATAGTGTCTGGTCTTACATTTAGGTCTCTAATCCATTTTGAGTTTATTTTTGTGTATGGTGTTAGGGAGTGTTCCAATTTTATTCTTTTACATGTAGCTGTCCAGTTTTCCCAGCACCACTTACTGAAGAGACTGTCTTTTCTCCATTGTGTATCCTTGCCTCCTTTGTCATAGATTAGTTGACCATAGGTGTGTGGGTTTATCTCTGGGCTTTCTATCTTGTTCCATTGATCTAAATTTCTGTTTTTGTGCCAGTACCATATTGTCTTGATTACTGTAGCTTTGTAGTATAGTCTGAAGTCAGGGAGTCTGATGCCTCCAGCTCCGTTTTTTTCCCTCAAGACTGCTTTGGCTATTCGGGGTCTTTTGTGTCTCCATACAAATTTTAAGATTTCTTCTTCTAGTTCTGTAAAAAATGCCATTGGTAATTTGATAGGGATTGCATTGAATCTGTAGATTGCTTTGGGTAGTATATTCATTTTCACAATATTGATTCTTCCAATCCAAGAACATGGAATATCTCTCCATCTGTTGGTATCATCTTTAATTTCTTTCATCAGTGTCTTTTAGTTTTCTGCATACAGGTCTTTTGTCTCCCTAGTTAGGTTTATTCCTAGGTATTTTATTCGTTTTGTTGCAATTGTAAATAGGAGTTTTCCTTAATTTCTCTTTCAGATTTTTCATCATTAGTGTATAGGGATGCAAGAGATTTCTGTGCATTAATTTTGTATCCTGCTGCTTTACCAAATTCATTGATTAGCTCTAGTAGCTTTCTGGTGGCATCTTTAGGATTCTCTATGTATAGTATCATGTCATCTGCAAACAGTGACAGTTTTACTTCTTCTTTTCCAGTTCGTATTCTTTTATTTCTTTTTCTTCTCTGATTGCCATGGCTAGGACTTCAAAACTATGTTGAATAATAGTGGTGAGAGTGGACATCCTTGTCTCGTTCCTGATCTTAGAGGAAATGCTTTCAGTTTTTCACCATTGAGAATGATATTTGCTGTGGGTTTGTCATATATGGCCTTTATTATGTTGAGGTAGGTTCCCTCTATGCCCACTTTTCTGGAGAGTTTTTATCATAAATCGGTGTTGAATTTTGTCAAAAGCTTTTTCTGCATCTATTGAGATGATCATATGGTTTTTATTCTTCAGTTTGTTAATATGTTGTATCACATTGGTTGATTTGCATATATTGAAGAATCCTTGCATCCCTGGGATAAATCCCACTTGATCATGGTGTATGATCCTTTTAATGTGTTGTTGGATCCTGTTTGCTAGTATTTTGTTGAAGATTTTTGCATCTATATTCATCAGTGATATTGGTCTGTAATTTTCCTTTTTTGTAGTATCTTTGTCTGGTTTTGGTATCAGGGTGATGGTGGCCTCATAGAATGAGTTTGGGAGTATTCCTTCCTCTACAATTTTTTGGAAGAGTTTGAGAAGGATGGGTGTTAGGTCTCCTCTAAATGTTTGATAGAATTCACCTGTGAAGCCATGTGGCCCTGGACTTTTGTTTGTTGGAAGATTTTTAATCACAATTTCAATTTCATTACTTGTGATTGATCTGTTCATATTTTCTGTTTCTTCCTGGTTCACTGTTGGAAGGTTATACCTTTCTAAGAATTTGTCCATTTCTTCCAGGTTGTCCAATTTATTGGCATAGAGTTGCTTGTAGTAGTCTCTCAGGATGGTTTGTATTTCTGTGGTGTCTGTTGTAACTTTTCCTTTTTCATTTCTAATTTTATTGATTTGAGTCCTCTTTCTCTTTTTTTTTTGATGAGTCTGGCTAATGGTTTATCAATTTTGTTTATCTTCTCAAAGAACCAGCTTTTAGTTTTATTGATCTTTGCTATGTTTTCTTTGTTTCTATTTCATTTATTTCTGCTCTGATCTTTATGATTTCTTTCCTTCTGCTAACTTTGGGTTTTGTTTGTTCTTGTTTCTCTAGTTCTTTTAGGTGTAAGGTTGTTTATTTGAGATTTTTCTTGTTTCTTTTTTTTTTTTTTTGCGTTACGTGGGCCTCTCACAACTGTGGCCTCTCCCGCTGCGGAGCACAGGCTCTGGACGTGCAGGCTCAGCGGCCCTGGCTCACAGGCCTGCCGCTCCGTGGCATGTGGGATCCTCCTGGCCCAGGGCACGAACCTGTGTCCCCCACATCGGCAGGCGGACTCTCAACCACTGCACCACCCGGGAGGCCCCCTCTTGTTTCTTGAGGTAGGATTGTATTGCTATAAACTTCCCTCTTAGAACTGCTTTTGCCGCCTCCCATAGGTTTTGGATAATCGTGTTTTCATTGTCATTTGTCTCTAGGTATTTTTTGATTTCCTCTTTGATTTCTTCAGTGATCTTTTGGTTATTTAGTAACGTATTGTTTAGCCTACAATGTGTTTGTGTTTTTAAGGTTTTTTTCCCTGTAATTGATTTCTAATCTCATAGCGTTGTGGTCAGAAAAGATGCTTGATATGATTTCAATTTTCTTAAATTTACTGAGGCTTGATTTGTGACCCAAGATGTGATCTGTCCTGGAGAATGTTCCGTGCACGCTTGAGAAGAAAGTGTAGTCTGCTGTTTTTGGATGGAATGTCCTATAAATATCAATTAAATCTATCTGGTCTATTGTGTCATTTATAGCTTGTGTTTCCTTATTAATTTTTTGTTTTAATGATCTGTCTATTGGTGTAAGTGAGGTGTTGAAGTCCCCCACTGTTACTGTGTTACTGTCGATTTCCTCTTTTATAGCTGTTAGCAGTTGCCTTATGTATTGAGGTGCTCCTATGTTGGGTGCATATATATTTGTAATTGTTATATCTTCTTCTTGGATTGATCCCTTGATCATTAGGCAGTGTCCTTCCTTGTCTCTTGTAACATTCTTTATTTTAAAGTCTATTTTATCTGATATGAGTATTGCTATTCCAGCTTTCTTTTGATTTCCAATATCTTTTTCCGTCCCTTCACTTTCAGACTGCATGTGTCCCTAGGTCTGAAGTGGGTCTATTGTAGACAGCATATATATGGGTCTTGTTTTTGTATCCATTCAGCAAGCCTGTGTCTTTCGGTTGGAGCATTTAATCCATTCACGTTTAAGGTAATTATCGATATGTATGTTCCTATGACCATTTTCTTAATTGTTTTGGGTTTGTTTTTGTAGGTGCTTTTCTTCTCTTGTGTTTCCCACTTAGAGAAGTTCCTTTAGCATTTGTTGTAGAGCTGGTTTGGTGGTGCTGAATTCTCTTAGCTTTTGCTTGTCTGTAAAGCTTTTGATTTCTCCATCGAATCTGAATGAGATCCTTCCTGGGTAGAGTAATCTTGGTTGTACATTCTTCCGTTTCATCACTTTAAGTATATCATGCCACTCCCTTCTGGCTTGTAGAGTTTCTGCTGAGAAATCAGCTGTTAACCTTATGGGAGTTCCCTTGTATGTTATTTGTTGTTTTTCCCTTGCTGCTTTCAGTTATTTTTCTTTGTCTTTAATTTTTGCCGATTTGATTACTGTGTGTCTCAGCGCATTTCTCCTTGGGTTTATCCTCTATGGGACTCTCTGCACTTCCTGGACTTGGGTGGCTATTTCCTTTCCCACGTTAGGGAAGTTTTCTACTATAATCTCTTCAAATATTTTCTTGGGTCCTTTCTGTCTCTCTTCTCCTTCTGGGATCCCTATGATGCGAATGTTGTTGCATTTAATGTTGTCCCAGAGGTCTCTTAGGCTGTCTTCATTTCTTTTCATTATTTTTTCTTTATTCTCTTCTGCAGCAGTGAATTCCATCATTCTGTCTTCCAGGTCACTTATCTGTTCTTTTACCTCAGTTATTCTGCTATTGATTCCTTCTGGTGTAGTTTTAATTTCAGTTATTGTACTGTTCATTTCTGTTTGTTTGTTCTTTAATTCTTCTAGATCTTTGTTAAACATTTCTTGCATCTTCTCCATCTTTGCCTCTATTCTTTTTCCGGGGTCCTGGATCATCTTCACTGTCATTATTCTGAATTCTTTTTCTGGAAGGTTGCCTATCTCCACTTCATTTAGTTGTTTTTCTGGGGTTTTATCTTGTTCCTTCATCTGGTACATAGCCCTCTGCCTTTTCATCTTGTCTATCTTTCTGTGAATGTGGTTTTTGTTCCACAGGCTGCAGGATTGTAGTTCTTCTTGCTTCTGCTGTCTGCCCTCTGGTGGATGAGGCTATCTAAGAGGCTTGTGCAAGTTTCCTGATGGGAGGGAGTGGTGGTGGGTAGAGCTGGGTGTTGCTCTGGTGGGCAGAGCTTAGTACAACTTTAATCTACTTGTCTGCTGATGGGTGGGGCTGCGTTCCCTCCTTGTTGGTTGTTTGGCCTGTGGGGACCCAACACTGGAGCCTACCTGGGCTCTTTGGTGGGGCTAATGGTGGACTCTGGGAAGGCTCACGCCAAGGAGTACTTCCCAGAGCTTCTGCTGCCAGTGTCCTTGTTCTCAGGTGAGACAGAGCCACCCCCCGCCTCTGCAGGAGACCCTCCAACACTAGCAGGTAGGTCTGGTTCAGTCTGTATGGGGTCACTACTCCTTCCCCTAGGTCCTGATGCTCTCACTACTTCGTGTGTGCCCTCCAAGAGTGGAGTTTGTGTTTCCCCCAGTCCTGTTGAAGTCCTGCAATCAAATCCCACTAGCCTTCTAAGTCTGATTCTCTAGGAATTCCTCCTCCTGTTGCCGGATCCCCAGGTTGGGAAGCCTGATGTGAGCCTCAAAACCTTCTCTCCAGTGGGTGGACTTCTGTGGTATAAGTGTTCTCCAGTTTGTGAGTCACCCACCCAGCAGTTATGGGATTTGATTTTTTTGTGATTGCACCCCTCCTACCATCTCATTGTGGCTTCTCCTTTGTCTTTGGATGTGGGGTATCTTTTTTGGTGAGTTCCAGTGTTTTCCTGTCGATAACTCTTCAACAGTTAGTTGTGATTCTAGTGTTCTCCTAAATCTTTTGAACATTTAAAAATTTTTCATTGAGTTTTGAGATTTCTGATATATATTCTGATAAAAGCTTTTTATCAGATACTTGCTTTGCTTCCAATCTCTAGTTTGTCTTCTTGTTTTCTAAAGTGTCTTTCAAGGATTGTTGGTAGTAATTCTTATTATTGTATTGATTTGTATGAACTGTATGCTCATTCTTTAGCCATATTGGATCTTTTAACTTCAAACATGTTGCATATTTTTAAAGCTTTCTAAAGTGGATAGTTGAAAGCATATACAAATGTAAAGAGAATAGTATAATAAACTACCCCGTGGACCCATTACCTAACTTCAACAATTATCAGTTTATGGCCAATCTCATTTCCTCCCCCGTCAGATAATTTTGAATAAATCTTAATAAATAATTTTACTGATAATTATTTCAGCGTGTATTTCTAAAAGATAAGGACTTAAGAAAATAAAACCACTATCATCACACAAATTGTTATTATAAAATGTGAAGTGTGTTCAGATATTATAGTTGCCCCACATATTTAAAAAATCATTTATTTTCATCAAGATCCAAATAGGTGCATACTTTTCAGTTGGTTGATTTTTCCCTTAAGCCTCTTAATCTTTGCATACCCACTCCTTTTTCTTTCTTGTTTGCTTGCAATTTGTTGAAGAAACTGGATTTTTTGGTCCTGTCTTGTCTACATTAGCTGATTTCATCCTTGTTTTGTACTTTTGTTTCTCAGTCCTCTAAATCCTGTGAATTGGTAGTTAGATCTAGAGCAGTGATCTTAATCTTGGCTGCATGTTAGAATTAATTGGGGATTTTTATGAAACATGGTAATGTTCAGGCTATATTCCAGACTAACTAAATCAGATCTCCAGGGTATTAGGGCCCAGGCACCAGTATTTTAGGCTTCTCAGGTAATTTTGCTGTGCTGTCAAGGTTGAGAACCACAAAAGGCTTGATCACATTCAGATTCCCTTTCTTCCTCCCTCTCTTCCTCCTCCTTTCTCTTTAAGGAAGAATACTTCATACGTGGTGGTACAGACTTCTGTCAGGAAGCACATATTTGGTTTTCTCTTTCTGTGATATAGTAGCCCTAGATTTTGAGAAATTCATTATTTCATGAAAGGAGGCAAAATGGTGATTTTCTGATTCTATTATTTTATTTATTAATTGAGCCACTTTTATAAAGAGAAACTTCTTCAGATGTACTATGTAGTTCAGTTCTTACAAAAATGGCAAGATAAATATTTGATTATAGCTGTCAGTATTTATCAGCTGTCAGCTCTCCAGTGGTAAGTGATACTTTTCTTTAAATACTTTGAGTTTATAACACTTTCTGTTTCAGTCCATTTTTTGTTAGCTTTACTATGGTCAAATTGTTCCATTTTTAGCCAGTGGGAGCTCTTTCAAGTTGGCTCCTGGGTGCTGGAGCCAACCTGGTAAATACACCTGTCATCTTTGGTAATAAAGCAAGGAAGTTGGCATATAAATGACACCATGAACTAAAAGTTTTTCTTATTTTTGTAAAGAAAATACATGCTGCTTATATAAAGAGCCAAACAAAAAGTCAAAATTTCTATTGGCTAGGGGATTTATTTCAGAACTTTCTGAACATCCTTTAGTTTTTGGCTATACACGTGTGGGTTACACAAAAACAGCATGACACAATCGGTGCTGTTTTGCAAGCTAGTCGTTATTACCTACCAGGTATGCTATAGAGAATCATTCATGGCCATTCTTTTTTAATGTCTGTATAATTGGTAAAGACTTATTTATCTTATGTTGTTTGTATAGATTGTTTCCAGTTCCTTATTATTATAAATACCTCCCCCCATTGTTCTACAGTTTTGTTGAACTATAGTCCACATATCAAACAATTCATCTATTTGAAGTATACAAGTCAATGTTTTTTGGTATATTCAGATATGTAGAACTATCACCACACTCAATTTTAGAATATTTTCATCACCCCAAAAAGAAATCCTGTATCCTTTAGCTATCACCCCCTGTCTTCCCATCCCTCTTAGCCCTAAGTAATGTCTAAACTTTCTGTCTCTGTAGGTCTGCCTGTTCTGGACAGTTTATAAAATGTAATCATTGTAGTCTTTGTGTCTGGTTTCTTTTAGTTAGCAAAATGTTTTCAAGGCTTCTTCGGCTTGTAGTATGCATCAATACTTCATTCCTTTTTATTGCTGAATAATATTCCATTGTATAGATATACCACATTTTGTTTATTCATTCATCTGTTGATGGATATTTGGGACTGTACTTTTTTGGCTATTGTGAGTGTTACTGCTATGAACATTTATGTACAGTTTTTTGGTGTGTGAACATAATGTTTTCATTTCTCTTGGGTATATACCTAGTAGTGGAATTGGTGAGACCGATGGTAACTCTGTTTAAGGTTTTGAGGAACTGCCAAACATTTTTCCAGAGTGGCTGTACCATTTTACACTTCTTACCAGTAGTATGTAAGACTTCTGGTTTTGCCACACCTTTTGTCGACACTTGCTATTATCTAACTTTTTGATAATAGCCACACTAGTGGGTGTAAAGTGATATTTCATTGTGGTTTTGGTTTGCATTTCCCTGATGACTAATGATGGATGTCAAGTGGCTTTGCATGTGATTTTGGGCCATTTGCATATCTTCTTTGGAGAAATGTCTATTCAGATCCTCTGCCTTTTTTTTTTTTTTTTTTTTTTTTTGCGGTACGCGGACATCTCACTGCCGTGGCCTCTGCCGTTGCGGAGCGCAGGCTCCGGACGCGCAGGCTCAGCGGCCATGGCTCACGGGCCCAGCCGCTCTGCGGCATGTGGGATCTTCCTGGACCAGGGCATGAACCCATGTCCCCTGCATTGGCAGGCGGACCCTCAACCACTGCGCCACCAGGGAAGCCCCTCTGCCAATTTTAAAATTGTGTTATTTGTCTTTATTATTGAGTTTTAAGAGTTCATTACATATTCTAGATACAAGTTCCTTATCAGATAAATGATTTGCATGGTAGCCTGCATGTAAACATGTAAATCCATCAGGTCACCTGTCCTAGTTTTTCTCCCAACTTCTATCAGTAGTCATTGTATGTAGGTAATAATTATTAAAGATTTATTTATCAAAATGATCAGTGCACTTAGAGTGTTTTTGCACGTGTCTTTGGTTAAGGAAAATTAGTGAATTTGTTACAGGGTTCTGGTATTTTTATCTTTTTTTATTTTTTATTTTTGTTTGCATTGGGTCTTGGTTGCTGCACGCAGGCTCCCTCTAGTTGTGGCGAGCGAGGGCTACTCTTTGTTGTGGTGCACAGGTTTCTCATTGCGGTGGCTTCTCTTGTTGTGGAGCACGGGCTGTAGGCATGTGGGCTTCAGTAGTTGTGGCTCACGGGCTCTAGAGCGCAGGCTCAGCAGTTGTGGTGCATGGGCTTAGTTGCTCCACGGCATGTGGGATCTTCCCGGAGCAGGGCTTGAACCCATGTCCCCTGCATTGGCAGGCAGATTCTTAACCACTGTGCCACCAGGGAGCTCCCTTGATCTTTATATTTATCTGAGGTATCACTAATGAGTAGGGCCTTTTCATTTCACAGTAGAGGTTATAATAGAACAATTGTATAGAATGTGGTGGGAGGATAATTACTGAGATGACAGATGATGCACTGGTTGTGATATGAGTGAATTTGAATTTATGCTAAACTTTTGGTCATGATTTAAATTCTGACATACAGTGCGTGATTTTTTTTTTTAATTTTAGAAAAACTGCTCGAAAAACTAAAAATTTTTTTTGGTCTGTAGAGTATAAAAAAATGAGAGAACATTTTTCTTAGAGCATAGTTGAAATACTGGGAAACTTAATCTTGGAAAAAATAAATCTGTTGAGATATAGTTTTATTTTACTCAGAAAGTCTTCCCTGTTCTCCGAAATTCAGAGAAGCAGCTTTTCTGTAAACCTGTCTTTGGTGTATTCAGAGATAATGACCTGGGTAGTGTCTGTTACATACTGAAGTTTTAATGAATGGCACAAATATTATACCTTTGCCCAAGGATTGTTAAAATTGTTGAGAAGTACTGATACTTTGAATTGGACTTAAAATCTCAGGCATGACTTCAATGAGTATGAAGAACTTTGATATTTTCTCTACTTATATATTAGCATATACAAGTAGGGAGTATATAATGAATCCCCCTGTGCCTGTCCGCCAGCTTCTACCTTTATCAATTTTCTTCCCTTCATGTTACTGTGAAGAGCTTTTGAAGAAGCATTTTCCATTCAAGATGGTGGCCTTCTGAGAAATGGATGGTGTGGTGTAATGAGCACTGGCTTTAGAGTTGTGGAGGATTCCAAATCCTGACTCCACATGTCCTTGCTCTCTGACTGGGCATGTGGCCTTTCCTCTTAGAATCTCAGGTTTTGAATCTTGAAAACAGGGTTGTTATCTACTTTTGACGGTTGTCTGGATGATTAAATGTGCTAATGTTATGTGAAGAATTGAAAGAATATTTGAAGGTTAGTTATTGTGTGTACATAGAGCTGCCAGTAACATGGGTTCTCTGTTGCCGTGTTGGATTTCCAAAGTCTGTAATTGTGTGATAAGTCGTAGTCAAGATAGAGCACTGAGGTAGAGTCTAATTCCAACATGGACAGATAAACAGTCTATTATAGTAAAGACAAGACCCAGAGTTAAGTACAAGGTGTTTACTGTGGAGGATGGGGAGTGTATTTGTTTCATGAAGCTGCCGTATTGAATTCCCACAAACTGGGAGGAGTAAAACAACAGAAATGTGATCTCTCACAATTCTGGAGAGTAGCAGTCTGAAATCAAGGTGCTGGCGAATCCCTCTCCTAGCGCCTGGTGGTTGCCAGCAATCGTGGGTATTCCTTGGCTTGTAGTTGCATCATTCCAGTCTCTACCTAGGTGGTCATGTGGTGCTCCCCCTGTGTGTCTGTGTGTCCAGTTTTTCCTCTTATTAAAAGGATGCCAGTCATTGGATTAGAGCCCATTCACAGGTACTGGTGGACATGAATTTTTAAAGGACACTCTTCAACCCAGTACAGGGGTTTAACCAAGACTGGGAGTGATCAGGGATTGCATTCTAGAGGATAACAAGAACCAAAATGCCATTTTAAAGATGGTTATTAAGGAATTAGTTGGGATTAGATGAGAGATGAGGTTGGAGAGCAATACGTGATAATGGGGTTTTTTTGGGTTTTTTAAAATAAATTTATTTATTTTATTTATTTATTATTTTTGGCTGTGTTGTGTCTCCGTTGCTGCACGCGGGCTTTCTCCAGTTGCAGCGAGCAGGGGCTACTCTCCGCTGCAGTGTGCGGGCCTCCCACTGTGGTGGCCTCTCCCGTTGCGGAGCACGGGCTCCAGGCATGCGGGCCTCTATAGTTGTGGCGCGCGGGCTTCAGTAGTTGTGGCGTGCAGACTTCAGTAGTTGTGGCGCGCAGGCTCCAGAGCGCAGGCTCAGCAGTTGTGGCACATGGGCCCAGTTGTTCCGCGACATGTGGGATCCTCCCGGACCAGGGCTCGAACCCATGTCCTCTGCATTGGCAGGCGGATTCTTAACCACTGTGCCACCAGGGAAGCCCCGTGATAATGTTTTGAACCATATTAAATTGCCTGGATTTTTTTCCCCTAAGAGACATGGGGAAGTTCAAGCGTTTTAAATTTAAAATTCACATAGTGTAGTGGCTATGCTTGTTGTATTTATGGCTGAGTATGAATTTTGAAATAGCTTTTCTGTATTTGAGGAAATCACCAGGTTATGAATCTTCCAACCCATCTTAGAAATTGCTGCTCGAATTTTTAGCACCCCCTGCTACTAGGATGTGGAGAGTGGACCATGGTTTTGCTTCTGAAATACACCCATATAAGATTTTGATTCATTGAGCAATAACAAAGACGCGGAGTTGCCATGTGGACAGCAAGTACGTGGAGGTATGTTTTGAAGCGACCAAGTAGAAGCTGCAGAGTATACAGTTTCCAAACTAAGTATGTGCTGGGAGTGGTGAATTGTAGACAGGACTCTGGGAATCTCTGCAGTAGAAGAAGGAAGCAGGGAGGAGTAGTTTGAAGATCAGAAAATTGAGGATCCCCTCCCCGCCCCAGCCCCCCGCCCCGGACCCCCAAGATCTTTTAAAACCCCGAGGTATACTTGGTTGGTGACTAAATAGAGCCTCTAAGAGGTGAGCTTGCTATTTTATAGACTTGATTTCCTGGAAAGTTGGCAGTTTGCTCAGTTGTCTTCCTCTAAGTATAACTTCTCCTTATTTATTGATGGACCTTTGTTACTTATGAAAACCTTTACAATTACTTGAGCATGTCTACTTCCAGTCCCAATTTATCAGTAATAGGTGCTATTCCAAGTTGGTGCTCAGATCTTTTCTGAACAGCATGAAGCAGGATCATGTTACAGTCTGAGGCATGGGATCTGGATGAAAAGCTTGTGCAGTAGAATTTGGTGCCAAAAGCAATACTCACGGGCTTAATTAGCAGTTTTTAAATATAGCAAATACATGGCTGGGCTCCAAGTAAAGCCTTGATTTTGAACACACACTACCAGATACTGAGAGCAATGGGTGTGAGGACACCCTGGTGGATCCCCCTGCCCCACCTGACCAATGCATTTCAGAGTGGAGAAATGTCGAGGACATTTGTATGGGCTGCTTTTGTCACTAGTTTGACAACGCTCTGATGACTTGTCCACACCACTGGTCAAAAGCAACTAAACTTATGACATGCATGTCTGTCACTGGAAACACGTAGCAGTGGAGGGAAGGGATTCCACTTGACTTTGGTCCCCAGGTCATTCTCTTCTAGCACCCTGACCTTGTCTTAGCACTGCTGGGTCAGGGCTGCTACAGTGGGCTGGTGTGGTTAGAATCTTTCCTTCCTCTGCCCAGTCCCCAAATCGTTCATGCGTTTGGCTTTGTCATTTGTTCAATTGAACCAAAAATATGTTCCATTTTGAAGATGGTTATTAAGGAATTAACCAATTTTTGGTTTAATTGTTACTCCAGCACTGTCCAGTGAGAGCCTTAAGAATAGGAGAGGGAGGCTTCCCTGGTGGCGCAGTGGTTGAGAGTCCGCCTGCCGATGCAGGGGACACGGGTTCGTGCCCCGGTCTGGGAGGATCCCACATGCCGCGGAGCGGCTTGGCCCATGAGCCATGGCCGCTGAGCCTGCGTGTCCGGAGCCTGTGCTCTGCAACGGGAGAGGCCACGACAGTGAGAGGCCCACATACCGCAAAAAAAAAAAAAAAAAAAAAAAAAAAAAAAAAGAATAGGAGAGGGCAACACTCATTTCTTTTATTTATGTTTTTGGCCGAACCACGCAGCGTGCGGGATCTTAGTTCCTCAACCAAGGATCAAACCCGTGCCCCCTGCAGTGGAAGCGTGGAGTCCCAACTGCTGGACCACCAGGGAATTCCCGACACTCATTTCTTGGCATTACCTTTTTGGAAAACAATGTAAAGACCAATATAATCCAATTTAATGATCTCATTTTTTTTTCCTGATTGCAAAATTACATGGTCATTGTAGAAAATTCAGAAAGTCACAAGGAAAGAAGAAAAAACCTTTCTCCCAACGGTTACACTGTAATGTTAGACTCTCAGTTCAGTCTAGTATGATAGGCGCTTTTCTACAAGGTTGGCTCATGTCTAAGTTTATGTCCTGTCATGTCTTAAACATTTTCTTCTTTATTGGAAGTTTGAGCTATAATTGACATACCATAAAATTCACCTCTTTGAAGCACACAGTTCAGTGTTTTTTAGTGCATTCACAAGGTTAGGAGTCACCACTAATTCTGGAACACTTGTATTATCCCAAAGAGTAAACTCACAGCATTAACAGTTACTGCCCTTCCCCGCTTCCACCCTCATCCCAGCCACTGGCAACCATTAATCTTCCTGTCTCTATGGATTCACCTATTGTGGATATTTCATGTAAATGAAATTATACAATACGTGGCCTCCTTCACTTAGCATAATATTCTCAAGGTGCATCTATGTTGTAGTATGTACTTCATTTCTTTTTATGGCTTGATAATATTCCAGTGTATGAGTGTACCACGTATTGTTTACCCATTCATCAGTTCCAGGTATTTTATTATAAGGCCCCTTGGAGCCCAGTAGAATAACTGCTGCACATCTGAAGGACTAGTTCTTACGGGCAAATATTTTTATCAGTATTTAGTTTGGAACCAACCCCTTTCTTTATTTTTCTTCTCCAGACACTGTTGTCTTTTATTTTTAAATAAGCTTTAATGGGGGCAGTGGGATTGGTCTGCTACCACTTTTGGAGGCCACTACAGTTTTGGATATTTTTCACCTCATTGAGATAAGTCACTTCTCTTTTTTCCCCCCACAGGGATTCTGAAAAGTTTTAGTTTACTCATCCCCACGAAATAAGAAAAAAAATTTTTTTTCTTTTTCTTTAAACGTAAAATACACCATGTACTGTATTCCTACAGGAGAGGCCTTCCATTTTGAACAGACAAAATGGGAACCTAATTCTCTGCTTACAGTTTTACATTCTTGTTGCTTGGAAAATTTTTCTACTGGCTGGTTTCTCGTTTCATATACCCCAAACCTGGTTTCTCCTCCACTTACTACATAGGTCTAAGGAAGGGGGCTGTAGGTGCGTTTGTGATCCACATGATCCACACCCTCTAGCCCTGCACACTTTGGGTCAGATGTCTGGTGAGGTGGCATAAGGTGGTAGGAGTTTTTCTGGAAGCTAGCAATTTTAATTTAACCATAAGCTATATGATTGTGAATCTTAGGCTGTTCTGTTAGTCTCAAACTCAGTGTCTGTCCAGCCAACTCCTTCTAACTGGATCCCCCAAGTGCTTGCTTCTATTCCAGCACACTCCACGAGGGGATATGTGACAGAGGCGAATTCCAGGTGGAAATAGACAGTGGTCTGTTGTGTTTATTTTAATCACCATATATATTCCTTTTGCAAGTTTAAGAAAAATTAACTGTATGATCTATTGCCAGGGTCCTTCCTAGGGCCTAGAGGGCGTTCATGCAAGCAAGCACTTGGAAGCTTAAGGAAATTACTGGGAAATTGGACTTCTGATACTTATCTTAATGAGGATGGAGGCAGAGATTGAGGGAAAGAGAAGATATGGGCAACTTTTTATTCCAGCGTGCTATTTTTGCCTTGGGTTGAAAAAGATAGATAAGTCACTTCTTAATTAGTGCCTTTACCCAGAGTTGGAATCATCCTCAGGCTTTTGAACTCGTGTCTTCCCCCTTTCCTCTAGTAATTTGTAGCTGTTGGAAGTGGTAACCCCTGCCACATTTTATTTATCCACTTGGATTGCTTCTACCTTTTGGTGATTGTGAATAATGTTGCTATGAACATAGGTGTACAAATATATCTGAGTCCCTGCTTGCAGTTCTTCTGGGTAGGTACCCAGAAGTGGAATTGTTGGATCATATGGTAATTCTATTTATTATTATTATTTTTTGAGGAACTGCCATACCGTTTTCCATAGAGGCTGCACTATTTTACATTCCTCCCAGCAATGTATGAAAGTTCTAATTTTTCTACATCCTTGCCAAGACATTATATTTTCATTGTTGTTTTTTTAATTATAGCCATTCTAGTGGGTATGAAGTGGTATCTTATTGTGATTTTGATTTTCATTTCCTTAATGACTTATGGTTTTAAGCATCTTTTCTTTCTTTTTTTTTTAAATTAATTAATTTATTTTTGGCTGCATTGGGTCTTTGTTGCTGCGCGCGGGCTTTCTCTAGTTGTGGCGAGCAGGGGCTACTCTTCATTGCCGTGCGCGGGCTTCTCATGGCGGTGGCTTCTCTTGTTATGGAGCACGGGCTCTAGACGCGCGGGCTTCAGTAGTTGTGGCGTGCGGACTCCAGAGCGCAGGCTCAGTAGTTGTGGCGCATGAGCTTAGTTGCTCTGTGGCATGTGGGATCTTCCTGGACCAGGGCTCAAACCCATGTCCCCTGCATTGGCAGGCGGATTCTTAACCACTGCGCCACCAAGGAAGTCCCTAAGCATTTTTTCATGTGACACACATACTTCTAAAAATGTGGAGAACCCACCAAACTGACAGTGGTTTCTTTTAGCACTTGGTGGAGTAACTGGTTGGGAAGTTATTACCTAGTCAAAAGGGACCCTAACTCTGCGTTATTTAGAGTGTTTTGTTTTTTTTTAACCAGTATTTCTGTTAGTAAGATATAGAACAAGTTAATGCTGGTTAATATCTTCATCTGATTGAGGAACATAAAAATAAACTGTTGAGCACTTGGAACATGGGTGGGGAAGTTTATTGACCCTGGGAGTTGATAAAGTTCTTTGCGTACCAAAGGATGATTTTGATCTTGCAGCAAAGTAAGGGTTAAATTGCTTTCAGTCTGTACCATTATATTTTATTCTAATTGTGTGGGGGAAGTGCGGTAGCTTACTTGACCAAGTGGTTAAGAGTGTGAGCTCCGGAATCTGACAGCTGGGGTTTAAATCATTTCTCCATCACTTAACTATCTATCCAAGTTGAAATACTGTTTAACTTCTCCATGTCATAACTTACCCATCTATAAAATAGGATGTTACTTCATGGGATTTGTGTGGATTAACTGAGTTAAAACAGATTAAACATTTGGGACAGTGCTGCTACTAGAAAGCACTCAAATGTTATCACTCATAATTTATTACTAAAAAAGGCCAGTATTGTTGGAGAGGAGTGCCATTAGATGATGGGCAGGTCACAGGGGGCCTTCAGGGCACTCATTAGGGACTTTGCTTTTTGGGTTTTTTTTTTTGGCCACGCCATGTGGCATGTGGGATCCTAGTTCCCCGACCAGGGATCGAACCTGCAGGGATCTTAACCACTGGACCACCAGGGAGATCGTCTTTAGGGACTTTGGATCCTATCCCAGATACAAAGGGAAGTTCTTAGAGTTTACAGTAGGGCATGAGTTGATTAGCTCAGCTTTTAAAAATCCGTCTAGCCCAATACTATGCAATAGAAAGCTAATTCAGGCTTTCTATTGGATAATTTAAAATTTTCTAGAAGCCATGTTAAAAAAGCAAGAGAGAAAACAAGTGAAAATTAATTTGGATAGTATTTTATTTAATGCAGTATATCTAAGATATTACAATTTTAATGTGTGATCAATATTTTTAAAATTGAGATTTTATATTTTTTGTACTAAGTATTCAAAGTCTGCAGTTTGTTTTACACTTAAGCACATCTCAGTTGTGGATTAGCCACATTTAAAGTGCGTAATAGCCACATGTAGCCAGTGGCTGTGACCCTGGACGATGCCGGTCTGTTATGAGAACAATTAGAAACAAAATTAATATGGGAGACAACTTAGGAGCACGTTGCCATAGTCCAGAGAGAGATGCTGGAGGCTTGGTCTAGGGTGGTGGCAGAAGAGAAAGCAGCTGGCAGGCCCAGAGCAATAGGTAGGACGTAGAATATGTAGGTGGACTTTTATTGATGAGCTTGAGGGAGATGCAGTTAACAAGGTTGAATGCAACATTCCTGGTGTACATAACTGTAGATGGTGTTGCCTCTTAGAGTAAAACACAGTAGCAGAGGAGAAAGAGACTCACTATTGGGCTTGGGCACAGGTGTCAGGTCTCAAGCATTGCCTGAATAGGGTCCCTTCTGGTGTTCATCTTTCTCTGTTACTTTGAGGTCTGTGTGAGTGGATGGTAGCTTGGACTGTTCTCTCTCTTGGTCGCTCTGATCACATGATTTTATGAAATCCTAAATTATAGTCTCCCCATGTTAGAGGATGTAACTTGTGAAAGTTGAGGATGACTAGAAAGTTGTGAGGTCTGGAAAGTCTGTGTGTTACACTGGAGGCTGAGATTCCCTGGGTGGTTTTTTTTTTCTTTTTTTCTTTTTTTTGGTCGTGCTGTGCGGCTTGTGGGATTTTTGTTCCCCAACCAGGGATTGAACCCAGGCCCCGGCATTGAAAGTGTGGAGTCCTAATCACTGGACTGCCAGGAAATTCCCTCCCTCTGGGTTTTATCGGTGATGAAGATGATGTGCAACATGGCTTGTGAGGTTGTCAGGGATCTGGTGTGTGTATGTTGACCTCCTTGAGTTGAAAGTCCTTTTCAGAGGGAATGGTTTGAATGTTATCCAATTATAATGGTAACATTGTATAAAAATCTACATTAAGGCAGATATTTCTTAAAACTACCTTGTATTTGAAATTTGTACCATTATTTATTAGAAATGCTGTTGGGATGTGCAATATAGAACTGTTCTTTGTTTATTAATGTAGCTGGTCTTCTGTAGATAGGTGTAAAAGAACAAAGTTCCCGGGATGATTTTATCCGTATCTGGCAACCCCTGGTTCCTGTTTCTGTATAATGTGTTGAGCTGTATTTGAAGGAAGCTCCCTTCATCTCCGATGGCTTTTCTCCTGCTCCTGCTGAAATGAGGAATAGGCAGAACGACTTCTTTCTTGTAACTCCTCCTCAAAGTCTGAGTCTGGTTTTGGGGTTCAGGAGGTCATTGGTCTGTGTGTATCTGTGTGCGTGCGCGTGAGTGAAAGGTGTGCTGGGGCAAGAGAGTGTTAAATATCCTGCTTTTAATTTTAATTTTACTGGTTTTTAGAATGCTTGTGACTTTCCACGTCTACATCTTTTTTATATGAATTTGTGATAAATTCCTACTTGTTTATGTCGCTATGGACTTTTTTTTTTTTTTTTTTTTTGCTGTACGCGGGCCTCTCACTGTTGTGGCCTCTCCCGTTGCGGAGCACAGGTTCCGGATGCGCAGGCTCAGCGGCCATGGCTCACGGGCCCAGCCGCTCCACGGCATGTGGGATCTTCCCGGACCGGGGCACGAACCCGTGTCCCCTGCATCGGCAGGCAGACTCTCAACCACTGCGCCACCAGGGAAGCCCACTATGGACTTTTAAATGAACCTGGAATTTGTTTCCTTTGCTCTTAGGACCAGAACTATTCTGTGGCTTCTTTTTAACCCCCCCCTTACCTTTTTTTGTTCCTCAGTGTTTGGCTCTCAGGTCACTAAGACATGGTCCCTTCCCTTACGAAGTTTAGAAGCGAGTGCAGCCCTGTGTGGAGGAGCCACACTGAAGGGGGCGCCTGGACTGTAATGACCAACACTGTCCCATCATCTTCAACACATGTGTCCAATAAGGAGGATTGGAGCCTATGATCATACACATATAAATTATCTGGAGTATGGAAGCCAGTATAACTGTGAACAATAAGTTACTTGTGACACACCTGACAAATAATCACACCACTGTGGTTAATAATCACTAGTCTAGTGGGAGAATAAAGATCGGTGAAGAGATTATAAAATGACATTGCTTTCATCTTGAGGATTAGGTCAGCTAAGGTGCTGTGGAAATGGGGATGCTAATTTACATACAGTAAAATTACCATTTTTAGTGTATAGGACTGTAGTTTCTAATTTCTAGAGATTTTACACATGGGACAGTTGACAACCAATAGCATTTATTATTACTTAGAATGTTTAACTCTTACAAGCAATTTTGTTTTGAACATACTAAACTTTATATATAATACATGCAGTGAAAAATTTGACGGACATTTCCTCAGTTTTTTTCAAGTTAAAAATTTACTTGTATTAATTGTGTCTGTGTGTATATATATATTCACATATAAATATATGTGTCTATTTGTGTGTATACATATATCAATGTATATATAATTCATATATCACTTTGCCAGTGGGCCTTCTGGAGGCATTAGTTTCATTAGCATTATTGTAGGTTTAGTCAACATTGTTTATGAATCATGGGTATTTAACTTTTGTAGTGTTTTCTCTGTAGTAGTAAAAGTTAATGTAGTGTAAGGTAAGCTACGTGGAGACTAACCTATTTAGTGAACCAATTGCTTTTAGGAAGAATTAAGAATGATGTTTATTTAAATTAACATCTATTAAATTGGCACTTACCCCATACTTCCTACATGCCTCCTCCACCACCTCTAGCTGCCTCCGTACCCCTGCCCCTCAAGGTACCCAAATTTCATAAAGCTCTACTATTGGAGTGGCTTTCATTTAAAAGCTAAATTTTAAATGGTAGATGTACCTTTTCTGCTGCTTTAATTATTTAAATTGGAATGAATACATTGTTAGAATTTTTTAATTTACACAGAAAACATTTATTGGTATTAAGATTTTTTTTTTAGTTTTAAAAATATAAGTAGATTGCTGTTTAAATTTTTTTAAAGGCACTACATGTTACGTACTATCTATTGCATGGCATTGTGAAAGGTTTCCTATTTTTTGGCCTTTATAAATTAGGTCTCTTAATAACATTACATGCACGGCAGACTTACCTCTAAAACAGGTGAGCACTGTTATAAAGAGTACTGTTCCTAATAAGCTATACTAGTATTTCCTCCTGAGAATGTTTCACTTCATTTGTGAACTATTTGAATGTCTTTTTCTGCCTGTATATTTTAGGTGCTGCGGCTAGTACAGTGAACAAAAACTTCCTGTTCATGCTGAGCATGCATTCTAATGGTTGAGACAGACAAATGAAATTTTATGTAGTCAGTTAAGTGTTCTGAATTAAAAGTAAAAAATTAAGCTTTATGATTTAAGCAGTAGCTGTAATTTGAGACAAAGATCAGTGTGCTTCTAGACCTCACCCACAGGAAATTCCCTATGTCAGAACTTACCTATGAAAATACTAACCATTCCATTCACAAATAGGTGTTAACCTTATTTTAAATGGAAAAAAAATAAATAAAAAGTTCATCTCCAGACAAACCTTGCTATAGATTTCAGTCTGGACTCAGCAGACAAAATAAAAGCCTGAAAGTTACCACATAGGATAAGCATTGCTTTAGAAGAATTTGCTTAAAGTTTAGTAGGAAATTACCATAAAAACTTATTTAGTGAGTCTCTTAATGGTTTACTGTGTCCTGGGGGCCAGAAAACATTCTCAAGGGACTGCCCTTCAAATTTTGCAATTAAATTGATGAGTAAATGGTTCACTATAAATTAATAGAAGTTTATTTTGTTTTACTTTTCAAGAAAAACCTGCTACAGTTCTTGGAAGCGAATGATAGTTGAATTTGGTTTATACGGATGAGATGTACACCTGCAGTTTATACTATAATAAAATTCAGTTGCTGTTTTAACAGGCTTTCATTAGAATAACATGCATGTGCAATAATGCAGCTACAGGAACGATAGACAGTTTCCAACTGTACTTTTTCCAACTCAGTGTAGGCTTAGAAGACTGACAGCACAGACTCACTTCTTTTTATACTTTCTACTGTCCCAAGAATTGATAAACCACTTAGATTAGTCTTTAGTTCAAGACTCCAGGCAGAATATCTTTCTTCATTTTGCTAGCCTGCCTTGAGAGTAGTCTGTTCTGATACATCTGTTCCAGCTGTAAAAGGAAGTTCTTTGAAAAGGAATATCTTAAAGATAAAACTTAACGTGGGCCCTTGTCTTGTGACTTGCTATGCAAGGAGGAAGTGTGATGATGTGTTGGTGGTGTGTGTATGGGAATTACATGCTTCTTTGTCCTCCAGCCTCAGGGACCAGCAGCTGTAGCTTTGAATATTTTGCTGAGCCCCTGTACTTCTTGGTTAAATCAGCTCGAAGTCAGGGGCCTCAGGAGAGGCAGAAGAGAAAAACCCACCGTATGCTCCCTATGGGGCCCTTCCCTCACTTCTGTAGGCCCAAACCCCAGTTATTTTTTTTTGGGCGGGGGACTCATTTCCATCACAATTACTTTGTGATTTTAAAACCTGTTCCTGCCCTTGTTAATAACGTGGGAAATTGAAAATTTGTAATTTTCTCTCCCCCTCCTGATAGGTGCTGGATAGTTTACTAGTCCAGTATGGAGTGGTGGAAAGCTGTGAGCAAGGTACATGTCTTCTCAATTGCTTTCAAATTTGTAAAAGGAAGAAAGAAGAAAGAAAACTAACCTTTTTTTTCCTCTTCATTTTTTTTCTTCCTCTAGTGAACACTGACTCGGAAACTGCAGTCGTTAATGTAACCTATTCCAGTAAGGAGCAAGCTAGACAGTAAGCAGTTTGAAACTTTTAATCTCTGTGTATGACTAGGTTAAATATAGTACTTATATTTTGGGCTGGTGGGTAGCAGACATAAACTTTATTTTGCAAAGTTTGACCTTGCAATTCTTTTTAAGTTTGAATGTCTAATAAGAACCTACATTGGTTAAAGTTTTTATTACATTTTCAGTATATCTTTAATGCCAAGAATATAGTGATACAGTATGAAGCTGAATTGCATCCTGTTTGCAAAAAGCTCTGGGCCTGGGTATCATTGCTAAATTACATTAAAGACTTTTTTCCTTATTATTGGTTATGATAACATACATTGTTGCTGTTTTGCCCAAAGCTGGTAAGTTTATCATGGGTTAAACTAACAACAGTGTTAAATGTTAAGTTTTCTTGTTTGCTGATTTTTCTGATTACTATTGTCATTTAGGAGTGTGCAGAAGTGGGGTTAATGTAATTTGGTGGAAAAAAATATATTCCGATGCAATAGGCAAAGTTTCACAGATCAAAAAAATCTTCCCTAGGAAAAGATAATTCTGTAGGCTTGGGAATAATCTAATGAACTGATTGACCACTAGAGAGAGGAAATGAGGATCCCACAAATACTGCTTTTGACTGATACGCTCAGAACACAGACATGGAGGGATGGCATGCAAGGTGCCCAGCAGTGCTGAGTGTCAGCAGACCATGGGAATTTTGACCACCGCCAGCTAAAGTGCAGGCAGGAACAGACTGTGCTGTGTGGGAAAAGAAGGACCATGCTGGCTGACCCTGAGCCCTAAAGGGGAAAGGCGAAACCAGCAGCAAGAGTGGGAATAGAGCCAGGTTACCAAAGGCAGTACCCACGCATGGAGGGACTATGAAAAGAAAGATGGGGGTGGGAAAGAGATGGAAATTTGCATAACACAAGTGGAACTTTATTTTTTAAATTGGTAATATTCACATGGTTCAGAATTTTAAAGGTCTAAAGATGTATGTAGTGCAAATCTTCCTCCCAGCGTTGTTCCCCACCTACCTTGTTCCCTTCCTTGTAGATAACCATATGGAAGAACAGTACGTGTGTGTATTCTTCCTCCTTTTTACCCAGATGATACCATAACATTTGAGTGTTTGATACATGTAAATATATCTCTTACAGTTGCATAGAATTTGATTGTATGGATATGGAATGACTTATTCCCAAATTGGATTTTTATTAGTTCTCTTGCCGTTATGAACAGTGATGTATTGAATCCCTTTTGCAGTCATTTTGCAAGTGTGCGAGTATAGCCATAGGTTAAATTCCTAGAAGTAGATTTGCTGAGTCAAGATGGATGTGCATTTTAAAAATGTTGTTGGATATTGATGAGTTATCCTTCCTAAAGCTTGAACTCGTTTAAATTCCCGTCAGCACTGTGAGAGAGTCCATTTCTCCTTAATTCTCCCTAACACAGGGCTTTATCAAACTTTGCCTATCAAGTGGGTGAGAAGTAGTATCTAATTATGTTAATTTCACTTTTCTTTCTCAGGAGCAAGACTCGAGATTCACTTTTAATATTTTAATATGAGACTCTTAATATATTTTTTTAAATTTTTAAAAATTGAAGTATAGTTGATTTACAAAGTTGTACCAGCTCTGCTGTACACCAAAGTGACTCAGTTTTACATATATCTACATTCTTTTTTTAATATTCTTTTCCATTATGGTTTATCCCAGGAGATTGGATATAGTTCCCTCTGCTATACAGTAGGACCTTGTTGTTTCTCCATTCTAAATATAATAGCTTGCATCTACCAACCCCAAATTCCCAGTTCATCCCTCTCCCTCCCCCTGACCCCCCTTGGCAACCACAAGTCTGATCTCCATGTCTGTGGAGGCTCTTTTTTTTTTTTTTTTTTTAAAGGTGTTTTTTTGTTTTTGTTTTTGTTTTAAATTAGTTAATTTATTTATTTTGGCTGCGTTGTGTCTTTTTTGCTGCGCACGGGCTTTCTCTGGTTGTAGTGAGCGGGGGCTACTTTTCATTGTGGCACACGAGCTTCTCGTTGCGGTGGCTTCTCTCGTTGCAGAGCATGGGTTCTAGGCGCACGGGCTTCAGTAGTTGCAGCACGTGGGCTCAGTAGTTGTGGCTCGCGGGCTCTAGAGCGCAGGCTCAGTAGTTGTGGCACACGGGCTCAGTTGCTCCGCGGCATGTGGGATCCTCCCAGACCAGGGCTCGAACCCGTGTCCCCTGCATTGGCAGGCGGACTCTCAGCCACTGCGCCACCAGGGAAGCCCGGAGGCTCTTAATATATCTTAAAATACTCATTTTTTCCTTCTGTTTATATCGTTCATTTATTTTAAAAATGTTAACAGTTTATGTGAGGACATTATAGAAGTTGTGGTATATGTTGTAAAACAAACTGATTTCTTACAAACTTTATTCTTCAATCATGATATAAGAGGAATAACAAGAAAAGTTCACATTTTTTACCCGAAGTAGATTGGGGGTAAAAGTGAGCAGTGAGAACACAGGGGCTCCATTCATTTACATGTGTTAGTCTTTACAAAGACTGTAATAAATATTACTTGGTAGAGCCAACTCTCTGTTAGATGGGAGATAAGGGACAGCATGATAAACCCAAGGATATTTGGAGATTGTCGGAGGCCTGTCCCAGGTGTGTTATTTGACAGTTTATGTGAGGCTAGCTGGGTAGAGGGGAGGTGTCTCATTTAGCAGTTACACAGCTGTACGGGAGAGCGCATGTTGGAGACATACCCACATAGCTTTGCAGATGTTTGGAGTGAGCCTTCATGGGGACTGGCTGACATTTAGCACCCACAACCCCCTGTAAAAATTCCGAAGCATTAAGAGTACAGGCATGGGAAGGGTAGACTGCTAGCCAAGGCAGAAAGACTGCTGAAGGTACTCTCAGCATGACAGCAAGCTGAATGTGGAGACATTTTAATTCTAAAAGCACTTCACAGTGATTGTTAGAGATTGTCAGGATCCTGTTGATCACAAGGAGGGATGAAAAGACTGTTAGGAGTTTGTAGTTTAGGCAGTTCTATAATCTAAACAAATAAACTGGGCATTTCAGTGAATGAAAAATCATCATGTCCTTCATTCTAGTAGTCAACCCATTAACATTTATTGAGTACCAATTATTGACCAAAAGTTGCCAGTGAATAAAGGCAAAGTCTCTGTCCTCAAGGATGTGCCTTCCAGTGCTGGAAAAGTATTTGGAGAGGGATTACCTGATTTAGTTCCTGTCCAAGTTGAGTTTCCTTCTAGGAATACTGGGTTTTCTCCCTCTCAAGAATTCCAAAGATCAAAGAGAATTATTAGAAAATAAGTGAGTATTCAGAGAAAGTTAATAGATTTAAAGAATGGACAGATCAATTTTGATTACAATGTTATGAAAACTGTTAGTTTTCTAGTACGTTTTTTAAAAAGATGTGAAGTGCATTCTCATTCTTTGAGGAGAACTAATTTTATTTGAGAAGCATTCGATGTAGTGGAGTAAGCATTGACCCTGAAGTCAGGCAGCTCTGACTGTAATCTTGACCTCTCTGAGCTTCAGTTTTTCAGCTACAAGATGAGGGCTGACAAGAAACTAATATATTCATGCATATATGCTCATATTTATAGACAGTGGTCTTATCAAATATAAATTTGATAATTTACAGTAAATAATAATTTACTGTAAATAATAATTCTTGTTCAACCCACTGCTTCTGGGCACCTGAAGAACAGCTAGATTTGGCTTGAGCTGGGGATGGCCGGTCCGTCCAGGCCTTGCTCTGCTGAACCCTGAGAGCTTGTTCTCTGAGCTCCAGCAAGACTGTGTCCTGAACTAACCTGGCATGGTTTCTTCTTGCCTTTTCCATTGCAGCTATCCAGAGCTCACTTCTTCAGGTGTTAAGGGCTGAGGTGACATTCTCAGCTGACTTCTTTTTTTCTGTAGCATCTGTTACGTGGCCATCTCTGTAACTGGGATGTGCTTGTGCAGGAGTGAGTAGTGTGGACATTAAGAGGATACATTCCAGAGTCCAATTCCATGGAATGGACTTCCTGTTGCCACTTCTCTAGCTGTGGCTCTGGTCAAGTTAAACTGTCTTAATTCAACCCTATGTGTAAAATGGGAAGGTGGTAAGAGTTCCTAAGTTAGCAACTATTACACATGTTCCCAACATTTTTCACTGCTGTTGATAACACCCCGTTATTGTACAGGATACTTCATTTCAGATGACTGGCCACTGACCCTCAGGAGTTAGGGACCTAGTTCAAAAGCCTCTTTTTAAGCTCTATGAATGACACTTTTAAGAGGATTCTTCAATAAGGCTATGTCTCTAAGAATTTAACATGGAAATTCCTGCCACCTTGTGGCTAAGAAAAAATCAAAAGTTAACAGTGCCAATATTACTAGGAAATGCATGCATTTGCTTTAACCTCAAGCCTCAAATTACTAATTTACTAAAATAATACATGAGTAAAAATAATGAAAACTTAAAAAATAAATTATTAAAACCAGGAGTATGGGGCTTCCCTGGTGGTGCAGTGGTTAAGAATCCACCTGCCAATACAGGGGACACGGGTTCGAGCCCTGGTCTGGGACGATCCCACATGCTGCAGAGCAACTAAGCCCGTGTGCCACAACTACTGAGCCTGCGCTCTAGAGCCCGCGAGCCACAACTACTGAAGCCCGCGTGCCTAGAGCCCGTGCTCCGCCATGAGAGAGACCACAACGAAGAGTAGCCCCTGCTCTCTACAACTAGAGAAAGCCCGTGTACAGCAATGAAGACCCAACGCAGCCAAACATAAATAAATAAAATTTTTAAAATGAATTAAAAATATGAATTAAAAAAAAGATCAAAGAACTTTATTAAAAAACAAAAAAACAGGAGTATGTATTTAGTGTTTCTTGTTCCTGGAAGCAAGAGAGACTTGGGACTCTGGAATATCTATTCCTTCCATCTTCCAGGGATGCTCAGATAACAAAGACAGTATTCATTGGAAGATCTGTAATGGGTGACAAATAACCCTTCAGAATTTGTAGGTATTTAGTTCTCTTTTTTAGGGTTCTTTTTTCTTTTCTTTTTTTGTAGTTGGGGCTGTTTATTATCTGAGGAGCTTTTTCTAAAGATAAATTTGGCATTTTATTTTATTTTTTATTTTTTAAAATTGACGTGTAGTTGATATAACAATGCTGTGTTAATTTCTGCTGTACAGCAAAGTGACTCAGTTTTATATATATATATATATATATATATATATATATATATATATATATATATATATTCTTTTTTATATTCTTTTCCATTATAGTTTATCCCAGGACATTGAATATAGTTCCCTGTGCTATACAGTAGGACCTTGTTGTCCAGGGGGTTCTTATTTCTGGTGTGTGTTTTTTTTTGTTGGGGAATAGGGATATAGTTTATATATTGAAGCTATTATTGCATATCTTTTCATATCAGCTTGAAGATTTGTATTGGGTACACACAGAAGTGTTTGAAACAACTTGGCTGATGGCTAAAGGGAGGATATTTACCCTTAAGCTTTGAAAATTATGTAAATAGAAGATTTATTCTGGAAAAAGAAACAATAGAGCAGGTAGTGAGACAAAGAAATTTGTTGCCCGTTTTGCCATTCAGAGATAACCACTGTGAAATTTGCCATCAAGTTTGTTAGACTTTGTCCATGCATTACAACTTTTAAAATGCTAAAGATCATTCTGTAGAGTTGTGCAGGTTGTCTTTGCATTAGCTATATTTATACTATTGGTAATCTCTATCTGGTATTTCATCCCTACCACAGTCTATGTAGCTAAGTCCTCTACTGGGCATCTAGGTTGTTTGCAGTTTTTTTTGCCTTTAGAACTAGTTTAGTAATGAAGTCTTTTGTAGGTAAATATATGGGCTTTGTCCATAATTGTTTCCTTAAGATGCATCCCTGCAGTGGTATTATCAGGCTTTTGGTAATTATTGCTGAATTGTATGTCTCAGCCTCTTATTCTTGGTACAAGGAGAAAATGGAATGGTGTGACTTTTCAATAATGGCTAAGCCTCATTTTGTTAGGATCTATGAGATACCCAGCAGTGAGGTCTAGGAATAAGAAAAAGAGATTTTAGACATGGAATTTAGAGTTGAAAGGGACCATAAATCTAGGCTAATGCCAAACAACAAAATGACTTTTCCAGGGTTCCGTGGCTACTTAGTCTTCAAGCTGGGCTAGAATTTGGGTCTCTTTTTCACTGCTCAGCTCTGTATGTGTGTACCATTGGATAAATTTAACTTCTCTGGGTCTCATTTCTTCTTACTCTCTCATCCTTGAGATAAACTACTTATTCTTTCTCTCAAGGCCCTTTCAGTCCTACACTGTGATCTATCCCAATAAACTTAGCAATGTAATTAAGAGCTACCAGCTAGCAAAACTACTCACCATCTTCTGAATGACTCTTAAAATTGCATCAGAGCAGAGTCAAGTAATGATGAGAAACAGCAGCCTGGGTAATACACATGTGGGATAAACATCCTTGAGTTCTGTTGAGCTGAACGCATATGTTTTGAGTAATTATGATGACAATTGTTGATCACACGTCTTGCATGTACAGTAGGATTGGTGAAAATACTATTAAGGTTTCCCCTGAACTCAGCAGACCACCAAATGGTATAGCTGAATATTAAGCTTTGTGCATAGAAAGGTTATAGTGGTTGACTTAAAATTCAGAAACTTGGAATCTTCAGTCATGAGAAAGTCATTGCTTGCAGTTAAGTTACTCCTGTACCTTCAGCCAGCTGTGTCCAAGTTTGGAGCACTGTGGGCTGAGGGGTTGGGAACCCTGCTTCCTTGGCAGTTAGCAGTGGGATATACACAGTACGTGCTGTCTGCTCTCTGACAGGAGCAGCCTGAGCTTAGAGCCTTTGGGACCCAGACTGCGCACTGGGTCCTGGAGCCCTGTGCTATCTGACCTCCCAAGTGAGAGAATCTTTTCTTTTCCCCTCCAAGAAATCTTTTTAAAGCAGCACAGTGAAGTTTGGAATTACAGTTTATGCCAATTTGAGAGAGTTGTTTCTTGGGACACACATGACCTTATCTGGATAGCCCCAGAATACATAAAAGGATCTGGTGACTTACATGTTTATCTCTGTTTATTCCCATGGAGAAGGACGTCTGTCTGCCTGCCTCTCTCACTCAAGAAAGAAGCTAATTACTTTTTTTGGTAACATTACTGACTTAATTCCAGAATCAAACTTTACTTACCCTCTTCTGAAGCTGGCAGTACTCAATTTTATAGTGGGAAAGGAAGTTACTATGGACTGTATTGCCTTTTATGCCTGTAGGTATAGTTGATTCCTACATTGGGCTTGGCTTTCTTTATGTCTCTGAAAGAACCTTCAATGATCTGTTTCTTTGGGCTTTTAAAGGTTTAAAGTTGCTTTGAATGGGGAATTCCTTGGTGGTCCAGTGGTTAGGACTCTGTGCTTTCACTGCTGAGGGCACTGGTTCGATCCCTGGCTGGGGGACTAAGATGCCACAAGCGGCCTAGGGTAGGCAAAAAAAAAAAAAAAAAAGGTTACTTTGAACGAATATCTAATTGGTTGAAACTTCTGTAATTCCAACTTCCTGTAATAAATATACATCATTGATATTAATAAAATCTCTCAGCTGTTGTCTTCCTTTAGCAATAGCCAAAATATTTTAGGGCCCTTAATCCACATATTCCTTAAGAAAAAAGAGGAGAGGGAAGAAGCAAGGGAACATGTGTTAACTTAAGGTTCTTGTATCAGGGCATTGGTAAAACAAGTTTTGCTGTGTGCCTGCAATCACCTGTGAAGCTTATGAAAAGAATGCCATCTTTAGCTACTTTTTAAAAATTGAAGTATAGTTGATTTACAATGTTGTGTTAACTTCTGCTGTATAGCAAAGTGATTCAGTTATATATACATTAGAAAAGAATGCCCTCTGATACAAAAATCACGTGGAAATATCCCAAGATGTATTGTATTTGGAAAAAAAGCAAGTCACAAGACTATGTATATCATGATCTTAGTTATGCTTTTAAAGAGGGTACTGAACACATACACACCTGTGTGAACATATGGAAAGAACTGGTCCGTTTGCAGAAGTTATCACAGTTAACAGTTACTCTGGGAAGGGTCTTGGAGGGTTGGTGATGGTGACAGAAATATCTTGATACTTTGTTTTCCTGTATGATTGGGATCTTTTCTAATAAGAGTTCATTCGTGTGCAAGGCACTGTAGGACAGTGATGGAACAGGGGATTGGAGTGAGAAAGGGCAGGATTCTGGGTCCTAAGAACATTGGTATGCCTTGTCTGGTTGCTTGGGTCTGCCGTGCAGTTTCATGGTTTTGGTACCCTTTTTGGTGCTGGGACTATCTCCCCCTGCCACCCTCTCCATCCAAGTCAAAAATGGAAAGATCTCCAGATAAGGAAAGCAGTATGTGAACCAGAAATGATCATTCTGAGCAACTAGACAGAGAGCATTTCATGCCTGTGTTTCTGTCCCTGCCTGGATTGAACTCGGGGCCCACTGGAGCACCATCTGAGCAAAGAATCTGAGTAAACCTAGAGAAAGTGTGACGCCTTTTTTTTTTTTTTAATTTTATTGTGCACTGGGAGTGTGTATTATTAGGATTATGTCTGTGTGTGCTTTTGAAACCTTGGTGATATCGTCTGTCCACTTTTTACTGAGTTTTTCACTTTTAGAATAGGTAGGTAAGCTAGAACACAACAGTTTGGATGACTGTTATAAACAAGGTAAGTAAAAGGTGCCAGACATGAGAGATTACATGTCTACTCATATATATTTATATAGAAATTTAAACAGGCAAAATTAATCTATGGTGTGAGAAGCCTAGGGGAGGGGCAGTTACTGGAAGGAGGTACTGGTTGGTGGGGCTCCTGGGACACTGGTGTGTCTTAGTTCTGCATCTGGATATGCATGTTCACCTTGTGAAAATTCATTGAGATGTATGCTTAAGATTGGGTACTTTTCCATAATAAGCTTCAAAAATGAAAAAACAAAAGTAAACTCTCAAAATAGATGAATGGATGCATGGATGGATGGACGGTTAGATAGGTGAGGTAGAAAACAGCTTCATTTGGTTTTTCTGGCCCACTACCACCCCTGTCTCTCTGCCCCAAATGAAATCATAAACTCCACAAGGGCAAGACTGCTTACTCCCTTGGGGACTGGCTCATAATAGGTATTGAGAATTTATAGTGATTGATTAACTGAGTATTAAATCCTACCCATCTCCGTTGAGTAGCTTAGAGATTTTTGTCCTTTGATTCTTTTTTGTTTTTAAAATATTTATTTGGCTGCACTGCATCTTAGTTGCAGCATGTGGGATCTAGTTCCCTGACCAGGAATCAAACCCGGGCCCCGTGCATTGGGAGCGTGGAGCCTTTTTTTTTTTCTTTTTTAAAGAAGATGTTGGGGGTAGGAGTTTATTAATTAATTTATTTATTTTTGCTGTGCTGGGTCTTCGTTTCTGTGCGAGGGCTTTCTCTAGTTGTGGCAAGCGGGGGCCACTCTTCATCGCGGTGCGCGGGTCTCTCACTATCACGGCCTCTCTTGTTACGGAGCACAGGCTCCAGATGCGCAGCCTCAGTAGTTGTGGCTCATGGGCCTAGTTGCTCCATGGCATGTGGGATCCTCCCAGACCAGGGCTCGAGCCCGTGTCCCCTGCATTTGCAGGCAGATTCTCAACCACTGCGCCACCGGGGAAGCCCGGGAGTGTGGAGTCTTAATCACTGGACCACCAGGGAAGTGTCCATGTCCTTTGATTCTTAAAATATTTTAAATATTTGTATTTAAGAGGTTGAAGTAAGGGAGGTGTATATTCGTTACATCCTTTCCATTCTGATTTGGAAAAACTGGCCAGGATGAGGACTGCCCACTCCTCTCTTGCTGTGCCGGTGCTCATAGGCTGTTACTGACCTTATAAGTAATAGCTTAGTCAAGAGTGGGGTTTTTTTTTGTTTTTCTTTTTTGTTTGTTTCTTTGTTTTGTTTTGAGGTTTTTTTGGCTGCACCATGCGGCTTGTGGTATCTTAGTTCCCCAACCAGGGACTGAACTCAGGCTCTCAGCAGTGAGAGCACCGAGTCCTAACCACTGGACCACCAGGGAATTCCCTAGTCAGGGTTCGGCAAAGTGTTTTTTTTACTTTATTGGTAGATGGCAAATATGTTCCCTTTGGAAACTTGTTGGTCTTTCCTATGTGTCCTTCAAAGGAAAAGTGCAGGTTGTGGCGGGGTGGGGAGTGTTATGTGTGTTCTGGGTTTGCTACTTCTTCAGTGGCTTTATTCAGAAGTTTTAGAGCCAGTAATCCTGAGTGGATTAGGTGGGTATTGCTTTGCTGAAAGGTTTGTTTTATAGCTCGGTTCCTCTTCCCACCCCCTGCTCCTTGTCAACTTTCAGAGCGTTAGACAAACTGAATGGATTCCAGCTGGAGAACTTCACACTGAAAGTGGCCTACATCCCTGACGAAATGGCTGCCCAGCAGAACCCCTCGCAGCAGCCCCGAGGTCGCCGTGGGTTTGGGCAGAGGGGCTCATCGCGGCAGGGGTCTCCAGGATCCATGTCCAAGCAGAAACCGTGCGACTTGCCTCTACGTCTGCTGGTTCCCACCCAATTCGTTGGAGCCATTATAGGAAAAGAAGGTGCTACCATTCGGAACATTACGAAACAGACCCAGTCTAAGTGAGTATTCCTGAGTGTGTGGGGGGCCTTCATGCTTTCCCCTTTGGATCTTAATAACAGAGTGGGTTGTCTTGGTACTTTGTGTCCTTCTGAACATGGTAGTGATCCCTTCTTGTATGGTACTTGGGAATCCGGAAAATCTTTGTGATTTGATATCCTTTTTATTTTTAATAATAAATAAAATAAATGTATTTGTTTATTTATGGTTGCAGTGGGTTGCACGTGGGCTTTCTCTAGTTGCGGTGAGCGGGAGCTACTCTTCGTTGCGGTGCACGGGCTTCTCATTGCGGTGGCTTGTCTTGGTGTGGAGCGCGGGCTTCAGTAGTTGTGGCTCGAGAGCTCTAGAGCGCAGGCTCAGTAGTTGTGGTGCACGGGCTTAGTTGCTCCGCGGCATGTGGGATCTTCCTGGACCAGGGTTCGAACCCGTGTCCCCTGCATCGGCAGGCGGATTCTTATCCACCGCACCACCAGGGAATTCCCGTGTTCATTTCATATAAACCTGGGGCTAAACCTTAATCTCAAAGGGAACTTCAGATTTTCACACATGAATGGAAAACAAATGATACTTAATCCACTCCTGATGAGGGGGGCCCTGATAAACAAAAGGGCAGCTTCTAGGTTCTCTGCTCCCCCATCTCCACTCTGACCTTCAGTGATAACTGCCTTCAGTGCTTTTGGAAGTAATTTTCTGGGTCCAATACAGAGATAGTTTTTCAGTCTTGCTTTACTTCAGTGAAGAATCATTCAGCTATGGTCCATAGTTATCCTGTGTTTAAGCCATGTAGTTAGAATGGTTGTTTCTTTAGGCTTTTGTTTGATAGTTTTAATTTGCAGATTTTAAGGAATTAGAAGATTCTCCATCAAACCTTGGCGCTAACTTTTTAGGAGTAGAAAGCAGGAGCTATTTGTTTTTATTTACCACTGTAGCCCCAGTGGTGGGCATGTTGCCTTATATGTAGGTGGGTCTCATATTTGTCAAATGAGTGAAATAACTCTATGTGAATTATATTTAATGCCCTTAAAATATATCTAAGGTACTTTCTCAATTTTGAAGCTCCAGTGATTATATATTCATTGTTTTGCTTTAGTAACCATCCTGTTTGCTTTAGTAACCATCCTGTTATGCTGTAGTGAAGATTTTGACCCAAAGAAACTTGGTAATGAACTCTGTCCTCACCCTTAGTTCTGTAAATTGCTACCAGGCACACCTCTGGGACAGCTGCTGCCATATTTCCTGAAGAACTGTGGGTGTATTGGGGAGAAGAGGCTGTGTGTACAAATCTCTCTTGTGTCATTCTATAGGAAAGGGTAGGGAAATGGCCCCTGGGCCAGCTACAGAGATGACTGTGGATCATTTTGCTTTTTAAATTTAGTAAGAAAAATTATTATTTTGTGTGGTTCAAGGAGTTAAGCAGTCTTTTTCAGAAGGTGTGACTATACCTTGTGCTGTGTATATCTTGCCTATGTGTTTGTTCCAACAGGCTTAAGAGGCTATCCATGTTCATCACAGGCACCATGCCTGCCTTGAGCTGGCTGACTCATTTCTCACACAGAAACAAACGAACTGTGTCTACTGGTGGTTGCGTACCCACTCCCCTATGGAGTGACATCTGGTCCTGCCTTCCCCTGCTTTGAAGCAGGAGTTGCTGGGTGCTGGTTACCTTTGTGCAAACTCAGTGGCTTTGACTTCATAATGTAGAGTGTGGGGAAGACAAGTGAACCATAGCCTAATCGGTTTTCATCTTAAATTTGCCTGGTTTTAATATTAAAATTTAAGGGCTTCTTGCTTCCCTTGATTCCCCGTTACCTGCAGAAACTGATCATTCAGTGGTTTACCTTCCTTGTCACATGGCAGATTAAAGTTGTTCCTTTTAAAGCTACTCATTTCCTTGTAGGGGGAAAGAGCTTCTGTGATTTAAATTTCACTGTTTGTTTTATTTAAGCAGGAAGATGGAGGATGGAGAGGGAAGGGAAGCAATTTTTGTTGCATCCGATGATTCACTTGCAGCTCTGCCAGCGGATTTAATTAGCTCTTGCCCCTGAAACTAGTCATTATCAGATCTTCTATTTCTGGAATGGCCTCGCAGGGCTACCCTAATCTGTAAAGCAACATCACCTTCTCTCAGACCTCAGAGTTTAGTCATCCTTAACACAGTGAGCAGGTGGAAATAAACCGGGAGGAGGGAGATTAACATGTTACCTACTAGCAGAGAGACAATACAGTGATGGGGGATTGAAACCAGTGACTGGAAAGATGGTTCCTGAGATCAGAACTGTTATCTAAGATACTTTTTTTTTTTTTTTTTTTTTTTTTTTTTGGTGGTATGCGGGCCTCTCACTGTTGTGGCCTCTCCCGTTGCGGAGCACAGGCTCCGGACGCTCAGGCTCAGCGGCCATGGCTCACGGGCCCAGCCGCTCCGCGGCACGTGGGATCCTCCCGGACGGGAGCACGAACCCGTGTCCCCCGCATCGGCAGGCGGACTCTCAACCACTGCGCCACCAGGGAAGCCCTAAGATACTTTTTTAATTGGTTATTTCTAGATATCCCTTATTGGTTTCACTTCTACATTGCCCTAATATTTAGTTACAGATTTTAATTCTGAGATAAATCTTCAGTTTTCAATCAGACATTTAGGAAAATGAAATCCAGGCCTTGATTTTATTGGCAGGATGAAGTGGTCCTTCTCATGACCGTGAGTTACGCAGCTCTTCATCTAGTGTTTGAGTGGCCAAGGGAACTCACCAGTACTTAATTTTCCCTGAACACATTTTTTTTTGATAGTTGATTTTCTTTCTTGTACTTTTTAAACAGAAGACTTATTTTTGTATTTAATTCAAAACGTACAAGTATGTACATTAAAAAAATAAAAACAAAGAGCTAATCTTCATCTAACCCCCAAGGTGACCATTGTTAAGTTGGGGATAAGTCTTTACAGGACTCGTTCCTTGGACCTACTAACATGTGTAGCTTTAAATGAGAAATCATACCATGGTATGTATTGCATTTTTTTTCACATAAGATCAAGGACCTCTAACTATGTTGGCACCTGTAATTTAACCCCATGGTTTCGAACAGCTGTATAGTATGGATGTAGTGTTATTTAACTGTTTCTTCCTGAGAGGTATTTCAAAGGTGATTCCAACTTTCTTTCTGTTACAAATAGTGCTGCAGTGAACATTCCCGCACTAGTGACTTTCAAGCAGTGTTGGTCCCCTCTGTGGACGTTCAGCAGTGTCTGGAGACATTCTTGTTTGTCACATCTGGATGAGAGGGGGTGCTGCTGGCATCCAGTGGGCAGAGGCCAGGGATGCTGCTGGACCCTACAAGGCACGAGACGGCCTCCACAGCAAAGCACTAGTCTGATCCGAAAGGTCAATAACTGCAAAGGGTGAAAAACACCCGTCTTGGCCCATGTATGAGACTACATCTGTAGGAGGCGTTACGAGAAGTAGGATTCTTAGGTCAAAAAATCATAAGCAGGGCTTCCCTGGTGGCGCAGTGGTTGAGAGTCCGCCTGCCGATGCAGGGGACGCGGGTTCGTGCCCCAGCCCGGGAAGATCCCACATGCCGCAGAGCAGCTGGGCCCGTGAGCCATGGCCGCTGAGCCTGCGCGTCCGGAGCCTGTGCTCCGCAACGGGAGAGGCCACAACAGTGAGAGGCCCGCGTACTGCAAAAAAAAAAAAAAAAAGATCATAAGCAGCTCAGCTCTGATAGGTCCTGGCGGTTTGCTCTGTACTCTGCACCGAACCAGAAGGGTGGCCATGCCCAGATGCGCATCCTCTTGCCAGCACTTGATTTCATCCATTAACATGCTCGCAGGCCTAGAAGAAAATGACACCTTGTTTTAATGACCAGTGAGGTGGAACATCATTTTGTGTTTATTGACCATTTGCTTTTCTTTGAAGTGGAATTGCCACCTCTTTGGGTTCCATTCCCATCATCACTATTGGTTATGCACTTTCCCCTCTCAAGGAGGCAAAACGTAGAAAGAGCCCTGCCAGAGGAAACAGGAGCGAAATCCCCACGCGTGACGGGTGGTGGACATACAGTATAGAATCAGGAGTTCCACCTGGCTTGTGGAATTCCAGCTCCAGTCCTCTTGGCTTGTGTTCCCGTCCCCCTTGGTTTTAGAGCAGAAGAAAGCCTTTTGTTTGAACCCAGGCTCTCGGACGTGAGATGTTTGACCTGTGGCACCTAAAAGGAAAATTAAGCACATGCAGCTTGGGCAGAATGAAAAGATGCCCCTGCGTGAGCAAAGAGAGGGGAGTACTTCTGGAATTAAATTAAAATTGGTCTCATCCGTGGTGACAGCTTATCGAGACTTGATGCTTTTGAGGGGAGTGAGTCATCCACTCTTTGCCCAGAAGTGCTGTGACTTCAAAGTTGGTAATTACAGACTCTATTGTGAATACATGCTTACAGCTCTTGTTTTCCTCTCTCTTTGTGCCCACCGGAAGAATTGATGTCCATCGTAAAGAGAATGCAGGTGCTGCTGAGAAGTCAATTACTATTCTCTCTACCCCTGAGGGCACTTCTGCGGCTTGTAAGTCTATTCTGGAGATTATGCATAAAGAAGCTCAAGATATAAAATTGTGAGTAAAGAGGATTACCCCGTGAAGAGGTTGATATTTACACTGTCTTATTTTGGAATTCTGTGACACAGTTCTTGGGAATTGCCAACAAAGAAAGAGAAATACTGTCCCAAAGAGCGACAGAGGGTTGGCACTGTTGATTTTGTTATACAGCATAAGTCTTTTAAATACTTTGTTTTCATTCATGTTTGGATATGTTGTGAGTGGTGTAATGGAGAAAGTCTAGCTGTAAAAGAAGGCAGCTGGGTGTCACAGGAAGCTCACCTAAGGTCCAAGGAGTATCCCCGGGATTTACCCAAAGCAGGGACCCCAAATCCTCACTCGTTCACGTGGGGCTCGTTGGAGCTCTGTCCATGTCTGCCCAGCCTACCCTGCGGCAGCAGGGAATATGGAGGTGGGGAAATCCCTACTCTTGGGCTACGGTAAACTGGAGATTGATTGGAGCGTTTCAGGTTGAAACTCTAAATATCTTTTGCACAGGAACCTTGAGCAGAGGTTGGGTTCTCTGCTGCTTGTAGCGTCCAGCACAGTGGTGTGCTGAAAGTAGGATCCAGAGTAAGATGCTGGACTTAGCTTGGGGACCTAATGACTAGCATTTAATTTGTAGGGACCTTTGAAATATATTACATATATTTTAATTATAAGGTATTATATGTTGCTGTATTATAAGATTAACATTCTTTTTTAGTACAGAGAAAAGTAAAGAAAAAGCCCACCATGCAGATAACCCCAATGACATTTTAAACAATGCTACATATATGACTTGGAAATTCAGAAAGGTACAAAATGAAAAGTGAAAGCCGTCCCTTCTTGCTCTTATACTCTTCCCCCAAGGTGTAACTACTGTTGAGTTTCTTCTGTTTCCCTCTATAAGTTGTGCATGTTACCCCCAGGAGTGTGTTTTAAAATTCTTCTGAAATCACACTGGTTTGCAGTTGTACATGGTGTTCTGGTACTCAGGGTTTCAGAATATGGGTTTGAGTAAGGTGTTTTCAAAGGGCTAACAGAATCCATTTTGGGAAGACATTCCCTGAGATGAATAAGAGAAAAGTTTTAAAAATTAACTCCTACCCAAATACTTGTCAGTGTTGCTTCACCCCCTCTATTCATGCATTGCTAGAATGTAGGCTAATGGTCAGCAAGCTTTAAACTATACCTAGCAGAATTCTTCCTACATGGTAGGTAGGAAGTAAATGTTTAATGAATGAATATTGTCTTTTTACCCTACGGTAGGTTTACTTACCCTGATTTGATGGCCTTTTTTTTTTTGGTTTGTTTTTTTCTTTCTTTACAGCACAGAAGAGATTCCCTTGAAGATTTTAGCCCATAATAACTTTGTAGGACGTCTTATTGGTAAGGAAGGAAGAAACCTTAAAAAAATTGAGCAAGACACAGACACTAAAATCACAATATCTCCGTAAGTGCTGGCTTGCTTTCTTTTGAATCAGAAAACTTTCACACACCGTTTCTAAGCTGTAGGTTATATATTAAGCATTTTACAACTCTTGGAGCTGGCCTGTACCACCATACTTATACTTCATTTCTCAAACTGAGTCTACGGCCTGCTGTTTCTAACTCATAGTGAAAGTATTATCTGTTCCCACTAAAAAGGCAGGATGCACTAAATACTTTACATTCATATTTCCTAGCTGAAGTCTTGGTCAGGTTTTCTGGCATATACTCCCAAAGTTGGAATATATAACCCAGTGTATTATGCATTGCTGTGTAACAAATTATCCCAACACTGGACCGCTGACGACAAGGGTAAGCACTGACTGCTCACCTAGTTTCTGTGGGTCAGGAATTCAGGAACAGCTTGACTGGGTGGTTCTGTTTGGGGATCTCTTGATGTTGCTGAGAAGTTGATGCCGGCTCTTGGAGTGAGGCCTCAGCTCCTCACCTCCTGGGCCTCTCCACAGGGCTGTTTGCGTGTCTTAAAGACACGGCAGCTCTCTTCCCTCAGAGTGAATGATCTAGGAAAGAGCAAGACGGAAGCGGCAATGTCTTTTATAACATAGCCTCGGAAGTCACACTTTTTTTTTTTTTTTTTTGCGGTACGCGGGCCTCTCACTGTTGTGGCCTCTCCCGTCGCGGAGCACAGGCTCCGGACGCGCAGGCTCAGCGGCCATGGCTCACGGGCCCAGCCGCTCCGCGGCATGTGGGATCTTCCCGGACCGGGGCACGAACCCATGTTGCCTGCATCGGCAGGCGGACTCTTAACCACTGCGCCACCAGGGAAGCCCATGAAGTCACACTTTTTACCATTTTTCTATTGTTGTTGACATGTTGGCTCTAGTTAGTGTGGGAGGAGACTGCCCATCCCTGGGGAGTGGGGATTTGGAGGCTGGCCCCATGCCTAGGGCCGTGAATGCCCTGAAATTATATGAAAAGGCCTTTGTCTTCTGAGGGTGACTTTCCTTCATTTCCTTCAGAGTACCCCAAAAAGTCGAAAAATAGTAGAGAAAGACTGGGGCAATATGTTCACGTAGTAAGAAGTTTTCAAAGAAGGGGGTGGAAAGGAAGTGGGAGAGTTGTGCTTTGTGGGAAAGAAAGGAAAAAACGCAAAGTGGTAAAAATAACAAATGATCCTACCCGGTCTTGAATTTTATGCTCAGAAAGGGGAGGGTTTTAATAGAAAATAATCTTAAAATCTATTCTGGAAGCAACTATTTTAAAAATTGTAACAAAATGCTTGGCAGGGGAGAGGTGGGTTGAGCCTGGAGATGAGACATATACTTGTTTAAGTAGTCTAAGACAAATCATCTTCATTGTGTAGATGTCTATATTTTTAGTGAGTTTAGGAAGAAGTTAAGGAAAAATATCCTATTCATCTGGCTCAAGTCTAGCTTGAGACATTTTGCTAGTAGTGAAAATGAGAATTTTTTTTTTTTTTTTTTGCGGTACGCGGGCCTCTCACTGTTGTGGCCTCTCCCGTTGCGGAGCACAGGCTCCGGACGCGCAGGCCCAGCGGCCATGGCTCACGGGCCCAGCCACTCCGCGGCACGTGGGATCCTCCCAGACCGGGGCACGAACCCGCGTCCCCTGCATCGGCAGGTGGACTGTCAACCACTGCGCCACCAGGGAAGCCCGAAAATGAGAATTTTAACCTTAGGAATATGAAGGGGAGCTGTCTCAATATTCTATATCCTTTCCATCCGTATATTTAGTCTTATTTCCATGGTAAGTATCTCCCACTGGTTTCCCTTCAAGGCTGTTGACTGGCTCAGGCTTATGTGGTCTCAGATGTCATCTGAATGGATTTTGAAACTTCAACAGGAGCTGAGTCAAGCAGGGAGTTTCTGAATATTGCTGTTGCATTCTAACTTTTTAGTTGTCTAAATGGTCATCGAGGGACTATTTTTAAAATTTAGTCAAAATGGATTGATTTGTATTTATTTCCTGAATTATTATTTCCTACGTCAATCTAAATTCTAAAATTACCGTCAAAAATAAGTTTAGACACGTGAATTCTGGCTTGCCCTTTTGGAATATTTCTGTGCTTATTCCTTGCTTGGCGACCCAGAAAATGCAATTGCATGAGAATGCCAGTTAACACCTCGAATTGGTCAGTGCAGACTAGGAACATACTTATTAAAGGTTATGTTCATTTGGTTCTTGGTTTCCACTAAAACTGTAGATTTCCTCCGATCATTTTCTTTACATTTCACTGTTAAATTGTGAAAATAGTTCACCTTAAGTGGTCAAGAAGTGCACTCTATTTAAAACATGGACTTAATCGAACTGTGTACACTCAGCGATGTTTATTGAGAAGGTGGGAGGGGCAGTATTTTCTTCTCTCATGCAGTTTTACAATTCTTGGAGTCATGTCTTTTGGGGCTTACTCATCTTGCATCATGTCTAACCACCCACTTTCACATATTGCCAGCCTCCACAGTTGGGTTTTTTTTTTTTTTTTTTTTTTTTTTTTTTTTTTTTTTTTTTTTTTTTTTTTTTGCGGTAGGCGGGCCTCTCACTGTTGTGGCCTCTCCCCTTGCGGAGCACAGGCTCCGGAGCACAGGCTCAGTGGCCATGGCTCACGGGCCTAGCCGCTCTGCGGCATGTGGGATCTTCCCAGACCGGGGCACGAACCCGTGTCCCCTGCATCGGCAGGCGGACTCTCAACCACTGCGCCACCAGGGAAGCCCCACAGTTGGGTTTTAATTGCCATCTGTGGCTGGGCTATTACTTACTGTCTTCCTCCTATAATTTCCAGTCTTTTTCTTTCCCCTCTGTTTCAATCTGCAGGTTGCAGGAACTGACGCTGTACAATCCAGAGCGCACCATTACGGTTAAAGGCAGTGTGGAAACATGTGCCAAAGCCGAGGAAGAGATAATGAAGAAAATCAGGGAGTCTTATGAAAATGATATTGCTTCCATGAATGTTAGTTTTAATATGAAGGAAACGTCTTTATTTTGATGAACAATCAAAAGATGTTTTCAATTGCATTAACATTGATTCCTTTAAGGGTGTCATTGTTAGATGTGGTTTCTAATTGATTTTTAGCACCTCGGTGAGTGCCCTGGGATAGTTGGGAAGACGCAGACTTTGACATCAGGCTTGGCTATCTCTGTGATTTTAGCCAACTTTGAGCCTTAGCTTCCTTACCTGTGAGGTAAGGCTAACACCTCCCTTAAAAAGGTTAATCTCTCCCATACCATGTGAGTTGGAGGGAGATGATAGTATTATAGGAATGTGGGCTTTAGAGGTCTGTGAACTGGGTTTGAATCCCAGCTCAACCATTTATTAGCTGTACCTCTATTCTCTTGGACAACTTATTTGGTCTCTCTGAGCACCAGTTTCCTCATCTGTAAAATGGGGCTACTGCCTACATGGCATGCTTACTAGGATTATAATAGATACAGTGCATATAAAAGCTACTGTTATGAATACAAATTTAAAATTTGGTTACTCATAAACCTTGGAGATAACAGAGTTTCAAATGACAAAACAATCTGTGTAGTGCAAGTGCATTGCTGACATTCCTTAGTGGATGGAATGGTGCAGAAAATGCAGCATTTCCAAAGTCTATCTTGAATTTTCAAGTAAGTGATTAAAAAACAGTTCCTCAGTTGGGCCTGTCATCTGAAACATTACACCTAAAAGAAGGGAAAATGTAAACATGATATTACCTTTGTGAGGACAGCCTGGAATGCTAATCATGTTACCCCTCATGACTGCTGCCTACCTACCGTCCTTCACATTATCACTGCTCATCCAAATGTTTCAGAGTTGCCTGGGGGTAAATTCAGCCCCATAGGCCTTTAAAAAAGATTCTTGAGTGTGCTCAAGTCTGAACTCTGTAGTCCCCACCTTATTTCCTTAACCCTTATCAAATTAAGCCAAAACAAAATCCCATTTCTGGCTCCTGGATCCATTCCAAAGATAGGTTTAATTGTAGAAGACATGGGGATGGGACCTGATTTCCAAAGGGCTTGATTTTGTTTTGGGTCTTTAGACTTATGACTGCCAAATTTTTTCCGTGGCGTAAAGATCTCTTAATATCTGCTATTTGGTTTTCTCTTCAATGCACAAATCTTGTTTGCTTGTTTCTTCAATTAATGCAAGATTTTCAGTCTCTATTTACTGTGTGCCCAGAGTGTACGGATTACATATATGTCTGAGCGCTGTGAGCTGGTCGTAAAGGCAAGAAAGCTGTGTTCCCTGCTTTGAGGAACCTAGCATGGCTTCAGGTCAAAGAGGAGGCAGACGGCACATGGATTTTAAAATATCAAGAATTATAAACAGACATAACCTACATACTCAAGTATAATCACATGGAACATCTGCTTTGTTCTAAAATTTGAGTCATAAAATGAGGTCACAGTCTGGATATTATCACATATAAATGCTCACTTACACTTGATCTTGTAATTGTAAAATGAAGGGACCTTTTTACCATTGCAGCTTCAAGCACATTTAATTCCTGGATTAAATCTGAATGCCTTGGGTCTGTTCCCACCCACTTCAGGGATGCCACCTCCCACCTCAGGGCCCCCTTCAGCTATGACTCCTCCTTACCCACAGTTTGAGGTAAGACAATGTGCCTTGGCTTTCTTTATGGTTGAGGGGGATGAAGTCAAGGGGACACAGTCAGACTTTGTTGCCCTTGAGTAGTGTGACATTAAATGCTAATTGGGAAAAATCTTAATGTGAAACCTGGTCCCCGTGTGATCTCTCATCAGTTAGGAGCCAGCACAGGCTTTTCAATTCTTGTCACTAAACCTTCTTATCTTTGCAGAGTAGACCCGTGAGTTATTTCTTTTGAAGTTCTTGAGTAGTAGGGTTGTTAATGTATGTTTTCAGATATCAAAGGAAAAGTTTGAGACTTTGAGGAGGGGGGAAGAGGTTAGTTGTTTTTAAATGTTGAAGGAAAGGATTTTTAAAAGGCTTCCTTCATCTTGAACTTTACCTGAAAGTTTACTGCTTTGAAAGGTCAGTAGAGACTAGACACGTTTTCCACTTTGAATGTTTGTACTTATTAAACAGCTCAGGCAGTCGTGCCCACAAATCTATTGTGCATGTGTGTATTTGTGTGCAAACATTAAACAGCTTTTATTTGTTTTGTAAACAGGTGGATTATTAAGAAATAATCCTTATTTTTATATTTGCTTTTTAAGAGTAGCATTTTTCCTGAGGTCAGAAATAGGAGACCAGTGATAGTATGAAAATAAATGCAGCCTAGCAGACACGTATACAATAATTTTTTTTGAAAGAAGTGCACAATTCAGTTGCATCAACAATAATGACTGGAGGTAGACACTCATGTGAAATAAAGTTCACATTCTAGGATCTTCCTTCTTGAATTTGTTTTTACATCTCTCCCTTCCTGTTTGGCTCTCGTATCACATAAAGTTGTGAGTGGTACCTGCTACACCAAATTTAGGGAAATGTCCAGGGAGAAAAGGTGGGGGACTCCATTCTCTCAGTGCCTAGAATACATGTAGAGTAAAATGCAACTGGAGTTCTACGGAGAACACAGATCGCTGAGATTGTTCATGTTTTTTATCCCCATGAGAATGAGAATTTCCTTTGCCTGTTCTTGAAGCTGCCAGGCTGTCGGGTGTGCTTAGCTTTTGCCATGGGCTTGCAGTGTGTGTGTTTCTGCCTTTGCTGTCGGCGACGTTTGCATCTTCCCCTGCCCCTCATCTGCCACTTCAAACCTCTTTGGGTAAAAACCATGTAACAAAGCCCATTAATCTAAAGATAGACATCAGAATTTCATATCAAGTGTGAACAGATTGATGATGTGTTTTATAAAGCTTTGCACCACAGCTAAAGGTGATGTGAAGTGGCTGAGGTGTTTGTACCTTGGTGCTAAAGGGGAGGGGTGTAAAGACAGAAGAGCCAGTTCTGTTTGTGTTAGTCTCCTCTTCTTCGCTCTGGGTTTCTTTTCTTACCCACGCAGTGAAGAAACTGAGATAAATGAATTATCTCTAAGGACTCTTCTTTCAGGTCAAACATTACTAGTTTTTACAGAGTTCGATTTTGTTTCTTACAAATTGAAAGTTTGCAGCAACCTGCGTTGAGCAAATCTATTGGTGCCATTTTCCCAATAGCATTATTTTTAATTAGGTATGTACATTTTTTAGACATAATGCTACTGCACACTTAATAGACGACAGTTGTATACAGTATAAACATAACTTATATGCACTGGGAAACAAAAAACTTGGTGCGACTCACTTTATTGTGATACTCGCTTTAATGCAGTGGTCTGGAACTGAACCTGCAATGTCGCTGAGGTATGCCTGTATTTAAAAACTGGGTTAGAGAATTAAAGGTTGGCAGGTGTTTGCTCTCAGCACTCTATGATACTCCTCCATTGCATTTACAGCTGCTGATGAGAAGCCTACTGTTCTGCAGAAGCTCTCACAGAGAAGTCAGGTTACTCACTAAGATAGTCTCTTTATCCTTGATTCCTGTAGGTTAGCAGCAAATCTCTGCTTTTACTTTAAATATATATTGCCTGGCAAGGAGTAGGTTTTCATGACTAAATGGTTCAGAGACTATTTTCATGTATTGCTTCCTCTTTTAGAGTTTCTTTTTTTTTCTACACGTGTTTTCTCACTTCTGCTTTGTAACATGAAAGTAGAATTGATGCATCCTGTCTTTGGATAAATCCCTTGTCGCTGTTCTAGTCCAGAATTTTGCCCATGCCTCCTCCTAAAACATACTCTTCTTCCTGGAACCTGCCAGGTTGATTTTTCCCATAGAGCCAAAGAGTGGGTTCTTCCAACAGACAAAAGTCTCTACTTCCTGCCTGGCAGCTGGCTTACGCAGTACTTCATTGGCAAACTTCAAGTTTATAAATGACAGGAAATGCTCCTTTCAGAAATGCTCAAACAGTAGGGAAGACGCGTTTGGCAGCTAGTGAGCAGAGTAAGAGCTGGAATTGGCATCACACACAACAACATCCATAGCTGGATGGTCTCGGCAGCTTGCGTTGGGGTTGGGAGATGTTAGTTCAGGCACCGTTGTCTCCATAATTCTGATAGCGTCCTCGGAGTCTCCCCAAGTCTCTAGAACAATAGTGTAATCTGAAAATTGCTAACTTGGCTGCTTATGGAAGAGGCAAGGAAGGTGAACACTTCTTCTTAGGCCTTACCTAGTTTGAAGTGCTCTTTAAGAAACAAAATATAATTTGAAAGGGATTGTTAGATCAAATGACTCTCATGGAGTCTTGTAGTCGTACTGTTTAGGATTTCTTACTGTGGGTGCAGCTCTTTTGTTAGTAAACAACTTCAAAGTAAGTAACTCGTTGCATATATTATCTCTGAGAGGTCTTGGTTACTTAGTTATAGGGAGAAACTTCCTTTGCTTTTTTTTTAAACTTAAATATTCTGTTCAGGTTATGAAGTTGAGTAAACCCAATTTCAGTTCCAGACCAAAATCCATTAAAACAAAAACAAAAAAACCCCAGGAGTATGTATTTTACAAGCCAAAGGGAGACACTGGCATTCTTCCAGATTCCTGGAGGCTGGTCTTGTTGGCTGGCATGCATGTCGCCATGCCTTTGTGATGTCTTAGATTCTGTTCCCCACAAAGTAAATACACTTAACCTTACTGTTTGCTCATTCTTGTATTTCCTCATGATAGATGATTAGGAATTACTCATTGGCAGACTTCACCAGTTATGCAAACTTTCAGTTGAGCAGCTTTGTTCTTCTGTTATTTCAAGCTATAGCGTAGGGTCTGCCAAGAAGTCCAAAGGAAGTTTTGCCAATAGGCATCTGGCAGAAATCCACTGGGAAACAGCTTGTGACCTGAGTGTCTTTCACCTCTGAAAGTTTAGGAAGAAGGGTTCAGGATAATGCAGCTGAACATTAACTTACATGCAAAGAATGTGTAACGCTATAGGGTAATGCTGATGCGTTTTTTTTAAGCTCATCTCAGAGTCTTAGATTCACAGGTGAAAGAGACTTATCATAACCCATTGTTCTGGCTTCTTAGTTTTATATGTAAAAATTATCTGTTTATCTGGGTGTTCTAATCCTGAAAACATGGCTTACTACACAGAATCCCATATAAGAATGGGCCAGTTTAATGACTGTCCAGTAGACAGGATGTTTATGTGAGGTGCCTTATATTCCCAGAGGAAAGTTTCCTTGAAAAGAAATTTATGGTCAGGGATGTGCTTGGTGGATATGGGACTGGAACAAAGGGATTTGGGTGGCGTTCAGAAACATCTTCATCAGGCTTCAGACACCTGATGAGTCAACTTTTCATTAAGGTGCTATTACCAATAGTACACGCCGCTGTCAATCCAGGACACGGCTTCCTGGCATGCTTCATTTACTTCCCTCTAACCTCCCAGTGTGGAACTTTTTTCTGTCTGCATACTGATGCTTTCTTTATGTCTTAGCCCCTTCTTTCTATTATAGTTTGGTCCTTTTAGCCCTTCTCTACTGTCCACCATTCCTTTTCCAAATCTTCACTCAACTTTTAACTTCACTCTTAACCTCCTATTGGATTTGTTCCCTCCTCCCCCACCTCCCCCAAATCAGTAAAACAAAAGCATCTATAGCCTCTCATCCATGACTGTGTCAGAAAGATGATTTTTCTTTTGTTCAACTTTGGAGACTACAACACACTTTCTGCCCGTGAGCTTTTCTCGTAGCCATGGTCCTCGGTATCTTCTAGGCGGAGACATGCTCAGGCTACATTTGTGAGGCTCTGGGACTTTTGCGCTGGGGATGATGCCTGTTACATTAAGCCTCTGAGGACATTCAGAAGTTGCTCTCTGGGGTCAGTCCCAGGAAAAGTAGTTTTTACTAAACAAGTAGTTTTTCTCAAGATGTAGTAAATCATGTAACCAATTTTTTAAATTAGCTGCTAGGAAGCTTAGAGCCAAATTTGTATAATAACAGCATTTCTGATTTTATCTTTCCTGTTGAGGTCCCTGTGCTCTTATTTCTTCACCTCCTTTGTCTTATCTCTATTGTGTATTTTGTAAGCAGCATAAAATATTTCTGGAACATGGCCCAGAAAGCAAATAATTATATAGTCATGGCAAAATACAATGGGGAAGACCTGGGTGAGTTACACATTAGATTTAGTCTGATCCTTAGGTCTTTATTACTGCCAGCCCCATGACTCCTCCCACCCCCCTAAAAAAAAGTTTATTATTCAGAAGAACATTACATGGATGTTCTCAGTGAGATTAAGTAGTTAGATCCTATCTTTACTTTAAAAAATTGGTTCAGATTAACATACCAGTTTTAATATAAGGACCAGAATGACCAAATAAATTGATACTAACATTGAGCACAGTTTATGGGCAATGTCAGCATTAATTCATTTCTATCCAGTTATTAAAATAAGAGAGGCCTTAAAGTGTCCCTCTGGAATAAATGGTATGTGGTAATTGCCTAACACCCTAGCAGGCTGTGAGGTACAGTGCTTTCAAAAGAGAGGCATTGTTCTTATGACTTAAAATTATTTCATTCTTCAGTATTTCCATTTGGTTCTTCGCTGATGAATAGCAGTAGAAGTTGACTTGGCCAAGCTGTGCCGGATAGGCCTCTTTCACAAATATCCACAGTCAACAGTTCACTGGGAAGGCAAAACCTCTCCTGATATGTGTGTTCCAAGAATGCTTATAGAGCCCCAAGGGAATCTTCATTAGACTGACAGCTGTACTAAGGCGTGCAGTGTGTTATAACATCCTAGGAAACATACCAAAGATATACCAAGTTGTAAAGAGCATAGTATGCACATCTATTTATACAGATGCTGAAGAAACAAAATGTACAATGGTTTTTGTCAAGAATATTTTCTGGAGTTGAATTTTAGATTAACTTGTATAGGAAATAAGGAGGTACATGGTGGGGTGTGGTTACAGATAAAGGAAGAGACTTAGAAGAGCAGAGTTCAGATGATTTTTATGTGTGGGAAATGAGACATGGGGTCTAGAATCACACACTGCTTAATATTTGTAAGTGTGAAAGGCATGTTTCGAACCAAAATGACTTCCCCCTGTCTTTTACACATTTATTCACCCTAAGATAAATTAATTAGCATGAGAATTTGGAAATATCTATTTTAAATGTTCATGCTCTGATCTAGCATTTTTATTACATAAAACCTTAGAATTATTTGTACAAGGGCACAAGATTTATGTTTAAAGATTTGATTGCAGCGTTAGACAAATTGGTGAAAAATTGGAAACCAAGCTTTCTAAAGGTCTTTAAAATAGCATCCTCAGATACAGCAAAATAACTGTCAGGGAAAGATGAAGGAATTGGGGATCTTTTTTGGACTTTTCTGTGATGTGGTTATTTTATTCTCATAGTGGAAACAAACATTGAAACCCTTAAGTTTCAGTTAAAAGTGTCTCACACATGCTTAAGATGGATGTATTGCAGGTGAGACAACAAACCTGTTGATTTCTTTTCCTTGTTCTAGTAGAGCATCTTGTCCTTCTCTTTTTTGGTGATTCAATTAAACACATCTTTTTTGGTAAATTTTTAAATTGAGGTATAATTGATGTACAACATTTTCAGGTGATCCAATATTTGTATAGACTGCAAAATGATCACCACAGTAAGTATAGTTAGTTAACATCCATCACTGCACAGTTACAAAAATTTTCTTAAGTGTGATGAGAACTTTTAAGATCTACTCTTAGCAACTTTAAAATGTGCGATACAGTATTAACTGTAGTCACCATGCTGTACGTTACATCCCCAGGACTTATTTTATAACTGGAAGTTCGTACCTTTTGCCCTTCTTTACATCATGCTTTTTTTTTTTTAACATCTTTATTGGAGTATAATTGCTTTACAATGTTGTGTTAGTTTCTGCTGTATAACAAAGTGAATCAGCTATACGTATACATATATCCCCGTATCTCCTCCCTCTTGTGTCTCCCTCCCACCCTCCCTATCTCACACCTCTAGGTGGTCACAAAGCACCGGGCTGATCTCCCTGTGCTATGCGGCTGCTTCCCACTAGCTATCTATATTTTACATTTAGTACTTTACATCATTCTTAATCTTTAGTTTTCCTTATTCTTCAAAATAAAGAAAAATGTTCATGGACTGTCTCTGATGCCCCTTTCAGCATGTTGATGATCAAAGGCTACACATAACAAATTTTTTTGACTCATAGAAGTCAAACCAACAAAGATGGAGAGAAGAGTGATACAACCAGGGAAGGGAGCACTTCCCTGAGAGCTCTACTGGACATTTTTCTTAAGTCATTCCTGCAGGTCTATGTATATTGCAAAGTACACCATAGCTGTTGGAATTGAGGTATAAACTCATTTTTTGTGAACATGGCTTAGGAGATAGAGAAGCCCAGGTTTGAATCTTGGCTCCAACACCAATCATTATATGACCTTGTGCAAGTAATCTCTCTGGCTTGGTTTTCTCATCTTTAAAATGGGAATGCTCTTAGTTTCTATCAGTTGGATCAGTTGTGAGGTGTAAATGCACAGCAGCTCACACAGGGGAAACTCACAAACTCTCACCACAAAGGATTGCTGTGTGCACCTGCCCCCGATCATAGTTATCTTCCTCTTAAGCCTGAGTTTTATTTGGTCAATGTAAGTTTTTCTGATTGATTTTGGTAATTCTAGACAAGTCGTGGACATGTTCAGATTTATTGACATTGTTCTTAGTTTTGTCTTGTGTGATATCCTTTCCTTTTTCTCATTCCATGTTTATAATTGGTAAATTGGCAAAAGGTTTTCCTTTTATTTAAAGAACCAGACTAACCTTCTGTTATTACTAGTGTTTTTATTTAAAAAAAAAACAACTTTGCTTCAGAGGAAGGAAACTAAAGACTTAGAAAAAATTCCTACCAAATAGTGTGAGTAAACCATGTCATATGGAACAGCCTTGTGCTGAGGGTGTGTGGAGGGACAAGGAAGTGGAATGGCTGCCGCTGAGCATCAGGGCCCCTCTGGAGGTCTGTGGTGCTCAGGGCACCGTGCTCTCTGCCTCCACGCCGAGCTTACAGGGAGAAGAGGGAGCTGTTATTGCCACTAGGAATTTTTGTGTGGTAAGAGTGGTGGTGTCATTTGGTGGACCAATATTAAGTGGCACAAAATTTGTTTTAAATCTGTAAACTTGAGGAAAAATTGTACAGAGAAAAGTGATGTTTTAAATGCTAACACTTTCAGTATGAATGTGAGATCTTCTCGACCTGTTAGGTAAACTCATATCAACTTACTGTGGTGGTTTTTCCTAAAACTATCCTAATATTTCTAACAGTATGAGAATGCCCCTATCCCTATGCCAGTGACACAGCCTGATTTGTATCCAGTAAGCATGTATGTCCTTTCTTTTCCAACAGCAGTCAGAAACAGAGACTGTTCATCTGTTCATCCCAGCCCTGTCTGTCGGCGCCATCATCGGCAAGCAGGGGCAACACATCAAACAGCTTTCTCGCTTTGCAGGAGCTTCTATTAAGGTACTGTTCTGCCAGCTGTGGCTCTTTTTTTTGCGGTACGCGGGCCTCTCACTGCTGTGGCCTCCCGTTGCGGAGCACAGGCTCCGGACGCGCAGGCTCAGCGGCTACGGCTCACGGGCCCAGCCGCTCCACAGCATGTGGGATCTTCCCGGACCAGGGCACGAACCCATGTCCCCTGCATCGGCAGGCGGACTCTCAACCACTGCGCCACCAGGGAAGCCCATGTGGCTCTTCTTAAGGACAGCAAGTTACAGAAATGTGAGTCTTCCTGCCACTCTGTAATTTGAATTGAATGTGGCAGTCTATATTGGGGTACATAAGTGTGTGACAGAAAACTCCAAACAACTCTAGCTTAAACAAGGTAAGTTAAATTCTCTCTCCAGAAAAAGTAGTCTGCAGGCATGCAGTTTACCGTTAGAATGGTGGTTCTGCCCCACCGCATTCCTGGATATATATTCCTTCTAGCTCATCTTCCCTGGGCGTGGCTTTGGTCCCTCACACTCCCAAGTGACGCTATTTAGTGCTGGAACAATCAAGGCTGTGGTCCTTTTAAGGAATATACAAATTGACAAAGGCTTGGTAAAGTCATAGCTTTCTTCAGGAAAACATCAGTCTATTGGGGGGTTTATTTTGGTTATATTTTATAAATATATATATAAATAATTTATTTTTGGCTGCGTTGGGTCTTCATTGCTGCACACAGGCTTTCTCTAGTTGCAGCAAGTGGGGGCTACTCTTCGTTGCGGTGCGCGGGCTTCTCATTGCAGTGGCTTCTCTTGTTGCAGAGCACAGGCTCCAGGCGCACGGGCTTCAGTAGTTGCGGCTCACGGGCTCAGTAGCGCAGGCTCAGTAGTTGTGGTACATGTGCTTAGTTGCTCCGCGGCATGTGGGATCTTCCTGGACCAGGGCTTGAACCTGTGTCCCCTGCACTGGCAGGCGGATTCTTAACCACTGTGCCACCAGGGAAGTCCAATTTTATAAATATTTAATGAAATTTTTAATTTGAATATAGTACCAAAAAAACCACAATGCACTCAAATGTTTATAGTATCTTTATTTATAACTGGGAAATGGGGAAGAAGCAAATGTTCATCAGCTGACAAATGCATATAAACTGTGGCCCATCTATATAATAAATATTACTTAGCAGTAAAAAGGAGGGAACTATTGATACATAAAACAACTTGAGTGAATCACATTATGCTAAGAGAAAGAAGACTCAAAAGGCCACATACTGGGGCTTCCCTGGTGGCGCAGTGGTTGAGAGTCCGCCTGCCCATGCAGGAGACACAGGTTTGTGCCCCGGTCTGGGAAGATCCCACATGCCGCGGAGTGGCTAGGCCTGTGAGCCATGGCCCCTGAGCCTGCGCTCCGCAACGGGAGAGACCCGTCTACCACAAAAAAAACCCAAAAAAACGACCACATACTGTATGATCCCACTTATATTAAAATTCTGGAAAAGACAGAACTATGGAAATTGAGAAAAAAGAATCAGTGGTTGGAGGGGTTGAAAACAAAGGCAGCATGAGGAAATTTTGAGTGACAGAAGCTGTTTTTATGTTGATTGTGGTGGTATTTACAACTATGTGTTTGTTACCAAAGGAGTGAGCTTTACTGTATGTAAACTACGCAGTTAATAAAAAAGCAAAACACACAGGAAAGCCCTCATATTCTCTCTTGTAGCAAAAGATAACAAAATACGTGAGCAGAAAATGCAGCCAAAATAAATAAATGGGTAAAGGAAAAGACATGATAAAAGACCAAGGGGTGAACTAACTTTACTGTCCTGTTAGTTTCCTGATTACTGAGTTAATCTTTAAAACATGCCCACACATGCAAAAAGAACCTAGCAGCTTTGTTTTGGAAAAACTGCAATGAACATTTCATGAACAAGAATAATTGAGTATTTAGACATTTGGCTCTTTTTCTTTCTGGCTTTAATGGAGGTTTTATGGTGAGGTTAAAATATTTTTGTTTCCAAAAAGTCTGAAACGTGTAATCTGAAAGATTCATCAGCACTCCTAACACTTAGCTACATTTCCATAATGTAAATTTCCATATATGTACTTACTTTAATAGGCATATATTTGGTATTACCAAATCATAATCATTTGTGTTAACTTACTGGACATTAAGATTGTTCATAATTTATCCTGCACAGGGGTAGACAAAGTTCTTTTGGTCAAATTGTCATATATAACCTTATCCTTTAACGCGAGTCTACAGAAGTGGATTTGGTGAGTCACAGGGCATGTGCTTTTTTCAGGCTTTTGAGAGATTGTAGCAATTTGTATTCCTAACCTCAGTGTACAAGTGTCCTCAGCCCCAGCCCTATCACCAGTGTTGACAAAGATCCTTTTTAAAAAAACGAAACCTTACTCAGAAAGATGAAGAATGATACCTTCTTTTGGGGTTTCCTGTGAATAATCCTAAGAGTGTGGTCTAAAAGGAAGTAATTATTGGCTTGTTTTACAGACTCAAAATTAGTGCCCAGCAATAAAGTAGGAATAGTATTAATTTGGGTCTAAGTAACAGAAATGTTAGCTTTATTTTGAGGGAGGGAGAAAACATGAGTATTAAAAGTAAAAAGCATTGTTTTGATTATGAACGTGTGGGGAAGGGCCTACTAGACTATAAGTAATTGACAGTGATCACACTGAGTGGTAGTTGGGATGGCTTTTATTGTATTTTTTGCTTCCTGTTCTCAGTATTTACTATAGGGAATTGCTTCTTGCACAGCAAATACCTAGCAAAATTTTTTCTTTTAAAACAATTCCTACCAGCCAACTCCCCAAATCTTTCTTACTAGGGGAATGCTGGTTTCCTCTCCCTTCAACAGTCTCTGCAACATTTCCCTAGCCCAGGCTTTTTGTGTGATTTCACACGCTCTGCCAAAATAGCAAAGTCTGAGTTTACTTTTCTTCTGCCAAATTAATGTTAGTTTATTCCATATGTTACTCCAGCGAGTGTACTTCGGGGGAATGTACGGATAGCCTTAGACTGGGGAACCTAGCAGTTTCTTGCACATACAGGAGGCCCAGGGTGTTGGGATGCGCGTGGGCCAAGGACCACCCTTTGAGCACCCACTGGTGTAGTGACGAGGAATGTGACGGTGGAGCCAGACCCAGCTCTCCCTCCAGCTTTACTGGCCTGTGTGATCATGGGCCAGGTGACTCACCTTCTCCAGCCTTCGGCCTCTCTGTGAGGCAGGACCTCATCAGGAAATAGTGAGGGTTAGGTAGAGGCTGCATCTGGACTTTTACATTAGGGCCAGGCACAGTGTAAGTACACAGTATATGGCAGGAGCCATAACTAATGAATCCACATTAATCACTGCCTCTTTGTAACTACCTTCCAGAAGGCTTTCATTCTACATTTCAGTAAGTCATGTGCAAATGACAGGCTGGTTGGTGTGACATTTCTATTAGTGGCACCTGAAAGTGTCATAACCCGTTACTGGGTCTGTTACAGATCGCTCCAGCTGAAGCACCAGATGCTAAAGTGAGGATGGTGATTATCACTGGGCCACCGGAGGCTCAGTTCAAGGTATGTGCTCTGGAGTGTGTGCACAGGTAACAAATGAATGGATGTCTTCTTTTCACAAACTCCATAACCTGGCTTCTCCTGTAAAAAAAAAAAAAAATCTAATACTCAGTAGAAAGAATCTCTCAACGGAAATTTCTAAGACTAAGAACAGAGTAGAAACATACCGCAAATTACACTTTAAAAATAAACCAAAGCCTTTGTTTAATTTTGAGAGTTCTGTCATGGTTGTTGGTTTTGCCTATCTCCCAAAGGAGAATTTGCTCAATGCCCTGTTAGCGTATGTGAAGGTGAGACCTTAAGACTGAAATTTGGAAGTCTGATTCATATGCCTTGCTGTTCTCAAGTTTTTCCTCTTGTCCCAGAGAGGCCTCAACCTTGAATTAAAATGTCCCCGTTTGCTCTTACCCTTGGGTTAACTGTTAGCCCTTGTCCACAGTCGGTCAACAAGCCACTCTAATCTTCTGAATTTTAGAGGTAGAAATGGCAGAACTCTTACAGCATTTGTCCTGGTGTGAACCATTGGTCATACTGGGGTTTGGGGCCTTTGGGGCTGGAATGCCTGCCACTGTGTCCTGAGAGGTGGTGTAGCCGGGTGATAAAGAGCAAGAGACTTGGTAGCCAGGCTGCTGGTTCAAAGCCCAGCTTTACCATTTACCAGTGGTGTGACCTTGGGCGAGTTACTTAGCCTTTCTCCGCCTAGTTCCTCATCTATAAAATCGGGGTTTAAAACACCCACAAAGTTTAAACAAGGTTCTAAGGTTTAAACAATATATGAATTGCTTAGAATAGTGCCTGACACATAGGAAGTACAACATAAATGTGCTGGTGGTGGTGCTGAGCAGACTTGGGATGAATCAGACTAAGACCCTGCCAGATCCTCAAATTCACAAATATATACCTTTGAGTATGTGATTTCTCTCATAAAACTCAGTAGGGTGTCTTGTCATAGGTAAAAGCAGCTACTCAATTCAGTGCAATTTATCCAAAACCCCTGTCTTATTCGTACCACTTAGCAGCTGTGTTAACAGCTTTAACCTTAAGCCTTACTTCTCTTAGCTCTAAAATGTGGCTAAGTTAACAAGTGCCCACTTCTTCCCTCCTTTTAAACCATCACTTTCTTTGACCTCTATTTTTCACTAAAAATCTGAAGTTTTCCCTTCATTACATGAAGAACAGGAAACAAAAGGAGGTGCTTTGAGATGTGGGGTACAGTTGCCTAGCCTCAAACTTGGGTCAAGAAATTTACTTCCTCATGCCAGCCTTGTGGTCCAGGCAGTTCAGATCAAAACTCAGAGATGCTGAAAATTGCTTCCTATCCCAGACTTACAGAGCCAGTCACTTTTAGTATGAAATACTAAAAGACAAATACAAACGTCAATTATGGTCTTATTATTCTATAAATGGAATTAACTATCTTGCAATTTTCATAATGCTTGTATGCTAGGGAATTCAGAGTCTGTTTCCCTGTATCCTCCTATGCCTGTGTTGTTCAGTTGTCTTAAATGGGACATTTTAGAAAAGCTATAATGCTTAAATGTCATTTATGTGATCAGTGATAATTACAAATAAATTATTTTATTTTAGACATCTAAGTAATAGTAAACCTCCTAACCCATATTTTTTCTTAAGAATTCAAGAGCTTGTTTCGGAGGACAATCCGTTGCGTCCTTTGACTGTTGATAGCTACATCTGTAGCCTGAGACTTTGAGGATGAATGGAAGATAGGGTACTAAGATGTACTTTCTTTTGCTGTAAAGTGAACTTATCATTTCTGCACCAATGAAAACGTGTTGGGTACTTTTTTGTTCTCTGCTGTGGCAGCTTGTCAGATGAAACCAACTCTGACTTCTTTTTCCTTTGGTGTATACCAGGGCAAGTTAATGGTTGTACATAATAGGAGAGGTTTATTATGTATAACTTCTAGTTGTATGCAGCAAGTGACAGGATGTGTTTGACTATAACTGTCAGATGTGTATGTTAACTTGATTTTGTAGCCTTAGTCGAAGTAGAAACCATCTGGCTAAGATGAAGAAATGTTTAACTAGAAAATTCCTTGCTGGCCCATTTAGACAGCGGCTTAGCTTCTTGTGAGCCTCGCATAGGTGGCTCTGTAGTTCCTCTGCAGTCCCCTTTACTCAAGAAAACACAGTTACTATCTTATTGCCAGCAGGAGAGGTTTTACCTTTCAAGACTGGAGAGCAAATGGTCATTTGTAAAAATTTATTTATTTTAGTTAGGCTGACTGCTAACTTATTGCCTTTAACCGTTTTTGTCAGAAGAATATGGTTTAATCTTATTTCATCAATCATTCAATTGCCTCATCTGTGATGTACAGTTATTATTGTTGTCAACCTTTTCTAGGACTTCCTTACTTTTCCACCTCTTGTGCAACGTTCCACAATCTATCAAATGCAGATGTATCACTGCAAAGGTCTGTTCCAGTGGGTCCGGGCCATCATTAAAGTTAATGGACCTTTTTGCGTTTCCTACATGAATGACACTGATGAGATATGTTCTCATCTGTAGGCTCAGGGAAGAATTTATGGAAAAATTAAAGAAGAAAACTTTGTTAGTCCTAAAGAAGAGGTGAAACTTGAAGCTCACATCAGAGTGCCATCCTTTGCTGCTGGCAGAGTTATTGGAAAAGGAGGCAAAACGGCAAGTACTTCAGCAAAACCTGTGCAGTGGTATGAAAGGGAAAGCGTTGAAAGGTACTTAGGAGTTCCAAGTCCCTAAATTTTGGCTAACTTATAAAAAGCAGGACCGTCTGGGTCAAGGTTTGGAGAAGACTGCCTTCTGTTCCTCCTGAGTGCTGGTGTCAGCTACCAGTGAAAGCAGAGCGTCTCTTTCAGACCACTTCGTATGGGAGAACTGTCTCATATTTATAAGGGACATTTTGCATTTTCTGTTGATATACATCAGCTTTTTACTTTTATTGTGCAAACACTTAATGACATGAAAAGAAACTTCAAAAAATTTCATCTACATTTATAACTTATACCTCTGTAACTGAAAAAAGCAAATGGTTTCCAGTTTCTAACACATAAAACTTCCAAGTCATTTTCAAAGCTATTTACAATTCTGAAGTGACTGAAAGTGTGTATTTTGGAATCAGATTTTCAGGGGTTGAAGCTGGTTTTGTCATTAACTTATGCAACTGTGGGCGAGTCAGTTTCTTTCACTAAGGCTTAGTTTTAATTATCTTGAAATGGGGATAATACTAATAAACGGATAGAATTATTATTATTATTAGATGAGATTATAAATATAAAGCCAAAGCTCAGTATTTTGGTACATAGTAAGGAAATGGTCATTTAAAAAAAAAAAAAAAGGAGAACAACTACACTTAACATGATTTGTATTTATCTCCTTCAGGTGAATGAGCTCCAGAATTTGTCAAGTGCAGAAGTTGTTGTCCCTCGTGACCAGACGCCTGATGAGAATGACCAAGTGGTCGTCAAAATAACTGGTCACTTCTATGCTTGCCAGGCAAGTGGGCTCTAGTGTGATAAGTGAGCTCTTCTGCTGCTTTCTTCTTCCTGAGTGATCCTCCTCCCATGCGTGTCCCCATGTCATATAAATATTTCAGGCTGCTTGGTGCTTAACACTTTTAATCCCCCTTTTAGCAGGTGATTTCAGAGACTCTGCTAGGAAACTAATAATCTTCAAATAAATTTCAATTTGAAGTGGTTGAAATGGAAGAGTAAACTAACTTTTGGTCATACTTGATCAGGTAGAAATTTCAAAGCTCTCTCCTACTGCAGGTTGCCCAGAGAAAAATTCAGGAAATTCTGACTCAGGTAAAGCAGCACCAACAGCAGAAAGCTCTGCAAAGTGGACCACCTCAGTCAAGACGGAAGTGAAGGCTCAGGAGACAGCCCACCACAGAGGCAGATGCCAAACCAAAGACAGATTGCTTAACCAACAGATGGGCGCTGAACCCCTATCCAGAATCACATGCACAAGTTTTTACCTAGCCGGTTGTTTCTGAGGACCAGGCAACTTTCGAACTCCTGTCTCTGTGAGAATGTATACTTTATGCTCTCTGAAATGTATGACACCCAGCTTTAAAAGAAGAAAAAAATTAGGGGGTGAGGGAGGGAAAGAGAGGAGCTCTGCACTTCCCTTTTGTTGTATTCTCAGTATAACAAATATTCTAATTTTTCTTAATATTCATTCCCCCATAATGCCAGAAATTGGCTTAATGGTGCATTTACTAAATTCATCAAATAAATAAAGATAGATTGCTCCTATGTCCAATTGTTAAAATTGGATCAGAATAGAATTATTACAAGAACTTAAATGTTAAGCTGTTAGCATAGAAAAACTGTTCTCAGTTTTATCTAACACTAACACAAATAACCTAAGGGAAGTGCTGAATGGTGTTGGCAGGGGTATTAAATGTGCATTTTTACTCAACTACCTCAGGTATTCAGTAATGCAATGAAAGCAAAATTGTTTTGTTTTTTTCTGAAAATTTTATATACTTTATAAAGATAAGTCCAACTGTTTTTTAAAAAATAAAATTAGCTAACAGGCAAATAACTGAGAAAAAAATTTTACTTCTGGCTGGTGACAGTAAAGCTGGAAAATTAATTTCAGGTTTTTTGAGGCTTTTGACAGTTATTAGTTGGAAAATCCAGTAAATGTTCAGTGATACGGAGCAGTGCCTATATTTGGAGAGCAGCAAATACCATTTATTTTTTTTGTTTATGGTAGGGAAGTTTTTGATGGTACTAACAGAGCAAAGTGGCTGCAGGAGGTTTTGGAACGGCTAGTTTTTAATAAATGGCTTCAGGAGACTTCAGGGTTTTTTTGTTTGGCTATGTGATTGAATGCATAAATGCTTTGTGCTTTTGACTATCACTACCTAAAGCAAGTGTATCTATGGAGACATGCAGCTCCTGTGAACTTTAAATTGATTGGCAAGAAGAAAGCTTCAGCTTGCCTTACAGGATGCTTAGTTTGCCAATATATTTCAGACCAGTTGGTCTATGCTTGGAGCAGACCCCAAAAGAATTGCTTTGTGAAGACCAATGGGGCAGTCAGACGGTGTGACAGTGTTTAAAGGCAATAAAAAGGCTACATCTCCCCGTGCCAGGCACTGTCATGAGCCTCACACTAAGCTATTTTGAAGATTTTAAGCAATGATAAATCAAGAAGAATGAAAGGCCACCTAGAATATTACATAAATTGCAGCAGGATTTCTGTATTCTCTGCAACCAGTTATTTGAAAATAAGTCAAAAGGTAGAAAAATACAAGAACTTTTGGAATATAATTTGAATGACTGTGATATAATACATTTGACCTTTGATACTGAACGCATTCGCCCATTCCCTACCTTGATGGCAAAGCCTGGTATGTACAGTTATGTGGGTGTGGGTGGTCTCCAAGGCCACACTGCTCTCAGAATTGTGTTTCTTTTGTTCATTAAATGATCACAGTCATCATATTATACTGATCTGAAGGGCATATATAATAACCCTTAAATCATTTTGCTTCATTTGTATTTCAAGATGAATTTCTACAGACTAGGTAAGTTTTTCTGAAGATCACTGTATCATTTAAACATTTTGAAAATGACTTGAAATGTTTTCCTAAATGTTTTCAGAAAATCAGTTTATTTTGTAGTTTTAGCCAGAAAGTGCCCTTTTTGTCACTGAATTCATCTAGCATTCATTTTCTTCCATACAATGAATTGCTTTAAAAAAAAAAAGTAATGGACTGGCTTTCTGGTTGGATTTTGGGTAAAACGTGCTTAAGGCCAGAGCTCTTCCTCAGTATTTGATTTTTCCAACTTTTTTTTTTTTAAATACAGATAGGTGCTACATTTATATCTGCCTGTTTAAATTCTGTCATGTTTCACTTCTAGCCTTCTAGTGTGGCAAATCATGTTTTACTTTCAATTAAGCATTGGTAATGGAGTATCTGGTAATACTAGGAAATAATTCTGTTGTAATTGAGTTTTGTACTCACCACATATGGATCATTCCTCATCTGTAACGTGCCCCAAATGCAGCTTCATTTTCCAGATACCTTGATGCAGAATAAAGTGTTTCATTATCAGGTGCAGCCTGCTGTGTAGTATGTATTTTTGGCTTTTCAAATTAATGTGAATGTCCTGAATTTGGTCAAAGTGTAAACTTAGATTTTTAGTAATGTTCTGTCAATCTCAAGGCAGGCACCAGTATCTACCAATGTCCTTACTGTGAACCTAGATAATACTGTTGCATATGAACTGAGAACTAAAGGTTTTACGTTACAGGACCAGTGGGGTGGTTATGTTTTCTGCTATATTTAAAAAGTTTTTTTGGCTGTACTATTCTACAGAATAAGATTTAAACTTAAACTCGGAAAACACTTTGCTAGGCCTGGGAATGAGCATTCCTAGCACTGGGGAATGAAATGCCCCCCAAAAACCATGGTCAAATTTATGACCATGAAGGGGCCCTGCTGACTGGAACTTGGCACTCACCATTGGCGCTTGCTGTCTGCCTCTATAAAGATTAAATCACGGGCTGCTGCAGCTGCTGACCTTCAACACCCCCTGAAAAGGAGTTCAGAGTGTAGAACAGGGATGAGGCACTCTGTGCTCTGGGAAAAACTGGCAGAACAGGCCTTCAGATAGATAGATAGATAGATATTTTCAAGAGAAGATTTTTATGGGCCCAGATTCTTGCATCTTCTCATACCTAGAGAAACACTAACATCATTAATGGTGACATCTACTTTGGCTATTAAGGGGAATATTACCATTAAGAATCAAAATGGAGTAGCTATGGTTTAGACATCCAAGAAAAAACTAGATGACATTGTGGGTGTGATTTCAGGCAAATCCTTGTATTGCTAAGAACTTGAGTTTTCTGAGCTGTGTCAGACTTGGATGCCACCAGCCGTTCTCAAAATAATGTCTGCTGGCAGCTGGTAACTGAACTGCAGCCTTACTTTTTAAAGGTCTCCTCTTATAACTATTACATTTTTAGACAACGGAATTGCTTTAGATCATACATTAACAAAAAGAAGAGACATGTTTGATGACCAATAGCACCTGTTACCTATGTGTTAATACCACATTAAAAGTTAAAACCTACCTCAATAAAACTAGACAACTGGCTACGTGGCTACAAGTCTCCCCAAAGCACCAGGTCCAGACTGTGTTTCAGGCTTATTCTCCTGAAAAGAAATGACGTTTATTTTGCCTATTAAAATCCCGTTGTCACTCCTCCAGCTACTTCTGATTGGGTCTGTTACACCAAAATGGCAGACCAAGGGATTAAGATTTTAATCATACAAGACTCAGATCTGGGAATCAGAAGCATTTCCAGTCCAGTGTCTATTCTCCAAATTGAGGCAGGACTATGCCCTATTGTAGCAGGAAGTGGCCAGCACTGTTGTCGCCCAGTTAGTTCCCTGAACTGGAACTGGGCAGGACTCTGGGGGGCTCCAGGATGCAAATCCTTTCTGTGTCCCGTTTCTTTATAGGCTTCACTCAGCCTCCTTGACCTTCCCTGAGTTCCAAAGGGCAGATTCAAACAGTTGCTAATCAGGGAAGGGAAGGGATGCAAAAACAGGGGAGGAGCAGTCAAGGAGTGCTACAGCCTTGGGGGCAGGGTCCTGGTTCCGCCTCAAGGAGTATGCATAACAATATCTTCGAGTTCTGCAGGAACTAAGGCCCCCACCCAGGTGGAGGATGGTAACTTCAGGCTGAGTGCAAGATTCCTGGAGTACTGTCCTGTTACCTCACTACCAATCGATCAGAAGAAAGTCACACACCCTGCAGGCCTCACGCCCAATTTTGCCTGCCTTTTCTGGGCCTGGCGATGACCATCCTGTTAGGCCCTTGTCTGTTTCAACTGCTTACAAGGTTCATCCCCAACTGGGTCCAACAGTTTCAGCTAAACTGCTGTTACTACAAGGATGAACGCCAGTTTTGGGCACAGAATACCTCAATTTAGATCAGGTAGAGAGAGACTTCTACTCTACCAGGCAGGACTACGCCAACTCTCAACAGGAAGTACTTACAGAAGAAAGAGACCTCCACTCCAATTCCCAAGAATTATCTTGAGTATGAAGTCTCTCAGGGAGGAGTTGTTAGGGGAAACACTGAAACTGCCTGCCCTGGCCAGGCAACATAGTAACCACCTGCATGAGTTATCTTAAACAGGAGGTCCTGGTAAGGAATGCAGAACTAACAAGCTACTACCAACTGGAAGAATTCAGGAAAGGTCAAAAGGAGAGAGGAGACTTCAGTCTATATGTCCTGCCAACCTCCCAGAATCCTTCTCACTGGAATTCACCTTGGCTGAGCAATGCGTGCGCCACCAGGAAGGACCCCGAGTCAGAATGATTGGCCAGAGACAACCCAGAAACTAACACCATTCCCATAAAACACGAGACTGCGAGCCACGTGGTGGAGCAGTCCTCCTGGGTTCCTTTACCCTCCTGCTCTCCGCCTGGGTGCCCCTTCCCAAAAAAGTCTCTTGCTTTGTCAGCAAAAAATAAAATAAAAATAAACTCTGAGAGCTCAAGTAAAACACAGGGGCCAATTCAACTTCCAGGAAATCCTGCTGAGATCTCAGGAACAAAGACAATGTATTAATTTTAGTTTGAATGTACTGATTCATAGTGTGAGAAGTAGCTCACTTACCTGCAATTTCCATGTGTCAGTTAGGATTAGTGTCCATAGATAAGACTTGTTTTGACAACAACCAGCTAGGCAGGGTTTAGGAGTTATAAGTGACTCAATCCAAATCTGAAATGACTAAAGCAGTTCATACCATTTTATTCACATTTAAACTCCACAGGAGCCAGAGATGAAGTGTCATCTTCTATTCCAAGAATGAAGTCTTCAGGTAAGGTCTCAGGTGCTATCTGAGCTAACTGGTCATCATAAGAACGAAGGGTCCATAATTTCTCTAATTCGTAGGTTTCTCTGGTTTCTGGAAGCATCAAATGAATCACCATGCTGCCTATCAAGGACAGATAAGACTTACAATGAAGAAGCAGTTCATTTGCTTTTACCCTTGTGATCTCACAAACCTGTGTGACATTTAGAACAGTGGTTCTCAAAGTGTGAACCCCAGATTAGCATTACCTGAGAACTTGTTAAAAATGCAAATTGTGGACACCATCCAGCAAAAGTACCACAGAAGTGATGCTGTGCTTTTCTCAGTGCATCATACAGGAGGTATATGATATCCATATGTAACATTACTCGTGATGGGGTTCGCTTGGGAGACAGTCCTCCAAGGGTATCATCACATTTCTGCACAGCATGTGAGCAAAGCACTGACAGGCTTTTGTTCTGGACTATATTTTTAAGGATGTTGGCAAATATTCTCAGAACTACTGTCTCCCTCTGGGTCAAAGTGCAAGTATGCTTACAGCAGTGGTTTTCAATAAGGGACTTTTTTTTTTTTTAATAAGGGACATTTTTGATTTTCATGGTTGTGGGGGGTGGAGAGGAGAACATCCTACAATGCACAGAATATTCCTCGGCACCCGAATTACCTGGCCGAAAATGTTAATAGTGGCAAGGCTGAGAAACCCTGACATACAGCCTTGGCCGAAAAAGTGTTTTCCACCAGAGCAAATGCAATGCCTGCTTCCTGCCCATTATAAAAGATGTAGAGGGGCTTCCCTGGTGGCGCAGTGGTGGAGAGTCCGCCTGCCGATGCAGGGGACACGGGTTCGTGCCCCGGTCCGGGAAGATCCCACATGCTGCGGAGCGGCTGGGCCCATGAGCCATGGCCGCTGAGCCTGCGCGTCCGGAGCCTGTGCTCCGCAACGGGAGAGGCCACAACAGTGAGAGGCCCGCGTACCACAAAAATAAATAAATAAATAAATAAAATAAAAGATGTAGATACCCTAATCTCAGGGTTCTTCTCTTAGAACTTTGTGTGCAGGTGTCATCTGGTCCTGTGTTGCTCAGGGACCCTGGTGCAAAAATGGTGCTTGATGCTGGCTACTGCTATTGCTGAGTAACAAACCGTGCTTCATCAAACCTTGACTAACTTGTTGGCTTACACGTAAGATAAAATCTCAGACCCTTCACAGTTCTTCAGTTACTGTTTGTCCCTTTGTATTAACTGTCTTTTGGGGAAATACTTTGAAACTATGTATGTGTTAATACCCAAATTTGTTAAATCTTTCCAAAATTCTAGTCCTCTGCTCTTGTCCTTCCCTGTGCCTAGAACGCCCTTCACCTTATCTGAGTTATTTAAGGCCAAGATTATGTGTACCCCAAGGTGCCTTCCACCACCACTAGGGGATCTCTCCCATGTTATCCATCCTGTTCTCCACCAGCTTTCTGACCTGTATGGCAACTTACATACATACCATGTGAGATGAGGATTTCACATGTGAATAAGACCAACTAAGTTATAAGAAAACTTATTTTAGACACACTTCAAAAATTGTATGTGGAGATAATAAGAACCTGCTGTATAAAAAAATAAAATTCTAAAGTTAAGAATGTATGTGGAGGGCTTCCCTGGTGGCGCAGTGGTTGAGAGTCCGCCTGCCGATGCAGGGGACACGGGTTCGTGCCCCGGTCTGGGAAGATCCCACATGCCGCGGAGCGGCTGGGCCCGTGAGCCATGGCTGCTGGGCCTGCGCGTCCAGAGCCTGTGCTCCGCAACGGGAGAGGCCACAGCAGTGAGAAGCCCACGTAATGCAAAAAAAAAAAAAAAAAAAAAAAAAAATGTATGTGGAGAAACACTGAGATCTCAGTCCTTTTACAACTGAAAATAGTTCAAGATTAGTGCAATATCAAATATTTTTCTGTAGAATGTGCCAAAATAACTTACCAAAGTCCACACAGAGCCAGTCATCAGTGTCCTTCCCTTCGATCTTAACATGAGGCTCACTTTTACGTTTCAGGTATTTGTACTGAAAAAAGCCAGATCACATATTAAAGGGGAAGAGGATAGGGAAAATCTCTGTTCTTATTGAGCATCTGGGGGTATTTTTCTTGGTCTTAATTTGGCAACTAACTTATTCATTCCTCACAGCTACACCATGGCCCTTAATATAAACATAGGGAAACTTTTTTCCCCCTTAAATCCTACCCACCTCCTACACCTCTCTCCTGCATCCTCCTGCCCAAACCCTTCTGACAGGGCCACCTCACTCATTTACCAAGGTGCCTCAGAGGCAGGCCTAAACTCTCTCAATATCCACTTCTCACATACATCATCCCTTCTGTCCATCCCAGCTTCCTTTCCCTCTCAGGGGAGACAGATGCTGCCTTCCTGTTTTAAGGCTAGGTCTTCTCAGTTCTAATGATTCCATCTCATCTACTTTCATGACAGTGTTAATGGGATTTTATCATCCCATAATCTCTATTCCCAGCAGATTCCATGTATGGTCTAAAACAACAAATACACTAATGTTAGAAAAAAATACTATTACAAGACAAGGACATTATATAATGATAAAAGGGTCAACCAACCAAGATGACGTAACAATTAGAAACATGCACCAAAAATCAGAGCTCCTAAATATATGAAACAAATATTGACAAAATTGAAGGGAGAAATAGATAGCAACCCAGTAATATAGCAGACTCAATACCCCATTTGCATTAATGGATGGAAGATCAATAAGGAAATAGAGAACTTGAACAGCACTACAGACCAGTTGAACCTAATGGACATTAACAGAACATTCTACCCAACAACAGCAGAATACACATTTTTCTCAAGTGCACATGGAACATTCTCCAGGATAGATCATATGTTAGGCAACAAAACAAGTCTTAATAAATTCAAAGATTAAACTCATATAAAGTATATTTTCTGATCACAATGAAATGAACTAGAAATAAAACTAGAAAATCCACAAATATGTGGAAATCAATTGTTTTATTACCTTAAACAACTGATCAAAGAAGAAATCACAAGGGAAATTAGAAAATATCTTGAGACAAATGAAGTTATAGAATGCAGTGAGAGCAGCAGTAAGAAGGAAATGTATAGCTGTATATGCTTACATGAAAAAAACAGTTCCCAAATCAACAACATGAATTATACCTTAAAGAACTAGGAAATGTACCATCAAAAAATCGACAAATAATAAATGCTGGAGAGGGTGTGGAGAAAAGGGAACCCTCTTGCACTGTTGGTGGGAATGTAAATTGATACAACCACTATGGAGAACCATATGGAGGTTCCTTAAAACACTAAAAATAGAGTTACCATATGACCCAGCAATCCCACTCCTGGGCATATATCCAGAGAAAACCATAATTCAAAAAGACACATGCACCCCAATGTTCACTGAAGCACTATTTACAAAAGCCAAGACATGGAAGCAACTGAACTGTCCATAGACAGAGGAGTGGATAAAGATGTGGTACATATATACAATGGAATGTTACTTGGCCATAAAAAAAGAATGAAATAATGCCATTTGCAGCAACAGGGACCTAGAGATTATCATACTGAGTGAAGTAAATGAGACAAATATATAATATCACATATGTGGAATCTAAAAGGTACAAATGACCTTATTTACAAAACAAATAGAGTCACAGATATAGAAAACAAACTTATGGTTATCGGGGGGGGGGGTGATAAATTGGGAGACTGGGATAGACATATACTGCAGATACTACATATAAAATAAATAAATAATAAGTACTGACTGTAAGAACTAATAAGAGTATTGAGGGAACTCTACTCAAATACGCTGTAATGACCTATATGAGAAAAGAATCTAAAAAAGAGTGGATATATGTATATGTATAACTGATTCGCTTTGCTGTACAGCAGAAACTAACAACACTGTAACTCAACTATACTCCAATAAAAGTTAATTTAAATAAATAAATAAATGCTGGAGAGGATGTGGAGAAAAGGGAACCCTCCTACAGTGCTGGTGGGAATGTAAATTGGTATGGCCACTATGGAGAACAGTGTGGAGGTTCCTCAAAAAACTAAATATAGAACTACCACATGAGGGACTTCCCTGGCAGTCCAGTGGTTAACACTCTGCAGGGGTGTGGCTTCAATCCCTGGGTGGGGAACTAAGATCCTGCACACCATGCAGCATGGTCAAAAAAACCTATCTTAAGAGATACAGATATAGATAGATATAGATAGATATATAAATATAGATGTATATAGAACTACCATATGATCCAGCAAGCCCACTCCGGGCATATATCCAGAGAAAACCGTAATGCAAAAAGACACATGCATCCCAATGTTCATTGCAGCACTATTTACAACAGCCAAGACATGGAAGCAACCTAAGTGTCCATTGACAGAGGAGCAGATAAAGAAGATGTGGTACCTATATACAATGGAATATTACTCAGCCATAAAAAAGAAAGAAATAATGCCATTTGCAGCCACATGGATGGACCTAGAGATTATCACACTAAGTGAAGTCAGAGAGACAAAGACAAGTATCATGATATCGCTTATATGTGGAATCTAAAAAAAAAATGGTACAAATGAACTTATTTACAAAGCAGAAATAGAGTCACAGATGTAGAAAACAAACTTATGGTTACCGGGGTGGGGGGGGAAGCGGGGGGATGGGCGGGGGTGGACAAATTGGGAGATTGGGATTGATACATACACACTACTATATATAAAATAGATAACTAATAAGGACCTACTGTCCTTATTAGGACCTACTGCCCTACTGTCCATCTACAAAAACTAACTGAAACTAACTGAAGTCAATGACCAAATTAAAACAAAATAGACAAAAATCAATGAAACCAAGATTTCGTTTTTCAGAAAGATCAACAAAATTGACCAATAAACCCCCAGGTAACTAAAATCAGAAATAAGTGAGGAGACATTAGAGACACAACAAACTGGAAAACCCAGAATAAATGGACAAATTCCTAGAAACACACAACCTACCAAGACTGCATCATGAAGAAACAAAGTATGAATAGCCCTATTCAATAATAGGAACAGGATTGAGTCATTAATCAAAAACCTCCCAACACAACTGTATCTCAAAAGAAAGGGTGGGGTATAGAGAAAAGAACACACAGAGAAGGAAGGAAAAAAACCTCCCAACAAAGAAAAGCCCTGGACCACATGGCTTCTTCACTGGTGAATTCTACCAAATACTTAAACATAAGCTAACATCAAATTTTGCTAAAACTCTTGCAAAAAACTGAGGAAGTGGGAACACTTCCTAACTTATTCTATGAGAGTAGCATTAACCTGATACCAAGACCAGACAAAGACCCTATAAGAAAACACTACAGACCAATATCCTTGATGAATACTGATGGAAAAATCCTGAATGAAATACTAACAAACCTAATTCAATACCGCATTCAAAGAATTATATATCAACACCACATGGGATTTATTCCTGGAATGTAAGGATGATTCCACATGAAAAAACCAATGTAGGGACTTCCCTGGTGGCACAGTGGTCAGGAATCCACCTGCCAATGCAGGGGACATGGGTTTGAGCCCTTGTCTGGCAAGATCCCACATGCCATGGAGCAACTAACTCCGTGCACCACACCTACGAAAGCCTGTGCTCTAGAGCCCATGAGCCACAACTACTGAGCCCACATGCCACAACTACTGAAGCCCACGCGCCCATGTGCTCCGCAACGAGAGAGACCACCACAATGAGGAGCCTGCGCACCGCGACAAAGAGCAGCCCCCACTTGCCACTACCAGAAACAGCCCACGCACAGAAACAAAGACCCAACACAGCCAAAAATAAATTAATTTTAAAAATCAATGTAATAAACCACATTAACAAAATGAAAGATGAAAACCACAGGATCATTTCAAATTTATGCAGAAGGGGCTTCCCTGGTGGCGCAGTGGTTGAGAGTCCGCCTGCCGATGCAGGGGACACGGGTTTGTGCCCCGGTCCGGGAAGATCCCACATGCCGCGGAGCGGCTGGGCCCGTGAGCCATGGCTGCTGAGCCTGCGCGTCCGGAGCCTGTGCTCCGCAACGGGAGAGGCCACAACGGTGAGAGGCCCGCGTACCGCAAAAAAAAACAAAACAAAACAAAAAAAATTTATGCAGAAAAAGCATTTGACGAAGTTCAATACCCTTTCATGATAAAAACTCAACAGAGATAAGGAAAAAAAAAAACAAACCTACTTTAAGGTAATTAAGGCCATACATGAAGAGCCCACAGCGATTAGCTATCATCATACTTGATGGCAAAAAACTGAAAGTTTTTCCTCTCAGATCAGGAACAACACAAGAATGCCCGCTTTTGCCACCTTCTATTCAACACAGTACTGGAAGTTCTAGCCATGGCAATTAGAGCAAGGGAAAACAAAAGAAAAAAGTAACAAAATTGGATAGGAAGAAATAAAATTGTCTCAGTTTGCAGACGACATGCTCTTAATACGTAGAAAACCCTAGGGCTTCCCTGGTGGCGCAGTGGTTAAGAATCCGCCTGCCAGGGCCTCCCTGGTGGCGCAGTGGTTGAGAGTCCGCCTGCCGATGCAGGGGATACGGGTTCGTGCCCCGGTCTGGGAGGATCCCATATGCCGCGGAGCGGCTGGGCCCGTGAGCCATGGCTGCTGAGCCTGTGCGTCCGGAGCCTGTGCTCCGCAACGGGAGAGGCCACAACAGTGAGAGGCCCGCGTACCACAAAAAAAAAAAAAAAAAAAAAAAAAAAAGAATCCGCCTGCCAACACAAGGGACACGGGTTCGACCCCTGGCCCAGGAAGAACCCACATGGCACGGAGCAACTAAGCCTGTGCACCACAACTACTGCGCCTGCACTCTAGAGCCCGCGTGCCACAATTACTGAAGGCTGCACGCCTAGAGGCGGTGCTCCGCAAGAAGAGAAGCCACTGAAATGAGAAGCCTGCGCACCACAACAAAGAGTAGCCCCTGCTCGCTGCAACCAGAGAAAGCCTGCATGCAGCAACGAAGACCCAACACAGCCATAAATAAATAAATAAATAAATTTATTTTTAAAAAGAAAAGAAAACCCTAAAGATTGCACCCAAATAAACCCGTTAGAAAAAATGAATTCGGCAAAGTTGTAGAATATTAGATCAAAACCCCAAAATGAGTTGCGTTTCTGTACACTTAATAAGCAACCTGAAAAGAAAATTAAGAAAACAATTCTAGGACTTCCCTGGTGGCACAATGGTTAAGAATCCGCCTGCCAATGCAGGGGACACGGGTTCGAGCCCTGGTCGGGGAAGGTTCCACATGCTGCAGAGCAGCTAAGTCCATGCGCCACAACTACTGAGCCTGCGCTCTAGAGCCCGCGAGCCACAACTACTGAGCCTGCATGCCACAGCTACTGAAACCCGTGTGCCTAGAGCCTGTGCTCCACAACAAGAGAGCCACCTCAATGAGAAGCCTGCACACCACAATGAAGAGTAGCCCCCGCTCACTGCAACCAGAGGAAGCCCGCGTGCAGCAACGAAGACCCAACTCAGCCATCAATAAATATTTTTTAAAAAGAAAATACTTCTATTTACAATAGAATCAAAAAGGATAAAATACTTAGAAATAAACATAACCATGGAAGCAAGACTCATACACTGAAAACTACAAAACGTTGCAAAGATGCCACCAATAATCAGACACCCTGTATCCATGAATTGGAACACAATATTGTTAAGACTTTATCTACAGATTCAATACAATCAATCTCTATCAAAATCCCAGACTTTTTTTTGTAGAAATAGAAAAATCCATCCTAAAATTTATATGTAATCTAAAGAGACCCCAAATAGCCAAAAACAATCTTGAAAGGAAAGAGCACAGTTGAAGATCTCAACTTTCTTGATTTAAAAACTTACTACAAAGCTACAGTAATCAAAACAGTGATTAAGATAAACTTATAGACCACTGGAATAAAATAAAGAGCCCATATGGTCAAATGATTTTTCAACAAGGGTGCCAAGTCCATTCAATAGGGAAAGGCAGTCCTTTCAACAAATAGTGCTGGGAAAACTAGATTATCTACATGCAAGATAATGAAGCTGGAGTCTTTATCTGACACCATCTACAAAAACTAACTGAATACCAAAGACCTAAACATGAAACCTAAAACTATAAAAATCTTAGAAGAAAACACAGTGGATAAGACTGGTTCAAGATGGCAGAGTAGAAGGATGTGCACTCACTCCCTCTTGCAAGAGCACCAGAATCACAACTAACTGCTGAACAATCATCGACAGGAAGACACTGGAACTCACCAAATAAGATTCCCCACAACCAAAGACAAAGGAGAAGCCAGAATGAGACGGTGGCAGGGGCACAATCACAATAAAATCAAATCCTATAACTGCTGGGTGGTGACTCACAAACTGGAGAACACTTATACCACAGAAGTACACCCACTGGAGTGAAGGTTCTGAGCCCCTCGCCAGGCTTCCCAACCTGGGGGTCCGGCAACAAGAGGAGGAATTCCTAGAGAACCGGACTTTGAAGGCTAGTGGGATTTGATTGCAGGACTCCAACAGGACTGGGGGAAACAGAGTCCACTCTTGGAGGGCACACACAAAGTAGTGTCCGCATCGGGACCCAGGGGAAGAAGCAGTGACCCCATAGGACACTGAATCAGACCTACCTGCTAGTGTTGGAGGGTCCCCTGCAGAGGCGGGGGGGTGGCTGTGGCTCACCGTGAGGAAAAGGACACTGGCAGCAGAAGTTCTGGGAAGTATTGCTTGGTGTGAGCCCTCCCAGAGTCTGCTATTAGCCCCACCAAAGAGCCGGTGGGCTCCAGTGTTGGGTCGCCTCAGGCCAAAAAACCAACAGGGAGGGAAACCAGCCCCACCCATCAGTAGACAAGCGGATTAAAGTTTTATTGAGCTCTGCCCACCAGAGCAACACCCAGCTCTACCCACCACCAGTCCCTCCCATCAGGAAACTTGCACAAGTCTCTTAGATAGCCTCTTCCACCAGAGGGCAGACAGCAGAAGCAAGAAGAACTACAATCCTGCAGCCTGTGGAACAGGAACCACATCCACAGAAAGAGAGACAAGATGAAAAGGCAGAAGGCTATGTACCAGATGAAGGAACAAGATAAAACCCCAGAAAAACAACTAAATGAAGTGCAGATAGGAAACCTTCCAGAAAAAGAATTCAGAATAATGATAGTGAAGATGATCCAGGACCTTGGAAAAAGAATGGAGGCAAAGATCGAGAAGATGCAAGAAATGTTTAACAAAGACCTGGAAGAATTAAAGAACAAACAAACAGAGATAAACAATACAATAACTGAAATGAAAAATACACTAGAAGGAACCAATAGCAGAATAACTGAGGCAGAAGACAGGTAAGTGGCCTGGAGACAGAATGGTGGAATTCACTGCCGTGGAACAGAATAAAGAAAAAAGAATGAGAAGAAATGAAGACAGCCTAAGAGACCTCTGGGACAACATTAAATGCAACAACATTCGCATCATAGAGGTCCCAGAAGGAGGAGACAGAAAGGACCCGAGAAAATATGTGAAGAGATTATAGTCGAAAACTTCCCTAACGTGGGAAAGGAAATAGCCACCCAAGTCCAGGAAGCACAGAGAGTCCCAGGAAGGATAAACCCAAGGAGAAACACACCGAGACACATAGTCATTCAACTGACAAAAATTAAAGACAAAGAAAAACTATTGAAAGCAACAAGGGAAAAATGACAAATAATATACAAGGGAACTCCCATAAGGTTAACAGCTGATTGCTCAGCAGAAACTCTACAAGCCAGAAGGGAGTGGCATGATATACTTCAAGTGATGAAAGGGAAGAACCTACAACCAAAATTACTCTACCCAGCAAGGATCTCATTCAGATTTGATGGAGAAATCAAAAGCTTTACAGACAAGCAAAAGAGAATTCAGCACCACCAAACCAGCTCTACAACAAATGCTAAAGGAACTTCTCTAAGTGGGAAACACAAGAGAAGAAAAGGGCCTACAAAAACAAACCCATAACAATTCAGAAAATGGTCATAGGAACACACATATTGATAATTACCTTAAACGTGAATGGATTAAATGCTCCAACCAAAAGACACAGGCTCACTGAATGGATACAAAAACAAGACCCATATATATGCTGTCTACAAGAGACTCACTTCAGACCTAGGGACACATACAGAGTGAAAAGTGAGGGGATGGTAAAAGATATTCCATGCAAATGGAAATCAAAAGAAAGCTGGAATGGCAATACTCATATCAGATAAAATAAACTTTAAAATAAAGAATGTTATGAGAGACAAGGAAGGCCACTACATAATGATAAAGGAATCAATCCAAGAAGAAGATATAACAATTATAAATATATATGCACCCAACATAGGAGCACCTCAATACATAAAGCAACTGCTAACAGCTATAAAAGAGGAAATCGACAGTAACACAAAAATAGTGGGGGACTTTAACACCTCACTTAAACCAGTGGACAGATCATCCAAACAGAAAATTAATCAGGAAACACAAGCTTTAAATGACACAATAGACCAGATAGATTTAATTGATATTTATAGGACATTCCATCCAAAAACAACAGATTACACTTTCTTCTCAAGTGCACACAGACAATTCTCCAGGATAGATCACATCCTGGGTCACAATTCAAGCCCCAATAATTTTAAGAAAATTGAAATCATATCAAGCATCTTTTCTGACCACAACACTATGAGATTAGAAATCAATTAAAGGGAAAAAAACGTAAAAAACAAACACATGGAGGCTAAACAATACGTTACTAAGAGATCACTGAAGAAATCAAAGAGGAAATGAAAAAATACCTAGAGACAAATTACAATGAAAACATGAAGATCCAAAGCCTATGGGATGCAGCAAAAGCAGTTCTAAGAGGGAATTTTATAGCAATACAACCCTACCTCAAGAAACAAGAAAAATCTCAAACTAACCTTACACCTAAAGGAACTAGGGAAAGAACAAACAAAACCCAAAGTTAGCAGAAGGAAAGAAATCATAAAGTTCAGAGCAGAAATAAATGAAACAGAAACAAAGAAAACAATAGCAAAGATCAATAAAACTAAAAGCTGGTTCTTTGAGAAGGTAAACAAAATTGATAAATCACTAGCCAAAAAAGAGGGAGAGGACTCATATCAATAAAATTAGAAATGAAAAAGAAGTTACAACAGACACCACAGAAATACAAACCATCCTGAGAAACTACTACAAGCAACTCTATGCCAATAAATTGGACAACCTGAAAGAGATGGACAAATTCTTAGAAGGGTATAACCTTCCAATAATGAACCAGGAAGAAATAGAAAATACGAACAGACTAATCACAATGAAATTGAAACTGTGATTAAAAATCTTCCAACAAACAAAAGTCCAGGGCCACATGGCTTCACAAGTGAATTCTATCAAACATTTAGAGAAGACCTAACACCCATCCTTCTCAAACTCTTCCAAAAAATTGCAGAGGAAGGAACACTACCAAACTCATTCTATGAGCCCACCATCACCCTGATACCAAAACCAGACAAAGATAGTATAAAAAAGGAAAATTACAGACCAGTATCACTGATGAATATAGATGCAAAAATCCTCAACAAAATACTAGCAAACAGAATCCAACAACACATTAAAAGGATCATACACCATGATCAAGTGGGATTTATCCCAGGGATGCAAGGATTCTTCAACATATGCAAATCAATGTGATATACCATATTAACAAATTGAAGAATAAAAACCATATGATCATCACAATAGATGCAGAAAAAGCTTTTGACAAAACTGAACACCCATTTATGATAAAAACTCTCCAGAAAGTGGGCACAGAGGGAACCTACCTCAACATAATAAAGGTCATATATGATAAACCCACAGCAAATATCATTCTCAATGGTGAAAAACTGAAAGCGTTTCCTCTAAGATAAGGAAGGAGACAAGGATGTCCACTCTCACCACTATTATTCAACATAGTTTTGAAGTCCTAGCCATGGCATTCAGAGAAGAAAAAGACATAAAAGGAATACAAATAGGAAAAGAAGAAGTAAAACTGTCACTGTTTGCAGAAGACGTGATACTATACATAGAGAATCCTAAAGATGCCACCAGAAAGCTAGTAGAGCTAATCAATGAATTTGGTAAAATTGCAGGATACAAAATTAATGCACAGGCATCTCTTGCATTCCTATACACTAATGATGAAAAATCTGAAAAAGAAATTAAGGAAACACTCCCATTTACCATTGCAACAAAAAGAATAAAATACCTAGGAATAAACCTAACTAGGGAGACAAAACACCTGTATGCAGAAAACTATAAGACACTGATGAAAGAAATTAAGATGATACAAACAGATGGAGAGATATACCATGTTCTTGGATTGGAAGAATCAATATTGTGAAAATGAATATACTACCCAAAGCAATCTACAGATTCAATGCAATCCCTATCAAATTACCAATGGCATTTTTTACAGAACTAGAACAAGAAATCTTAAAATCTGTATGGAGACACAAAAGACTCTGAATAGCCAAAGCAGTCTTGAGGGAAAAAAATGGAGCTGAAGGAATCAGACTCCCTTCCGACTATACTACAAAGCTAAAGTAATCAAGACCATATGGTACTGGCACAAAAACAGAAATATAGATCAATGGAACAGGATAGAAAGCCCAGAGATAAACCCATGCACCTATGGTCAACTAATCTATGACAAAGGAGGCAAGGATATACAATGGAGAAAAGGCAGTCTCTTCAATAAGTGGTGCTCGGAAAACTGGACAGCTACACGTAAAACAATGAAATTAGAACACTCCCTAACACCATACACAAAAATAAACTCAAAATGGATTAGAGACCTAAATGTAAGAGTGGACACTATAAAACTCTTAGAGGAAAACACAGGAAGAACGCTCTTTGACATAAATCACAGCAAGATCTTTTTTGATCCACCTCCTAAAGTAATGGAAATAAAAACAAAAATAAACAAATAGGACTTAATGAAACTTAAAAGCTTTTGCAAAGCAAAAGAAACTACAAGCAAGATGAAAAGACAACCCTCAGAATGGGAAAAAATATTTGCAAACGAATCAATGGACAAAGGGTTAATCTCCTAAATATATAAAGAGCTCATGCATCTCAATATTAAAAATAAAAACAACCCAATCCAAAAATGGGCAGAAGACCTAAATAGGCATTTCTCCAAAGAAGACATACTGATGGCCAAGAAGCACATGAAAAGCTGTTCAACATCACTATTAGAGAAATGCAAATCAAAACTACAATGAGGTATCACCTCACATTGGTTATAATGGGCATTATCAGAAAATCTACAAACAACAAATGCTGGAGAGGGTGTGGAGAAAAGGGAACCCACTTGCAGTGTTGGTGGGAATGTAAATTGATATAGCCACTATGGAGAACAGTATGGAGGTTCCTTAAAAACTAAAAATAGAATTACCATATGACCCAGCAATCCCACTACCAGGCATATACCCAGAGAAAACCATAATTCAAAAAGACACATGCACCCCAATGTTCATTACAGCACTACTGACAATAGCCAGGACATGGAAGCAACCTAAATGCCCATCAACAGACAAATGCATAAAGAAGATGTGGTACATATATACAATGGAATATTACCCAGCCATATAGAGGAATGAAATTGGGTCATTTGTAGAGACGTGGATGGATCTAGAGACTGTCATACAGAGTGAAGTAAGTCAGAAAGAGAAAAACAAAATTGTATATTAATGCATATATGTGGAATCTAGAAAATCTGTACAGATGAACTGGTTTGCAGGGCAGAAATAGAGACACAGATGTAGAGAACAAACATATGGACACCAAGGGGGGAAGTGGCGGGGGCAGGTGATGGTGTGATGAATTGGGAGATTGGGATTGACATATATACACTAATATATATAAAATGGGTAACTAATAAGAACCTGCTGTATAAAAAAATAAAATTCTAAAATTCAAAAAAATAAAAAAACTAAGTAATCCAAAAAAAAAAAAAGAAAAGCTTCATGACATTGGATTTGGCAATGATTTCTTGGATATGAGACCAAAGGCAACAGCAGAAAAATTTAAAACTTTGGTGCATTAAAGGACACAATGAACAGAGTAAGAAGGCAACCTACAGAATGGGAGAAATCACAAAGATGATACGGGATTTATATCCAGAATATACAGAGAACTCCTACAACTTCACAATAAAAAAACAAACTCGGTTAAAACATGGGCAAAGGACCTGAATAGGCATTTCTCCAAATATACACAAATGGCTAATAACCATGAGAAAAGATGCTCAACATCACTAATTTAGGGAAATGCAAATCAAAACCACAACAAGGTACCACTTCACTCTCATTAGGATTACTATCAATATTATCAACAAACCAGAAAATAACTAAAATAACAAGTGGTGAGGATGTACAGAAATTGGAACCCTTGTGCACTGCTGGTGGGAATGTAAAGTGGTGCAACTACTGTGTAAAAGTGTGATGGTTCCTCAAAAAATTAAACACAGAATTACCATGATCTGGCAATTCCACTTATGAAATTAAAAGCAGGGATCTGAACAGATATTTCTACACTCATGTTTAGGGCAGCATTATTCACAATAGCCAAAAGGTGGAAGCAACCCAAATGCCCACCAATGGGTGAATAAGATAAAATGTGGTATATACATACATTAATCAGTCTTAAAAAGAAGGAAATTCTGACACATGGTACAACACAGATGAACCTTGAAAAATATTATGCTAAGTGAAATAAGCCAGTCACAAAAGGAAAATTAGAGTATGATTCCACTCAAGGAGGTACTTATTAGTGTAGTCAAATTCACAGAGACAGAAAGCAGTATGGTGGACGCCAGAGGCTGGGGGAAGGAAGAATGGGAAGTTATTGTTTAATGTGTACAGAGTTTTTTGCAAGATGAAAACAGAAAAACGTTCTGGAGATGCATAGTGGTAATGGTTGCACAACAATGTGAATGTAATTAACATCACTTAACTGTACACCTAAAAATGGCTAAAATATGTAATATTTTACCACAAACAAGAACAAAACTTTCTTGACCTTGCATTTTTCTCCCTCATCTAAAATTTTTGCAGAAGGAATTTCTATTCCCCTCCCTTGCTCTTCCACAGAAACTTTCTCTGAAAAATCTTTCTTTTTATATCTCCAAGTCCAGTGGTCACTTCTAAGTCTTACTCTGTCTTACTATTACATCTGACAGAGACCCTAGGATCCTGCCTTTTAACTTCTCCATGCCCTCCTAGTTCTCTTAGTCTCTCCAACTACCCCCTCTTTTTGAATCTTCCTTTGTTCTGCCATGTTGCACCAGGGTTTTGTTCTCAGTCCCCTTATTTTACCACCCTTCTCTAGGCAATCCCAGCTATTCTTTTGGTCTTAACTGTTCCCTCTCTGACCAATTTTCAACAGGGTGAAAGAAGTATGAAAGTGAACTTCCTTCTCTTTCCTCAACTAGACCTGTGAATTTGGAGGGTTAAGAACGAAATCTTTTTAATTTTTGTCTTCCCAATACCCAGCACCGTGCCTGGGAACACTGGACATGCTCAAACATTTGAATTAAACTCTAGGCCAGCACTATCCAATAGAAGTTTCTGCAACTATGGAAATGTTTTATATTTGTGTCCAGTATGGTAGCCATTAGCCACATGTGGCCACCAAGCACCTGAAATGTGGCTAGTACAACTGAAGAACTGAATTTTTAGTTTTATTTTACAATTACATAGCCACATGGGGCTAGTGGGTATCACACTGGACAGTTTTGCTCTAGAAATCCCTCTGGGTTATACTGTCTTCTAGCCTGCCTCAGGTAATTTTTTTTTTGTATTATTTTTCTTGTCACAAGAGACAAGAATGTAAAATATCTTGACCGACTAAGGCTAGATATTGGTCCCCATAACTTTCACTATCAAAGAACATAAAACACTCATGCAAATTCTAAAAATCTGGGCTTCTTATATAATCTTAGAGTTTAGTTTTTAAATGTGGCTTTTCCGCCTGATGCATTGACACTATTCCATTAAGTTAAAGGTTCCAAAGAAAAAGAAAGCATCCTACCATTTTCACAATGTAGTAGGCCATGGCATGTAAGTGTCGAGTAGAAGTTCCACTACCAATTACAAAGTAATCTGTATATTTCATTTCTGGAGGAACCTTGATGACACAAATGTCTCTTGCATTTTCTTGCCTCAGAAGTGAAACCAGCATATCGATGTCAAACTTGGGACCAGTATGATCTGAAATGCACAAAGATTTGCTTTTGTCAGGTGGCCAAGTAAAGACAGACACGATATGCACCCAGAGATGCGGGCAGCTGACAGCGAAACCACTCCTCCATGAAGGTGTTTAGGCCTCCTGGAAGTTGCAGCTGGGCACTGGTTTCATATAGCACTGCTCAACTTATGGGAAGTGTGCGCAGGTCACAGACAGCCACCACACACATCCTTTCCTATTAGCGCATGCAAGTAGAACCAGACATCAGCAACAACGGCTTTCTGATCTAGTACCTGAGGAAATGAGTAACACAGCTCAAGCAGAGAACTGCTATTCAAAGAGAGGAAAACGGGAATTCCCTGGTGGCGCAGTGGTTAAGAATCCACCTTGCCAATGCAGGGTTCGAGCCCTGGTCTGGGAAGATCCCACATGCCGCGGAGCAACTAAGCCCGTGCACCACAACTGCTGAGCCTGCGTGCCACGGCTGCAGGGCCCGCGTGGCACAGCCACTGAGGGCCGCGTGCCTAGAGCCCGTGCCCTGCAACAGGGGAGGCCACCGCAGTGAGAAGGCCGCGCAGCACAGTGAAGAGCAGCCCCCGCTCGCTGCAACTAGAGAAAGCCCATGCGGAGCAACAAAGACCCAACACAGCCAAAAAAAATAAATAAATAACGATAATAATAATAATAATAGTTAATAATAATAATTTTAAAAAGGAGAGGAGAACAAGCACAATTTGGGGAGGTGGTAATATCTTGGGGCACATTAAACTGAATTCCAGCCACAAAGGGTCACAGAACTAGAACCGTGAACTGGAAGGGCTCTTGGGTAGTATCCGTCCACAACCTTCATTTGAGAGAGAAACTGAGAACTAGCTGAGTAAGTGTGTGGCCCCAAATCTACCAATCGGAGGGTTAAAATTTAAACAGCAATTCTCATTTTGAACTCTCGAGGTTTTCTTACAATGCCAGCTGGGTTATGTAACAACTGTATTATCTGTGAAAACCGTTTTTTGTTTTTTATTTTTCCTCTAGAGATTTAGATTTAGATATTCAGCTCTTCACCGTGGTGTATAAGAGCCTGTGGACTTAACAGCTCTCTTCAGTTCTAAAGCTGACTCCCAGGGCCCTAGTGGCTAACCTCTCCCTCTCATACTTCATCCTTTCACAGGTGTGATCTGTTTACCACCTCTCAAGTTTCTAAAAGCTTACAATACTTAGAGGCTCTTAAATTGGCCCCATCTCCTATTAGCGCTTCTTACGCACCCCTGAGCCCCCAGACCCTGGCTCTTCCTCAGAATCCTCACGCCCCAACATTCTCAACAAGTCCATTTCTCGGAACCCTAGACAGAGTGTGAAGGGGGATGAGGACGGTGAGGTTGTGATGCCAGGGGTCCGACGTGGCCGTTCGGACAGACGCCTGGGGTTTGGGAGACTTCAGTCCATCTCTTGATCCCACTGTGAAATGCAAAGTTGGTGCCGACAACCTTTGCAGTCCCTTCCAGTTCTGCTCTGTAGGAGTTTTGTGACCCCATGAGAAATGCAAAAAGAGAGGAACTCAGCCTCTTTAGCTGGGACCCGGCTCCCTCCTCCTCGTCCGTACCTCCGGTGCCTGACTCCGGGCGCCCCTCGCCGGCTGTTCCCTCCGCCCGCTCCTCCAGGCCCGGCCCGCCGTGCGGGCCGCGCGGTCGGTCGGGGGCCGGGCAGACCTTGCCGAGCGTCGGTCCCACCGGAAGTCGCCCCACGGAAAGCAGCCGAAGCCGGAGCCGGAGCCCCGCGGCCGCCGCGGGCCACGCTCCCAGGGAGAAGGCCCGGCGCCACAGCAACGGCCCGAGCCGCAGCGCCACGCAGCCCCACAGCCCCATCGCCGTCGCCACGCGTTGACTCACGAGGCGGGGCTTAATGGGGCTCGGGCGGGCCTGCGGCTTTCCATAGGCCAGTTCAACGCGGCAGGGCTTGGAAAATTGACGTCAGGAGCGTGGGCGTGGCCAGGGCCCGAAGGTGGGGCCGTGGGCGGAGTGGGAGGAGGAGAGTAACCCGACAGTGACCCGGAAGAAATTAGGGATTAGGGATTAGGTTTTGTAGGCGTCAGAGGACTAGGATTTCTCTACTCACCTTGCGTTTCCCTGCACCATACTGACGCATTGTGTCTTCCTTGAATTGTTCTTATTTTTCCTTGATGTCTCCGTTCACTGGAATGTAAACAGCATGAAGGCAGAAATTTTTGTTTTTATCTGTTCTCTCCACAGCACCTAAAGCTGAAAGTACGGAAGTTGCTTCTGTTGATTAGACTGGAATTAGGACATAGCCCATTACCAAAGAAGTTGTCAAGATTCCCTTGCAAATTTGAAATCCCATGAGGAACATCTGTTATCCTGGGCGGGGGTTGGGTGGGAGGCAGAGATTAAGGACCATTTGGAAAACATTCTTAGTAGGTCAGCCCTTCAGGGACACTCCCCAATGGAGTTATTTTATGCTAATGGGCTGCGCTGTGGCGCTCACCTCGGTGAGAATAAGGAATGCTGAGTTGCAGTTACAGTATTGAATCCTAGGATGTAAGAGCTGAAAGAGACCCAGGGAGGAAAAATGACTTGCCTGTAGCCAAGCTGGAACCAGCAGCTGTTTCTGAACTCCAGCCTGGTAACTTCTGAAAGGAAAAGGCTAGTAGAAGGGGGCAAATATCTCGGATGCCTGGAACAGTGCCAAGCACATAGTAGGTACTCCAAATGCTTGACACATTAATTTTTTTTAAAGAAATAACTCCAAGCATCAATTTTTAAAATTAAAAACTACAGAAACTAAGCACCTGTGTGTACCGCCCTGAATATTCACAATTGCTTCAAGTTATTTTTGAAAATAAGACGAAAGTGTTGGGGCTTCCCTGGTGGCGCAGTGGTTGAGAATCTGCCTGCTAATGCAGGGGACACGGGTTCGAGCCCTGGGCTGGGAGGATCCCACATGCCGCGGAGCAACTAGGCCCGTGAGCCACAACTACTGAGCTTGCGCGTCTGGAGCCTGTGCTCCGCAACGAGAGGCCGCGATAGTGAAAGGCCCGCGCACTGCGATGAAGAGTGGCCCCCACTTGCCACAGCTAGAGAAAGCCCTCGCACAGAAACGAAGACCCAACACAGCCATAAATAAATAAATTAATAAACTCCTACCCCCAACATCTTCTTTAAAAAAATAAAAAAAAATAAAGTGTTACAGATAAAGTTAAGTCTCATCCTTTTCACTTCCATTTCCCCATAGGCATGGATTTGGTGCTTCTTCCAGCATTTGCCATCAGTTCTGCGTTTCCACTATTTTTTCTGAAAACCCCAAACCTGCTTTACCACCTGTATTTGCCATCTCATTTAATGGGTCATCATCCCCCCCAAATCTAAATTCTGGGCTGCATTCACTGCAGGATCTTCCTGCAACAACTATTCCATTCTCAAATCCTGCTTATGCTACCTCCAAAATATTTTTTGAATCCAACTTCTCATCTTCATTCCCACTGTTCCTTCCTTAGTCTGAGCCCTCAAGCTTTTGGCGAATTACTGGGACAGCCTCCTACCCGGCTCTCCCGTCTCCAATCTGTCTCTACTCTTTCCATCCTCCATGCTGCCCGCTAAAATTATTTTAGCCTCATCTGCTTTTTGCTGTTTTCCAAACACACCATAACCTTTCCATGCTGAGCTTTGCATACTATTCCATTCCATTTTTTTAGAGTACCCTTTGTCACCTTTGCACATGACAAACTCAGAAACTCCTTCAGTAGCCCTTCATCCCTTTGTTCATAAATGTCTTTAACATTTACCATGTTCGACTGGATGATAACCCATTGGAAAAGACTTAGATTTATTTCCAGCTCTTCTGTTCACGAGCAGTGTAAGACTGAAGTGACTCAGTCTCCTTGAGCCTTTTATTTATCACCTCCTCTCAGCTCCTTCTCTAGCTCCTACAGAACTGCTAATGTGACCCCACAATATTTTGGACTTTCAAATACAAATATATGATACTGCTGACATTTACCCTAATCATCATCTCTCCTGTCTGGAAGCTCCCAGTGGGCAGGGACTATTCACCTTTCCCCTCCCTGCCTTAGCCCAGCACGTGGCACTGGAATGTTTGTTGGCCTTGGTGAGGGTCCTTGGGGAGGTTGTGAATCACAAGTCTACTCAGAATGACCCATTGTATGCAAACTGCACATCAATGTGAGAAGAAAGTACACCCTTCATTGTGAAGATGAGTACAAGTAGGGCTGGTAGGTTTCAGGTCCCTACCAATTCCTGTAGGCTGTGGGAGAAATGATAGCCTGGGTGCCCAGAGGCCCAGCTCTGGATTGAGCAATGGTTCTGAGATCTGAGGAAACAATGCTGCAAGAGGTGGGAATGTGAGCCTGCACTTTGGTCCAACAAACAGGCTCATTGCAGAAATGGTGGAGGAGGTTCTTCCCACGTAAGAGCCTCCTACTTGAGAGGCCCCTGTGGGGGGCTCTGGGATGCCCTCAAACCATAGGCTCCATGCTTCCTGGGACACCAAGAATTCATCGCATTGTAGACCTCAATGCCCACTCCAGGTTGGACTCCCTGTCCTTACAGCACAGAGGGCATGACTGACAAGCCAACAGAAAATATATGAGCAGGCAGGCAATGCAGACTCCACGCTCCACTGGGAGCTTGGGGCGAAGAGAGACAGACAGTGCCTACCCCTAGGGTTATAAAACAATGAGTCCCTGTTGCTGAACTTCTACTTAAAAGGATTTTCCCCCTTCCAATTACGAGATCTACAAAGAGGAGGACAAAATAATTTTAAAATAGAAATACACAAACTTAGCATATCTAATTAATTAGATTTATAAAAGAGGTAATTTTAATCCTAGCCCTTCCCTCTGCAAGGTCTCCTGAGGGCAGAAACAGTACAAAGAGAATGGAAATCCGAGAAAAAGGATGAAACTTAAACGAGGCAGGGATATTCACCAACGGCTGCAACTGCCCAGTTGTGGAAGGAGCTGCCCTGTGAGGTTGGGAAGGGTAGCTGAGCTGGAGAGAAGTGGTCCCCACCTATTTAACGATAATGAATAACTAAAAACTGTGGCTCTTTGAATATTAGTCATTGAACACACGCATGACAAAAAGGTGTTGTGAATGAAACAACGTTTTTAAATAAAATTATATTGAATTGCAGTACATTCTTTGCAACCAAAAGGTCCAGAGACTAGGAAACACAGATACACAGTAAACCCACACATGGGGTAAGCAAAGGTTGGACTTGATAAACTTCCTAGTCCCCAAACTATATGAATTAAATCATTCATTTATTAAACAATTATGTGCCAGTTGCAGTGTTACGAGCCCCAGAGTCAAGTGTGGGTACACTAGGAAAGCTTGCTCAGCATTTCTCTAGTTTCGCCTGCTCTGTTCTTCCTCTCTGTTCTCTTTGAAGCATGTCCCTGAGGTACCTCTGCTGTCATCTCCCAAACCAGCACCCCTGCCCTCTCCGCAGTCCCTGGGGCTACATGAAGAGGACATTTCTCTGATTGCAGCTTCCCACCTTCCTACCTTCCCATGAAGCTCCAGGAAACAAGTTCAGGAACCTCTTGGCTTTGCTGCTAACAGAACAAACAGGAGGCTCCTCAATTAACACACCAAGGATGTTATTAAGATCCACTAACTTAAAAGTCCTTGTGTGGACTTCCCTGGTGGCACAGTGGTTAAGAATCCGCCTGCCAATGCACGGGACACAGGTTCGAGCCCTGGTCCAGGAAGATCCCACATGCTGCAGAGCAACTAAGCCCGTGTGCCACAACTACTGAGCCCACACGCCTAGAGCCCGTGAGCCACAACTACTGAGCCCGCACACCTAGAGCCCGTGCTCCGCAACAAGAGAAGCCACCGCAATGAGAAGCCCACGCACCGCGACTAGAGAAAAGCCCGGGCGTGGCAACAAAGGCCCAATGCAGCCAAAAATAAATAAATTAATAAATTTTAAAAACCAAGGACTGAAAACAAAGTCCACGCTCAACAGCAGATGGCTCTGTTTTCAAGCGGGGGTATTTTGCATTTCTGAGAACCTCTCTAATGGGTAACAGTCTTTCCCCCAGTCTTCTTTTTTAAAATATTTATTTATTTGGCTGCACAGGGTCTTAATTGCTGCCTGCAGGATCTTTAGTTGCGGCATGCGAACTCTTAGTTGTGGCCTACAGAATCTAGTTCCCTGACCAGGGATCTATCCCAGGCCCCCTGCACTGGGAACGCGGAGCCTCACCCACTGGACCCCCAGGGAAGTTCCTCCCCTGAGTCTTTACCAGGTTGGAAGGAAGACCTGTAAAAACTGCTTTTGTTAATTAACTTTAAGGACTTGGTGCTGACAAGCCTGGTCTCCAGAATCAGAGATCATGAGAAACTGCTGTTTTGGAATCATTTCAATGAGAAAGGAACATCCCACTCATGCCTGAAGAATGGGAGGCATGTGGGTCATTCCACACTGAGAGCGGGTTTTGGTGTCTCACCTTCTCTAGGAGCAGCACTTCAGATAAAGGGCTTTCAGAGACAATGCTCCGCATTTATCTCAGCTTTGCATGTCTACTGAGCAAGGCCACGAGTCTGCTTCTCAGCCCTTCTGGTAATCAGACGGTGAAGTTCCTAAAGGAACCTGAAGCAGTATTAACACCAGTACACGCTTCTCCCCAGACTACACGACCCTCTTGAATGAGTGACCAGTGACATCCCCAGCCCCGTGAACCTTCTCCGTGGTATTAAATAATGACTCAGAGGCTCTGTGGCCCTCCTGACCCCCAAAACCAAATCAGAGCCCCGCCACTCCACCCGGCCGACAAGACCTTGAGTTGTTTTCTTTCAGCCCAAACCTGATTTTGGATGAGCCTCTGATTTCTTCTGATCAGATGCATTGACGACCCAGTAAAGAATTGGCTCGGCTTTTCCTTTTTTTGATCCCAGTCTTATGAGTTTCCTCCCTTTTGTTTATTCCAAGACTTGAGCAGATAAGTGTAACCTCCCAAGGGGTGGTTCAGAGCAAACAAGCTCTGCCTCCTCAGCAGTAGCTCCCTTCCTCTGATTGGATCCCCAAACGTGGGTTGCTTTCAGTCTGGCTCCAAGTCACCACGGCAGAAGGGTGCCTGGAGGAGCTGAGGGGACACCTCACAAAAAGTGGTCAGGTTTGAGCCTGAGACCTCACCTTTACAGTAGCGCACCTTTGGGCCACACCTGAGGACAGCAAGGGACAATACACATTCATTCCCACTGTTGCAGCAGATCAATCCTCCCATCTCCTTGGTGGCTTCACAAAGTCATGCCACAGAAAATTCTGAGAAGTGTAACCTTGAGTTTAGGAGCACTCCAGGCTGATCCATTCAGACGTCTTAAAATGCAGAGGGGCTTTCTCAGCTCCCCGGGAGTCCAGTCATTGTGTGAGTGGTTTCTGGGGATCCTGCATTTCCTTCTGGCTCTCTTGGTCGTTATTTGCTACTGATGCAGCTGCTGCTGTCAGGATCAAGGTGACAACATCAAATGCATAGCCTTTTAGGGACCCATAACATTTCTAGCATTTGCAAGGCTTTACTATATTCATTTATTTATCCTAAACATACTTTTCAGTACCTACTATATTCCAGGCACTGTTCTAGGTGCTGCAGACAGGATCCTTGGCCTCATGGGGTGTCCTTTCTGGGTGGGGAGACAAATAAACAACAACAATAACAACAAAAGCCAGGCAATTACCATCTGGTGGGATAAGTGCTATGATGGGTATAAATACAGGCTGCCATGGGAGCATTTAGTAGAATTACCTAACCCAGACTAGGTGAGTGAGGTCGGGGAAAGCTTCCTCTCTTGAAAGCAAACAAACAAACAAAAACCTAAGATTGAAAAATCGTTGAAGCTAGATTAAGTCTTTATAGTGGTTTCTCTCTCCTTTTGTATGCACTTGAAACTTGCTACTTAAAAAAGTAAAAACAAAACAACAGTAACAAACTCTGCTCACTGTTTCTGACAGTGTTTGTCAGAACAGTTTCTCACTGTTTCTGATAAGTATTATGATTCTCATTTCTAGAAGCTTTTGGGAAGAAGTCCGTTTAGTCAATGTTGATTGTTTCTTATTCCCTTAACAAACTTTCAATTTCCTCTTCTATAGCATTAAGTGTATGACACATAATAAATTTATGTTTTGTATCTGATCATTCCAATATCTTCAGTGGTTGCCAGCCCGACTCTTTTATCGTTTTTGCTGACTCATTCATGAAGGATTGTTTGCACATGTGTTTAGCGAGTTACTGTTTTGTTTTGGTTTGGTTTTTAAATTTTTATTTATTTATTTTTGGCTGCGTTGGGTCTTCGTTGCTGTGCGCAGGCTTTCTCTAGTTGCGGAGAGCGAGGGCTGCTCTTTTTTGCAGTGCGCGAGCTTCTCATGGCGGTGGCTTCTCTTGTTGCGGAGCACGGGCTCTAGGCGAGCGGGCTTCAGTAGTTGTGGTTCACGGGCTCTAGAGCGCAGCCTCAGTAGTTGTGGCGCACGGGCTTAGTTGCTCCACAGCATGTGGGATCTTCCCGGACCAGGGCTCGAACCCGTCCCCTGCCTTGGCAGGAGGATTCTTAACCACTGCGCCACGAGGGAAGTCCCTGCTGTTTCGTTTTTAAATTATGATCCCATGTTTCTTGAGGTTTTATCTGTGGAAATTCTCTAAAGCTTAGCGCTCCTAAAGAGAAAGTTTGTATTGCTTCTGCCAGATATATGGAGCCATTACTCACCCAGGGCCACTTTAAATGAAATGTTTAACTATGAGTTGTTTTCAGTGTGAATACCAATTCTAAAACCACATGAGTACAGGCTTGTGGTTAGGAACTCTCGGGGGTGGGGGTGGGGGGCTGTTCATTTCATTCCTCACCTCCACGCCCACAACCAGAGTCGCCAGCCAGCTCAACCAAACATCCCTACTCTCTACCTCAATGGGGTAGATTTTTCTCTATTTCACTCATCAAGGATATCATTCCAGAATTCTGGCTTTATGCAAGAATGTGGGGGAGGAGAGTGTCCTCCCATCCTGCCCCGGTCTTCGTTTGTTTATCTTTAACCCAAAGAGCAAGTCTTTAAACCCAAGCTCTAGCTCCCTAGGGGTGTGGGCGTACCCCCGGAAAGAACTCTGGCTTCACTGCTTGATTTCTACTGTTTTCTCTAGATCTGCATTTTTTGAGATAGGTTCTGGTCATGAAAGCATCTCCTTAGTTTCCTGCCAGCTCGATCATACATTAAAAACATGTTTTTATATCTTATTCAATATTTTCAGTTGAGTTGTAGTGGGAGGAATTTCTTTGAGCATCTGGTCCATCTTATTGCTGGGAACAGAATCGACAATTGAGATTTTATCTTTTTTAGTCCCCCAAAGAGTCACTTTCGGCAGACACTAAAGATTCCCCATTACATGGGGAATAGCAGGTAACCCCTCTTGATTTGGCCTATCTCGATTTCAGCCGCGCTGTGCTGAGGAGAGGCCTTCTGAAGAAGGGAACCTGGGCCCTGCACCCTCAGACAGTCCTGACTCCCGTAAAAGTCCCCTTGTTGTAGGACCAGTCAAAGGTCTTGGAATCATTTGAAGAGCCATAGTGCACTGAGTTGTTGTTATTGTTCTAACTTTATAAATTGTGATTTTTTTTCCAGAAAGAAAAACTTTCAAATTGCCAAATGTTAATCCCCATTTCCAAGGATAAAGTTGCCCTGATTGCTTGCGAAAAGCAAGAACTTAAGGAGTACAGATGTTTTTATGGCTCTAGGTTAATTCATTATTCTTCTTTCCAATACTTTACCAGCGCTTAGAAAAAAACCTTTTTCTTTTGGAAAATCAAGTGTACATGGTGTCTGAAGGTTAAAAAAATATATATCAAGTTTACATGCATAGTAAAACAGGAATGCAGCAGATGAACTTGACATTGAGGAAATTAGACCATTTTCTGCACTTAGAGAATCATCCAAAGTCCAGAACCAAAACCCAATGTCTAATAGTCAGGGTATACATTTTATCTCTTTTTCTTTAAACTTAAGGAGGTACCAGGCAAACAGGATGATTCTTAAATAATCAAGAAGAATCTTACACCCTGAGAAAACCATAATTCAAAAAGAGTCATGTACCACAATGTTGATTGCAGCACTATTTACAATAGCCAGGACATGGAAGCAACCTAAGTGTCCATCAACAGATGAATGGATAAAGAAGATGTGGCACATATATACAATGGAATATTACACAGCTATAAAAAGGAATGAAATTGAGTTATTTGTAGTGAGGTGGATGGACCTAGCGTCTGTCATACAGAGTGAAGTAAGTCAGAAAGAGAAAAACAAATACCGTATGCTAACACATATGTATGGAATCTAAAAAATGGTACTGATGAACCTAGTGGTAGGGCAGGAATAAAGATGCAGACATTGAGAACAGACTTGAGGACACGGGGAGGGGGAAGGGTAAGCTGGGATGTAGTGAGAGAGTAGCACTGACATACATACACTACCAAATGTAAAATAGATAGCTAGTGGGAAGCTGCTGCATAGCACAGGGAGATCAGCTGGGTGCTTTGTGACCACCGAGAGGGGTGGGTTAGGGAAGGAGGGGATATGCGGATATACATATGCATATATCTGATTCACTTTGTTGTACAACAGAAACTAACACAGCATTGTGAAGCAATTATACTCCAATAAAGATGTATAAAAAAATTAAAAAATAAAATGTTGAAAATTAAAAAAAAAAAAAAGAATCTTAAGCTACCTCATGTCAGGATGTAGGAGTTTTAAAAAAAAAATCGGAGGGTTTACTTTGCCCTTCGTTTTCTACAAAATATGATTCCTAAGAAGACGGCTTCCCCTGCAGGGGGCTTCCTGACTTAAGCCACAGTGGGGATCTTTGCTTCCTTCTTTTTGCTCCCGTTTGCTCTCTTTAGGGCTCTGAAATAACATGGTTATGATCAAATTAAGACCCAAACACTTCTCTCGGGGATACATTGCAAAAATGTTAGAGTAGCTACAGCTGTGACAAGACGTCATCATGTTGGGCAAATCAGAGTGGCCTGGATTGACTGTAAGACAATAAATTTAAGGCAACAATCCTAAACTGAAAGGATTCCAGTTGAGAAGCATTCTAAGCCTGTGTTCTCTTTCACAGAGCACCCCCTGCCTCCACTTTTCTTTCTCCCTGAAATGTCCAGGCTCTAGGCTGCACAGGCAATGACCACGGGAAAAACACTCAACAACACGGTGCTTTCAGCTGCCTGAAACACCCACGCTTTTCACACTGAAAAGCCACACAAAGGCTCTTCCCTTGATCCAAGACAAAATGACTTGAACTCTGCTTTGCTTTTGTTTTCACACTGGGTCTGCTCTCCTCTGCCAGATGACCACATCAAAAGTGGTTCCTCTGGGGAAAGCATAGGCAGAACACTCTTTGACAAAAATCAAAGCTCTTTTTCGATCCACTTCCTAGAGTAATGAAAATAAAAACAAAAATAAACAAATTAGACTTCATAAACTTAAAAGCTTCTGCAAAGCAAAGGAAACCATAAACAAAATGAAAAGACAACCTACAGAATGTGAGAAAATACTTGCAAACAATGCAACCAGCAAGGATTAATCTCCAAAATACACAAACAGCTCATACAGCTCAATATCAAAAAAACAAACAACCCAATCAAAAAATGGGAATAAGATCTAAACAGACATTTCTCCAAAGAAAACATACAGATGGCCAAAAAGCACATGAAAAGATGCTCAACATCCCTAATTATTAGAGAAATGCAAATCAAAACTACAATGAGATATCACCTTACACTGGTCACAATGGCCAACATCAAAAAGTCTACAAACAATAAATGCTGGAGAGCGTGTGGAGAAAAGGGAACCCTCGTGCACTGCTGGTAGGAATGTAAATTAGTACAATCACTATGGAGAACTGTATGGAGGTTCCTCATACAACTAAAAATAGAACTACCATATGATTCAGCAATCCCATTCCTGGGCATATATCCAGAGAAAACCATGATTCGAAAGGATACTTGCACCCCAATGTTCACTGCAGTGCTATTTACAATAGCCAGAATATGGAAGCAACCTAGCTGAATTTAACTGAATCACTTTGCTGTACACCTGAAACTAACACAACATTGTAAACCAGCTATAGTCCAATATAAAATAAAACTTAAAAAATAAAGAAAAAGAGGGAATTCCCTGGCGGTCCAGTGGTTAGGACTCCACACTTCCACTGCAGGGGGCACAGGTTTGATCCCTGTTTGGGGAACTAAGATCCTGAATGTCGCCTGGCGAAGCCAAAAAAAAAGAAAAAAAGAAAAAGACCCACGCACCCCAGTGTTCATAGCAGCACTATTTATAATAGCCAAGACATGGAAGCAACATAAATGTTCATTGATGAGGAATGGATAAAGAAGATGTGGTACATATATACAATGGAATATTATTCAGCCATTAAAAAGAATGAAATAATACCATTTGCAGCAACATGGATGGACCTAGAAATTATCATAGTAAGTGAAGTAAGCCAGAGAAAGACAAATATCATATGATATCACTTATATGTGGAATCTAAAAAAATGATACAAATGAACTTATTTATAAAACAGAAACAGACTCACAGACTTAGAAAATGAACTTATGGTTACCAAAGGGGAAGGTGGGGAGAGGGATAAATTAGGAGTTTGGGATTAACACATACACACTACTATATATAAAATAGATGATCAACAAGGACCTACTGTATAGCACAGGGTACTCTACTCAATATTCTGTAATAACCTATATTAGAAAAGAATTTGAAAAAGAATAGATACATGTAGATGTATAACTGAATCACTTTGCTGTACACCTGAAACTAACACAACATTGTAAATCAACTATACTTCAATATAAAATAAAAGTTAAATAGAAAAACACAGAAACCTAAACCAAACCAAACCAAGAGTGGTTCTTCTGGGAGTGACAGAGTTGAAATGTGGGGTTCTATTTTTTTTAATAAATTTATTTATTTTTATTTATTTTATTTTTGGCTGTGTTGGGTCTTCATTGCTGTGTGCAGGTTTTCTCATTGCTGTGTGCAGGTTTTCTCTAGCTGTGGCGAGCAGGGGCTACTATTCGTTGTGGTGTGCGAGCTTCTCATTGCCGTGGCTTCTCTTGTTGCGGAGCACGGGCTCTAGGCACGGGGGCTTCAGTAGTGGCAGCATGCGGGCTCAGTAGTTGTGGCTTGCAGGCCCAGTAGTTGTGGTGCACGGGCTTAGTTGCTCCACGGCATGTGGGATCTTCCTGGACCAGGGCTCAAGCCCGTGTCCCCTGCATTGGCAGGTGGATTCTTAACCACTGTGCCACCAGGGAAGCCCGAAATGTGGGGTTCTTGAGCCATGTTTCTCTGAGGTCTCCTACCTACATGATGACAGGATGGCTCATGGTGAAGCTCCCATGGGTGTGGGTGGTAGGAGTTTTAACTAGGATAATTAGTCTATGTGTAGCCGTAAGTCTCCAGCCATGCCATTGACACAGTGGCTGACCTTCTACCTCTCATTCTGGGCTGAAAAAAAAAAATCTTAGCTAAAGACCTGGTGTTTGTGGGATTTAAATAGTAGGCAACCAGCAAGTTGCCTCAGAGCAGCCACCAATTTAATTTCCGTTAAATTGTTTCAAAGGGCTTTCTGTGTCAGGAAGGG